>NW_020954587.1:5257413-5466858 GCF_900497805.2 Vombatus ursinus | reverse complement strand
CCCCCCCCCCCCCCCCCCCCCCCCCCCCCCCCCCCCCCCCCCCCCCCCCCCCCCCAGCCCTAATGAGGACTATTAGAACTGCTTCCCCGCACCCACAGCCGGGCGAGCACAAAAGCGAAAGATTCATTTTGTAATTTGGGTAATTACAGCTGAGCGCGGGGACACGCGGGGACGAGGGCGGAATGCAAACGGAGCGGGCTGGGAGGGGTGGGGACCGTCGCCCACAGAACCACCTCAGGCGGTAGTAACTGCTCTGGGCAACTCGAGACCCACTCCTCTTCCATCTCTCCCCAGCCCCTCAACAATTTTCTCCTGCCTCACTATGCAACTGGCTTCTGGCAGACCCTGGTCCCCACTTCTCCATTTGCGTACTGGGAGTGGGGGTAATTTTTTCCTTGTGGTTTCTCTTGCCCCCGCCCCTCCGACTACCCTCTCCCCAAGCCTGTGGGGAAAACATCTCCCTGGCTCCCCTCAATCCCCTCCCCCCCGCCCCCTTAGGACGGGGACTGGTCTGGGAAGCGCTCTGAACACCTGGTCCTGGGACAAGACGTTGCAAGGCCGGCTTCACAAGCGCTGCCCAGAAGGATCGGGGACATGATTTGCCACGTAAGTGAGCCAGAAGAATTCCTCCGAGGGCTGGATGGCATAATAAATGCCATGTGTAATGTTTTTACTCTGCTGCCCCTAGTTAATTCACACACACACACACACACACACACACACACACACACACACACACTCACTCACAGAGGAGTCTGACTGTGCCAACGCAACTCCTCCTCCCTCTCCTTCTCTCCCTCTCCTTCTCCCTCTCCTCTCCTTCTCTCTCTCCCTCTCCTCTCCTTCTCCCTCTCCTCCTCTCTCTCCCTCTCCTCTCCCTCTCCCTCTCCCTCTCCTCTCTTTCTCTCTCTCCTCTCCTCTCCTCTCACTCTCTCTCCCCCCCCCTTCCTCCTCTCCTTCCCTCTCCCCTTTCCTCGAACAGGGCTGTCGTTCCTATTTACAGGCACAAGGCGAGCTCCCAGGAGAGGATTTTTTTTTTTGAGAGAGCTTAAGAATGGATGCAACGTGTCATTAAACCTGAAAGGAGCAGTTACTTATCAGTAATGGTGTTTTCCACAGGCCTTTCTCCTCACCTATATAGGATCAGGTACAATTTGTGTGGTGCAGCAGCACTCTTTGTAAAGGGGGAGGACCAGGAGTCATGGAGGTAAGGGATGGGATCTAGCAGAAGAACCTTTATCTTTTTTGCCCCCAGAGCAGAGTAGACCACTCCTTCCTCCAGAAGCCTTATGGGCCTAGGACTGCCTCTCATCATAGCTCAGAGGCTGAGTTTCTTCCAGGGCCCCAGAGATGCTTGTGCATTCATCTTTGGAAAGGGCTGCTGGTTCTGTTCAGAACCAGGCTTATCATACATTCCAGAAGCACAGCATATAGAAGCAACTTTTAGAGAGAGAGAGAGACCTTCAAACCAGGCATATATAGGCAGGAATGGTGAAGAGACAGGTTCTGATTGTTCGGGGACTTTGATAACTCTGGGGTTTATGCAGGGAAAAAGATCTAAAATGAGCCAATAAACACCTTCTTCATTCCAGTCAATCGGTGGATCAATGAACATTTATTAAGAGTCTACTACGTGCCAGGCACTGTGCCTAGTGCTGGGGATGCAAAAAGAGTCAAAACAGTCAAGGAGCTTAAAATTTAATGGGGAACACAATCTACAAACAAATATATACAATGTGGGTAATATACAGCATAAATAGGAAATAATTAAAAGAGGGAGGTCACTGGAATTAAGAAGAATTGGAGAAGGCTTACTGTAGAAGGTGGGATTTTAGTTGGGACTTAAAGAAAGGTAGGGAAGTCAGTAATTGGATTGGAGGAGGCATGAGGGACAGCCACAGAAAATGCCAGACCAGGAGGCCAGTGTCACTGGATCAAAGAGTACATGGTGGTAAATAAGGTTTAAGAAGACTGGAAAGGTATGATTGGGACAGGTTATAAAGGGCTTTGAATGTCAAATAGCACTTTGTATTTGCTCCTGGAGGTAATAGGGAGCCACTGGAGTTTATTGAGTGGGGTTTTGGGGGGTGGATGACATGTTTGGACATGCACTTGAGGAAAATCACTTTAGTGGCTGAATGGAGGATGGTTTGGAGTGGGGAGAGACTTGGGGCAGGCAGACCCACCAACCTTGTTATTGCAACAATCTAGGTGTGAGGTCACAAGGGCCTATACTGGAGTGGTGGCAGTGTCAGAAGAGAACAAAAGGGCATATTGGGAAGATGCTAGAGAGGTAAAATTGACAGGTCTTGGCAATAGCTTGGATATGGGGGAGTGAGAGATAATGAAGAATCTAAGATGACTCATAGGTTTTGAGGAACTGGGAGGATGGGGTTGCTCTCTACAGTAATAGGGAAAGTAAGAGTTAGGGCGGTTTAGGAGAAAGAGCATGAGTTCTGTTTTGGACATATTGAGTTTAAGATGTCTACTGGACATCTAATTTGGGATGTTTGAAAGGCAGTTGGAGATGAGAGATTGGAGGTCAAACAGGGACTAGGGCAAGAAATAGATTTGAGAATCATCAGCAATGGTAATTAAATTCATCCATGGCAGCTACTGAGATCACCAAGTAAAGCAGCATAAAGGGAAGAGAGAAAAGGATCCCAACTGAACCCTGAGGGACACCTGTGGTTAGAGGGCATAGGAGACAGAGAATGAGCTGTCAGACAAGGAGGAGGAGAACCAGGAAAAACAGTAGACTGCCCTTCCCTCCTTCCACACACAGCCTTAAAGATACCATTTTGTGATTTATAGATTTTAGTGATGGGACCTTAGAGATCATCTAAACTGCTCCTCTAATTTTATGCATAAGGGAATTAAGGGACTTGCCCGAGGTCAAACAATGGCAGAGCTTAGGATCTGAATCCAAGATTTTTAAGTCTAAATATTGTGTGATTTCTCTTTAATTCTTTTCTTCGACAAGGCTGGCCATGATCTTTTACCTTTTATAAAGTAGTTTTTTTTTTGGGGGGGCAGCTAGGTAGTGCAGTGGATAGAGCACTGGCCCTGGAATCAGGATGACTTGAGTTCAAATCTGACCTTAGACACTTATTAGCTGTGTGACCCTGGGCAAGTGACTTAACCCTGATTGCCTCCAAAAAAAAAAAAACACAAAGGTGGTTGTTTTTGGGATTTTTTTTGGAATGATAGTAGGGCTCTGGGATATATAGAATGATTTGCCTTCCAACTACAAGCAGAGCTATGGAGCCACATGGGACATACAATGACAAGATCAAAAGATCTGTGTTCAAATATGGGTTTCGCCATATTTGAAAAATGCAAGGCTTTTTTTTTCTCTCAAGACCAATTTTCTAATCTATAAAATGAAAGCAGTGGATATGATCTTAAGGGTCTTTGAGCTCTAATTCTAGGATTCTGTGACTGGTGTATTCCTCCTGCAAATATTCATGAGGTACCTCCTGTTTGTCTGGCACTGTGTGAGACACTATGGATGCAGAGACAAAAACCAAGACAGTCCTTGCCCTTAGAGATCTTACGTTATATTGCGGGGAAACAACTAAACGTAAAAGAAATAAATGCAGAGTAATTACTGGAGGGAGGGCCCTTGCAGCTGAAGAGTTCAGGATAGGCCTCCTGTAATGGGTAACAGATATCACCAGCCAGTAAATGATGCCAGCTGTAGAAGTATTGGGATATGAGAGCAAGCACCCTCTTTAACCACGATTTTGTTGGAAACAACTTATTTGGTGATTGTTCTTGTTTTGGTTCTTAGGGCCCATGATTTTGTTTGAAGACAGTTATGTTGCTGGGAAGTTCAGGCAGCAGCACGACGGTACTCATTAGTTTAGTGACACAAATATTTATTGAGGACTTACTATGTGCTAGAGAGTATAGGAGATAACCAAGATGAGTAGGATCTAATTTCTCCTTTCAAGGATTGTATAGTTCTTAGTATAGTCTGAAGACAAGTACATAGCCTAATGAGAGAGCACCTATAGTGAATACCATATATTTAATAGAAGCTTGTTGAATTGGGTTTTTTGAACTAAAGTGCTATTAGAAAATAGAGAGTGAGAGGGGAATTCAGTGGAGATCACCTCTTTATTTTTTTGGAAGAATCAAGGAAAGCCTTATGGAGAGGCAGAATTAAGCTGGGTCTCAAAAGAGATGTGTTTTTCAGTCATGTCTGACTCTTCATGACCCTATTTGGGTTTCCTTCTCAAAGATTCTAGAGTGGCTTGCTATTTCCTTCTCCAGCTCATTTTTACATATGAGGAAACTAAAGCAAACAGGGTTAAATGGTTTGCCCAGAGTCACACATCTAGTAAGTATCTGAGGCCAGATTTGAACTCTGGAAGATGAGTCTTCCTGACTACAGGCCCAGTACTTTATCCACAGAGCCACCTAGCTTCCCTCTCAAAAGTGATGGGTAGGAATTAAACATAATAGAATGTTCTGAGGACATTCCAGGTAGAAGGAACAGCATAAGAAAAGTTATGGAGGTAGGAAAGTAAAGAATAGGTAACAGGCATTATGGACTGAAGGAACAGCACTAGAAAAATCGTGGAGGTAGGAAAATAAGGAATATGTAATAGTAATGATTAATAATTCATATTGGCTAGATCACAGAATGTGAGGAGTACAAGTGGGTGATAAGGCTGGTAAGATAAATTGGGGCCATTTGGTAGAGGATATTGAATGACAGGCTGACATATTTGGATTTTATGGAAAATGGAGAGGCTGTAAAAAGTTGTTGAGTAAGAGAGTAATGTGATCAGAGTTGTGCTTTAGGCACCTCCAACTCAATATGTTCAAAACAAAAGTCATTATCTTTTCCCCTGAACTATCTATCCCTTCTGCCCAGCTTTCCTATTACTGTTGAGGGTATCATCATCTTCCCAGTCAACTAGCCTGGAAACCTCAGCGTCATCCTTAATTCCTCACTCAGGCTCATCCCATAGATCTAATCTGTTGTTAAATCTTGTTTTACTTTCACAACATCCCTTTCTTTTGACCAGTCTAGTATAGGCTCTCATTCTCTCCCAACTGGACTATTTTAGTAACCTGCCTCAAATCTTTCTCCACTCCAATCCATCTTACACTCAACTGAGAAATGATTTTTCCTAAATTGATAATCTGACCAAGTCTTCCCCCTACTTAATGAATTTCAGTGACTCCTTATTACTTCTAGGATGAAATGTAAAATTCTCTTTTGGGCTTTTAAAGCCCTTCAAACATGACCCTATCCTCTTGTGCCATTTTATACTTTACTCCCCTCCATGAGTGCTGCTATATTGGAATACATGTTGTTTCTTGCACAACACTTCCTTACCCTACACTGTGCCTTCTTCTAGGCTGTCCTCCATGCCTGGATTGCTCTTTTTCCTCATCTTCACTTCTTAAATTCCTTCCCGACTGTTCAAGTCCCACTTTCAATAGGCTTTTCCTGGTGTTTCCACATGATTAGTATCTTCCTCTCTACTCCATCTGACTAGTATCATCCTTCTGAGATTACTATCCATTTATAATGTATATATCTTGTATGTACATAGCAATTTTTATGTTGTCTCCCCTATTAAAATGTGAGCTCTACAGGAGAGAGACGGGAGGTAAGGAAACAAGTTAGCCATACTCTCATGCAAGTAATGAGGGCATACATGAATATGGCAATGAGAATGGCAAAGATGGGATGAATGTGACAGACATTTGTAGAGATGGAATTGGCAAGACTTGGCAATTGACCATATGGGAAGGATTAAGTATAGTTAGGAGTCAAAGATGCCTGGATGACTGATGGAATGGTTGGAAGAAATACAGAAGTCCAGAGGAGGAACTGGCTGAGGGATGATAAGTTTTATTTTGTGCATGATGAATTTGAAGGCTGGTGGGACATCGAAATGGAAAGTCAGGCAATTGGATATGTAGGGCTAGAGTGGGATAGAGGTTAGGCTAGAAGTAAATCTTTGGGAGTCATCTGCATAGAAGTTATTGGGGTGGAGAGAATGTAGAAAGAGAAATTGTGGCCAAGTCCAGAGCCTTGGCAAGTGTCACCGACCAAGGAGGGCTGGGAGGAGGAAGAGGATCTTATTAAGGAAATGGAAAAGAAAGAGATCAGAGAGGCAGGAGGAAAATCAACCAAGTGCTGTGTCATGGAAGCCAAGGGGTAGGATATTTTCAGGAAGAAAGGGCTTGGAGGGGATTAGTGTCAAATACTGCAGAGGCAGTAAGGTGGATTAAGACTGAGACAAAGCCATTGGATTTGGTGATTAGGAAGTCATTGATGACTCTGAAAAAGCAGTTTAGGTTCAACAGGTGTTGAGGAGAAAAGAAAACAGATGGAGGGAGGGTTCAGGAGTGGGTGGCAAGGACATAGTTACATTGATTTTAGACTGTTCTTTAAAGAAGTGTGGTAGGGAATGGAAGGAAAAAGGGTCACAATTTGAGGAAGTAGTGAAGTTTTTTTTTTTTTGTTTATTTGTTTTGAGGGATAGGGAGACCTGAGTCGGCAGAGGAGATGGAACCAGAAGAGAGGGAGAAATTGAAAATTCCAGAGAGTTATAGGATAATTTCTCAAAAGAGGTACTGAAGAAGGTAGAAGGGATGGAAATAATAGTAAATACAGTTGGAAGGATAAATTAGCCCTGGCCAGAAAGAGAGGTCACTTTCTTGGAGACATGTTTGGGAGGGTGTACACATCACATTTTGATGTGTAGAAGAGAGAAGCTGAGGGAATTCACACCAGACATCATTGTTGTTGTTTTCAGGGAAGAGGAAAGTAAGATCATTTGGGAAATGAGGGGGCAGTGGTAGGATTGGGGGCTTAAGCAGAGAACCAAGAATACAGAACTTCTATGGGGAATTTGATAAGGAGTCAACAAGGTAAGAATAAGACTATTGCTAAGTAAGGATCCAGCTGAGTTTAGAGAACATACATTTGTAGTGGACATTCACAATTTTATGACTTTCTCAAACAACTTTAGAAAGTCAAGCAAGGGGAGTGCAGACTTACCTTAGGGTAAAGAAATTTTTTAAATTCCTAGATTTTTAAAAACAACCCCTAAACCCAAAAGGTACCAGCTGCCATAAATAAACAATTAAAAAAAAGCATTCCAGTCTGGGATATTTGTTTTTAGTGGTATAATATAGACACAAATGGCATGGTTGGATTTAGGGCCAAAGGCTTTGTTTTCAAATCCTTATTCTCACTAGTTATGTAGGTAAATTCTACTCTATTCCCAGTGGAATATAAACCCCTTGAAGGCAGGAACCATAGCACTGAACATAATATATGTTTAATAATTTTTTTTAATTTAAATTCGCTTAATTTCTCTGGGCCTCGTTTTCCTCATCTGTAAAAAGAAGGGTTTGGACTAGATCAGGGATTACTTTTTTTTGCATGTTTTTTTTTTAAAGGCAATTGGGGTTAAGTGACTTGCCCAGGATTACACAGCTAGTAAGTATCAAAAGTGTTTGGTCTGAGGCCGGATTTGAACTCAGGTCTTCCTGACTTCAGGGCCGGTGCTCTATCCACTGCATCACCTAACTGCCACTTTTTTATATGATAAAAAGAGTTCTTTGGCAGTCTGGTGAAAACTATGGACCTTTTCAGAATAATGCTTTTAAATGCATAAAATAAAGTATATATGATTACTAAGGAAGTCAGTTCAATTGAAATGTTGCTATCAAAATATTTAAAAATACAAGTTCATAAATCCCAGGCGTAGAACCCCTAAATTAGGTGATCTCTGAAGTCTCTTACAGCTCTGCCACCTGTGATCTTTAGAATTTAATATCTACTCATTCCTGCATGCTCAGCCATAAGGTCAGAGTTTCAGTACTTTCTATCATAATTCCAGGCATCACTAGTGATAGACCAGAGATTCTAAAGCATTCTGGGTAGAGGAAAGAGAGCTGCTGCTGAGGGAAGTGGGAGGAAGTAGAGGGAGTTAGAATAGAACATATGTCTACTCTCTGTCCCAGATGTGCTTCTGGGGTCATAGGTTCCTTGGGACCCAACTCTTATGCCTCTGTGAGCAGCTTCAGGAAGCCATATCAGAAAGGTGAAATGACCTGCCCAGAGTCACAAGACAGTAATAACAGTGACTAGCATTTATATAGTGCTTTAAAGTTTGCAAAATGTTCTATAAATATGATCTCTACAACGACCTAGTGAGATAGGTGCTATTATTATCTTTATTTTATGTATGAGGAAACTGAGGCAGGCAGAGGTTAAGTGCCTTGCCCAGAGTAAATGTCTATAGTTGTTTGAACTCAGGTCTTCTTAACCCCAGGTCCAATACTCCAACCATTGTACCATCTAGGAGGTAACAGAGAGGAGACTGAAACCAAATACTGTGGCTTCAAATCTAGGGGTCTTTGTCATTGTATCATATAAAAGGAATTCATGTACCCTAGATCAAATTTTTATTTTTGTGGCATGGTGTAAATAAAACTGCTATTGAACAATGAATAACAATAATATCTTATGTCTGTAATTTTATTCTTTGCAGAGGATTATATGGATTTTATATCATTATCATTACTAAAACCCTAGGAAGTAAGCACTATGATATTATATCCATTTTACAGATGAAAAAATGGAGGTTCAGAGAAGTTCAGTGACATGCTAATTCTCATATACATTCTGTGACAGACCCAGGACTAGATCCCAGGTCTTCTGATTCCTAGTCTAGTGTACTTTACATAACTCTACACAACATTTTTTAGTAAGATATCTTATGACTTTGCTTATTTCTAGATTTGACAAATCAACACACCAATGTCATAAAGTTGGTGGTGCATGGAGTCACCAAGTAGAGCTTTCTGCTGATTTCCTGCAACACTGCATCGATTCTGAAAGTTGCTTCCCACTTCTGGTGGGGGTCAGGGAGAGGGAGGGAAGTTGGACCCTCAGTGGTGGGTGAAAAGGCACCAGTTGGGCTATTTTGTCAGCTGGCTCTCATCTTGATTTATATTTATTCTTTCAACCATTCCTAGAGTCCTCTCTTTCCAGGCAGTCAGTGAGACTGGTGTCTTCTGGGAACCCTCAGTATTGGTTTAGGCTGTCTCTGCAAATAAGCCTCCCTTGGCTGGTTTGGAAAGTCAGTCTCAAGGCCAGATTCCTTTCAGAAATATGCACATGCTCCCCACAGTGGGAGCTGCGTACATGTGTCTAAGAGCAGAATGTCAAGCCCAAGGATTTTTTAATTGAATTGAAGACTAAACAGAATGGGTTTTCATAGATGCCTCATGAAAGGGTGAGGAGCCACATTTTGGTGGACAGAGAGGGTTTAGATCACAATGTGAAACATGGGAACTAGAAACCAGGTAGGAAGAAAAAAATCAAAGAGAAAATATTTTGAAAACAAAAGAAATGGTATAGACAGGGTCTTACTCCACACTCCCTTGAGGAATGTCTGTTTCTAGTCAAAAGACAGACTTTAAGGTGAAGGATTTCTTTTTCTTTCTTTTTTTTTTTTAAAGGCTGGGGCAGTAGAGGTCATTAGCTTGAACTGTACGTGATATTTGACATAAGGGAGAAGGTGGTTTGGAGCAGAAAGTGCAATCTTAGCCTTGTTCAGGTCTAGCAGATTCTCTCACCAGATGATAGGTTTCCTATGGGGTGCAGGAGAGTGCCTTAACAAGAAGGAAAGCCACTTCTGAACAGTCCAGAGAGACACTTTGAATTGTGCTGACATGTCTTTCAGCTCTGTGTAAAAGCACAAGTGGTTTCTCATGTTTGGAATGCATTTCCTCCTCACCTCCACCTCTTACAATCTCGAGCATCCTTCAGAGTCCGTTCATGCGCCACCTCCTACAGGAGCTCAGTCCTCAGTTCCTTGCACTGCCAGCCTCTTAAAATCACTTTGTATTGTTTGCATATACTTTGTGCTTCCTTAACTGCATATATGTTCTATCCTACTATTAGAATGTAAGCTCCTTAAAGGTAGGCATTATTACATTCTTTTTAAAAAATTCCTAACATGGTGCTTTGCACAGTGCAGTCTCAATGAATGTCTTGTCAAATGGAATTGAAAGTCTGAACGCCCTTTATGCAAAATAATCTGTCATTCTTTCACACTTATTTTGCTTTTTTTAAAATTTTAATTTCCACTTTTGAATTTTCTCCCTCCCTCCTGTTCCTCCCCCACCCCATTGAGAAGGCAAGTGATACAATACCTATTTATACATATGAAGTCATGCAAAACATTTCCACATTAGCCATGTTTAAAAAAAAGGCAATAAAAATGAAGTGAAAGAAAAGATGCCTCAATCTACATTTCAGTCTGTTCATCAGTTCTCTGTCTGGAGGTAGATAGCATTTTCATCATGGGTCCTTTGGAATTGTCTTGCATCATGGTCTTGATCAGGGTAGCTAAGTCTCTCACAGTTGATCATCATTACAATAGTGCTGTGTACAATGTTCTAGTTCTCACTTCATTTTGTATCAGTTCACATTAGTCTTCCTAGGTTTTTCTGAAACCATCCCTTTTTTCCATGTTATTCTGAAAAGAATGCATCTCTGAAATATTTACATTTTTTATGTCCTGTAGACATGTTTTCTTCATACTGCTAGTTAGCTGTTTAACCAATTATTGCAGACTAGTTTTGTGGGTTAGCTTTAATTGGTAAGGCCATGGTGCTAAAGGATGTAAGGATACAGCTGGTGTGGGCCAGTCAGGTTTCCCACTGAGGAAAATCTCCATTCTGTTGTACCAGAACATGGTCGTAACTGGGCAACAGTCTTACAAAGGTCTGCCTTCGGTTGTAAGCTCCATATGAAATAACCATGTGATGTGACTCCTGGGAGAACAGTGTAGTCTGTTCCAGAACATGAGAGGTAATGGTTACCTCGTACTCTGCATTGGTCTGACCACATCTGGAGCATAGGGGTCAGTTCTAGGTGGGTTATTCACAGGGACCACATTCAGAAAACGGTGAGCAAATGAAACATAAGTTGAAAGATCGATTGTAAGAAATGAGGATGCTAATCCTTTAGCAGAGAAAATGAAGGGCAGCTTTAATAGCTATCTTTAGATATTTGAAAGGTTTTTATAGGGAAGATGAGATAGACTTTTTTGTTCTTTAGAGCTCCAGAGGGAAAATTATGATCAGTGGGTGGAAGTTATAGGGAGCCAGATTTTGGTTTAATAGAAGAAAGAATTTCCTAACAATTAGAGCTGGAATGGGCTTTATGAATGTCAGCAAACCCATCCTCATTATTAGATAAACAATATATCATAGCGATGGTGGGCTAGTGAGATCATCCTCATAGAACCAGAGGAGTGTTTTAGTATTCCCTCTTCCCCAGCTTAATGGATGTAGTCACATGTTGTAATCATAGATGATGAGGTGTTAATGGGTTAATGTGTTCGCTCTCTGTTATCCCTCTTTGGAGGATGAACACTTTTCTCTGATTGAGTGAAGGGGTAACAGATTTGGCTGGGCTGAAAACTAACCATGCCTTGGAGGCTTTTAAATAGCTGAGCCTAGAGGCAGTTCTTGAGGTCAAGCAGGAGGTACTCACATTTGAGGCTGCGAGTGCTTTGTGGAACATGTGACTCTGGAAGGGTTGGAGAGTGCCTTGTTTTCTCTGCATCCCCTCCAAACAAGCCATAGCATTTAGCAGCAGAGCTCCTCACCCAGAAGCAAACATCTCACCTAGCAGTTGGAGAATCAGTTTGAGAGAATTCAAGGCACAGAAGAGGGAGCAGAAACAAACACACTTCACATAGACAGGGATACAGAGATTCAGTCACCTGAGGCCAGAAGCAGGCAAGAAGAAGAGGTCTGGCTGTGGATGGATGAGAATTGCTATGTCTTGTGAGGAGCCTGATAGCCTGGCAGATCAACCTGTCCAGCAGAGACTAATCTCTGTGGGAATCAGTATATAGACATCACGAGAATAGAAAGGACATTGAAATCCCTGTGATATCACAGTTGTGAGCTGCCTTGGCCATACTATTACTGTACTCTGTGCCCGCTCTTCCCGTGGATGCTGTGTGTATTTGTGGGAGTGTGTACCCTAGGTTTGCGGGGGAAATGTTTTGTAGTTACTGTTCTTAGTATGCCATCTTGTCGTTGTCAGTTGTTTCAGTCTCTCCGTGACCCCATTTTGGGGTTTTCTTGGCAGAGACACTGGAGTGGTTTACCATTTCCCTCTCCAGCTCATTTTACAGATGAGGAAACTGAGGCAAACAGTTTTAAGTGACTTGCCCAGGTTCACACAGCTAGTAAGTGTCTGAGGCCAGATTTGAACTCAGGAAGATGAGTCTTCCTGATTCCAAGCCCAGTGCTCTATCCAGTGTACCACCTAGGTGCCCCATATGCCATCTTAGTGAATACCTTTGTTATGAGCTAATAGGCTACTGACTGAATGTTATGAGGAAGCACAGAGGTAGAAGCTCTTGAGCTTAGGAGCCTAGATCCATAGGGTCTAAAATCCAAGAGGAAGAGCCACCCTTTGGGGCATGAACCTATGAATGTAAGTGCAAGTTGAGGGGTGGGGTAGGAAGCTCACAGGAAGTGCCATGTGTGTTTTATATACCTAATAGGAAACTCCCATAGGAAGGCTAGGGCAGCTAGGTGGCACAGTGGATAGAGCACTGGGCCTGGAGTCAGGAAGACTCATCTTAAGTTCAAATCTGGCCTCAGATACTTACTAGCTATGTGACCCAGGACAAGTCACTTAATCCTGTTTGCCTCAATTTCCTCGTCTGTAAAATGAGATGGAGAAGGAAATGGCAAACCACTCCAGTATCTTTGCCAAGAAAACCCAAATGGCGTCATGGAGAGTCAGACACGACTGAAAAATGAATCAACAGCAACAAGAAGGAAACCTATGGAAACTGGTATTGATCCCTACTGCAAAGTACATCTCCTGCTCCCTACACCCTTTTCCCCCAAACACACACTTCTGTTATAGATTGAGACCTTTCCGATCTGGCCCCAGTGTCCAGACTGATTTCATTTCTCACCTTTGCACATGCTGTGTAGCAGTCTAACTGAGCTCCTTGCTGTTTATCCATGTACACAATCTCTTTACCAGTTCTGTCCCTTTTTACAGGCTGTCTGCCATGTCATTATGTCCTCATGCTCCTCATCTCAGCCTTCTAGACACCTTCAAAACTAGGTTTGTTCTTCTCTATGGGACCTTTTTGATATTTCTTAGTTTTATGCTTCCCCAAATTACCTTGTATATATTTTATATCAACATATCTGTATGACTGGTTTTCCCAAAAAGAATTTATGATAATGATGATAAGTATTTATACAGGACCTACTATAAGCCAGGCACCATGCTTCTATTATTACAAATGGTTATTACAGATATCATATCTGTGTATTATTACAGATTATGGTTACAAATATTATACCAGTGTGGGTAGTTTCCCTCAAGAAACTTGCATTCTACTGAGGGATAGGGACTGTTTCATTTGTCTTTCTGTGCTCAGTGCCTGGCACAGAACTCAGCACATAGAAGGTGCTTAATAAATGTTGAATTGAATTAAAGAAGAGTGGAATTAGGGCTCAAAGTTAGTGTAGGAAAAGAGGGAGCTAATAAATATTTATTATATGCCTGCTATGTGCCAGGCGCTGTGTGAAGTGCTTTATAAATATGATCTCACTTGAACCTCACAAGAACCCTGGAGGTAGGTGCTGTTTAGAGGCAAACAGAGGTAAGGTGACTTGTTCAGGGTTACTTATACAGATAGTAACTGTTTGAGGCTGAATTTGAACTAGGTCTTCCTTACTCTAGGCCCAGCACTATCTGCTATACCACCTGGCTGTTTTCATAGGAAGCAGGATATATAGGACAAATCCAGATTCGGGGAACTTAAGGGGCAGGGTGCCTGCTTTAATCATATGGAAATTTCTTTTATTGATGACTCTTTAGAATATATGGACCATCATTTGGGACTTGGAAATCTGATCATTCTGCAGAAATTTTCGTTTTATGTGGTTTGTGTAATCCCTGACCCTGAAGCCCATGAGGAATAGGAAGCAGGTGTGACGTAAATCTCTGTCTCAGCTCCTCACTTCCTAGGGAGGGATCGGCAGCCATAGGGTGTTGATCTGGCCATCTGTTTCAGAAACAGCAGAGCTATGTTTGAGCCTGGCTGGCACACAGATTGGTAGTTGGCTGTCCCTGTGAAACAGCATGGAGGGAGAGCTGTGGGATCAATAGTAATTTCCCTCAGAAGAATGGTTATGTAGATCCATTTGCTATAAAGCTTAGCTTTCCTGTTTCTGACTGAGGAGACATTTAAATGTACTTGGCCCTCTCATCTAGAAAGTGGGCTTTCAGGCCCCAAGCTTGGCTTGAAAGAGAGGGAGCAGGGGACACTTTTCTGGCCCTGGCCCAGGCATCCAGAAGCTGCTGCCAGGTTGGCCACAGACCTCTAAGCTCCACTGCCTATCTCCATCACGAACCACCTAGGTCTTCTGTGTTGCTTACAGAGAGGGAATCCTTGAAGCCAGAGCACCTTTCCTGGCTCCTGTCAGTGTCTTGGCATGGGAGGATCATGATTTTACACTCTTAGCGTGCAATAAAGATCGTGAGATTGTAGTAAAGCCAGAAAGCTAGTCAGTGGGGAAAGGGAACTAGCCATTTCTAGGTCATATTTCTAGGGGACAGCTGAAAGACAAGAAAAGGCCCCCACCAATATGAGTTTTATAGACACTGAGGCAGCTGTCACTGGTGGCATAGTGAATAGAGTGCAGGGCCTGGAGTCAGTAAGACCTAAATTCAAATCCAGCCTCAGATACTTAATAGTGATGGAATCCTGGACAAGTCATTTAACCTTTGCTTGCCTGTTTCCTCAACTGTAAGACAGCAATAATAAGAGCACCTGCTTTGCAGGATTGCGATAAGGATCAAATAAAATGATATCTGTAAAGTGCTTAGCATAGTGCCTAGCACATAGTAGTTGTCATATAAATGCTAATCCCCTTCCTCTTTTCCTTCCTTTCCTTATAGGCAGTGTAGGGTATCTGTAATTTCTATTCGTATTCTGCTTTCAGCTTCACTCCCTTTTGAAACTGAGATATTCTTTCCCTGTTTGTTTCTTTCCTATCCCACTTTGAGGGAAGAGATCATGAATTGAGCTAGCATTTAGAAAAATCTGGTAAGCCTTTCCAGATGAGAATTGTGGGGGCCAGTGGAAAACACAGAACACTCTTTACCCAGAATCGTCTAGGAAACACAAAGACTCATCAACTTCTAGAACCTATACACTTTCTTTTTTTTATTTAAAAAATCTTTTTTGGAGGCAGTTGGGGTTAAGTGACTTGCCCAGGGTCACAAAGCTAGTAAATGTCTGAGCCCAAATTTGAACTTGGGTCTGTCCTGACTCTAGGGCCAGTGTTTTATCCACTGTGCCAACTAGCTACCCCAAGCCTGTGTATTTTTTACACATAGATATATATGATCAAAATGAGGTGTGAGTGAAAGGGCAGAAGAAACTCTTTTGGATTGTTATAAAGAATATCAGAATTTAGTGATAATTGGGTCTGTCTTAGAGCTCACCCAAGGGGATTTAGGGCTATATTCTAAGAGGCTCAGAGTATGGACCCTCTCCTTTTTCACCTCCAACTCTTATAAACCTCAGTTTCCTTCAAGAGTCAGCTTAAGGATTACCTTCTACATGAAATCTTTCATGATAGTTGCTAGTGCCTCTACCCTCAAATTACTCAATGTCAACTATTTTATGCATACCTTGACACATACAGGTCCCCCCACCCCCACCAGCTTGATCAAATTTAAACTCCTTGAGGGCAGAGACTATTTACTTTTTATCTTTGCATCTAGCACCTAGCCCATTGCCTGACATACAAGTATTTAATAGATGCTTGTTAACTTGACTTTCCACCTTAGGAATTGGTCCAGAGTCAGGGGATCATGGGAGACAAGATAATAATAATGACCCTGGATAAAAATTGGTATTGTGTAAACCTGGGATATAGTAGAGGTTGAGACAGGACTTGAATCTACTTTATTTTTGTTATCAAAATAAATTTATTGATGCCTTTTTGTTTTAAAACAACAGATTTTTCTTTTTCTCACCAGATCTGTGGTTTTATTGGATGATGATCTCCTGTGAGGAAAATTACTTTAGCAATACAGACCAGCACCTAACTGTGCAACTTTCTAGTCTTAGAGAATTACTTTGGGCATTGAGAGATTAAGATTTATCCAGTATCACACAGGCAGGATGTATCAGAAGGGAACTCTGGTCTTCCTGATTCCCAGGCCAACTCTTTGCCCACTATAGTCTGTTGCCCCATGATACAACAGATATTTCCAAAGAAGCCAAAGTATAAACAGCCTGAGAAACAACTTTTTGATTATTAACGGAAAGGAGAAAAATGTCCTTTAATTTCGGTGATGACTGCTGTAATTGACTTGAGTTTTATTGTACTTTCATCTTGACTTTCTATTGTCTTGGTACGTTTTTTGGTTTCTGATTTCCATGTTCTGTATCTCTTCATATGGGTCTGAATTCTTCTTATTTATTTTTCCTTACAGTAATTTCCATAATATTCATATGCTGTAATTTGTTTAGTCATTCCCCATCTGTTGGGCACACATTTAGTTCCCAGGTTTTTGTTATTACAAATAATGCTGCTATGGCCATATTTGTACATTTATGTCTTTCCTTTCTGTTAGTCCCAATAGTTCTGAGGTCAAAGTGTGAATGACAAATTTTTCTTGCAATTTCCAAATTTTTTCCCCTGCATAGCTAAATCAATTCATCGCAACACCTGCCATGAATTAGTGTACCTACCTTCTTGTAGCTTCTTTGACAATGAGTTTTCCTATTACTTAGCATCTTTGCTATTTTTTTTTAACTTTTTTTTCTTTGTTAGGCAATGGGGGTTAAGTGACTTGCCCAGGGTCACACAGCTATTTAGCGTTATGTGTCTGAGGCTGGATTTGAACTCAGGTCTTCCTGAATCCAGGGCTGGTGCTCTACCCACTGCGCCACCTAGCTGCCCCCCATCTTTGCTATCTTGATAGGTGTCAAGTGGCACCTGGGGGTTATTTTCATATATGTATATATATATATATACACACACATATATATACATACATATATTTATATACACACATACACACATATATATTTCTCATTGTTATTGAACTTACTTGAAACAACATTTTTCATACTAATGACATCTTTGAATTTTTTCTTCTTTTGGGACTTATATTTATGATGGTGGAAACGATCTTTGCTCACCTGCAGCACAGGTGAAATAGTATGTAATTTACAGTCTTAGAGAGTTGCCTGGGGTGGGGGAAGGGGTTTGAGAGGTTAAGTGATTTGCCTGCATTCCCACAGCTGGTATGTGCTAGAAGCATACTGGAATGAACCCAGGTTTCCTTCAAGGCCAGCCCTCTACCCACCCTGAATTTATTCCTGAGTTAAAACATGAGATTATAAGGGAAAGGGATAATTTGGAAGCAAAAGTAACTAAGAGAAGAAATTTTATTTCAGTTCCAGAGAAGGAGGGAAGGTATGATGGAAATAACCCTACTCTCTGTAGCTAGAAGATGAGTTCAAATTCTTCCTCTGATGTTTATTACTTCTGTGACCTTGAGCAAATCATTAACCTCACTGTGCCTCAGTTTCTTCACTTATAAAATGAGGAAGGTGGACTAGATGGCTTCTGAAATCTCTTCCAGCTCTGTGAAGCAGATATGGGGTATTAAGATGGTGGTAGAAAGGTGTTGGTCAGTGTCTTAGCTCTGATCAGTGGTTATTTTCTCTTTCCTTTTCCTTTTCCCCCAACATAAAATACTGACCCTTTTACTGAGTGCTTGCAAAATGCTTTATCATTATGGTTTGTGTTAAGGGACATCAAATGATATCTGAGTTTATTTAATTTCCCTCATTTATACTTATTACCATTTATAGCCTTTCTCCCACCTCCCCAGAAGGGTCAAGAGCAGTTTTCTGGTATGTAGGAGGTTGCCTTCAAGGTTGAGAAGCAGCTGGGGACATTGGGTAGGCTCTTTCCACACTGTTTCTGAAGGACACATTGCTCTTCCTTGCAATAGACGATTGGGAGGTCCAGAATTTTGTGTACCAGGGTCATATTCAAGTTGTGCGGTCATTTGTCCCATGCTTATTCAACTTATTAAAAGTAATCTTTTTATATTTTCATTTTTTTAAAGCCACCAGCAGGTGAACCACAAGGTGCCATTTATTATTACTTGGCCATGCTGTGAGATGCCATGTAAAGTCACTTAGCCAAGCTTTTGGAAATTGGAGCCCAAAATATTTTGGAGGAAAGAAAAGGGTAAACACAGAAAGGGGTTTATTTTGCCTCCAAAGGGTAAAATTTGCTCAGATAGGCAAAAGAGGCATGGGTACTATATTAGCGACTTTTATAGTTTTCCATCAGTAGACTATTTTGTAGGAATAACACCTGCTTGCTTAGTGTTTTGTGACTTACAATGCTTTTTCCTCCTATTAGAGCTGAGGGTGGAGGGTGGTGCTTCCATGAGAGCAAGGGTCCTTTAACTCACATTGGTGGAGGCCTAGACCCCACATATATTCTGAGATTACCAGAGAAAATGCTGGGATTTACCCTTTTCTGGCTAGGGGTAAAATGAGTCAAATAAAAAAAAATCTCAAAATATTTTTTGAGAGACATTCCACACTCTTGCCTCAAGATCAAAACCCCTTACCTAGCCTGGATAAGTTCAGAGCTTAGTGTGCTGGGCCACATGTTACATCTGGATGAAGAAAATGAGGCTTAGAGATAAAGCGACTTGTACAAAGTCACATCGCTAGGGAGAGACATTGTGCTGATAAGAGTACTGAATTTGGAGTCATACAATCCAGGTTCAAATCCCACCTTTGCTATTTTCCTACCAGTGTGACTTTGGGTATTTCTCTCACTTTTGCTGTTCCCATCTATAAAATGAAGGGGTTGAACTAGATGACCCCTGAGGTTCTTTTGGTTCCAACTCTATAATCTTATGATCCTAAGCATGGAAGCCTGAACTAGAATCCAGATCTCTAGACTCCAGGGCTAGTGCTTTTTCTAGTACCTCATGAAGCTGCTTCTGCTTAGGAAAGTATTCCTTGTCATGGCTATACATTTAGAAATGTTGACTTCTTGACTTTTAAAATGTTAAATGTTGATGTGAATCTCTAAATAAACAAAACACAAAACACATTTTTCTCTCCCTAAGGTATTCTGTGTCCTTTGCTCTAGAGGAAGGTTTCCTCCAATGCAGCATGTCTGCCATATGCATTCCTGCCTTTGAACTTTTCTTCAGTTGTTTTTCCCTTCTTCTCCAAATCCTGTCCATCCTTCATGGTCTTTCTCCTCTCAGAAGTTTCTTCTGACTATTCTAGCCTATGTAGATTTCTCCTTTCTCTTAATTCCTCTTGCAACCATGGTTAACACCACACCACATAAGCTTCTTTGGGGTAGGAACTAAGGGTGTGCTGGTGCCAGCTGGAAGCTGGAGAGCTGATTGTTAAATTTTCATTGGGAGTGTTTATACCCTGGAAATCAGCCAGTGCTATGAATCAGGGCTTGGTTTATGGTTTTGTTGTTTGTCTATACTTGAGAAAGTGTTAGAGAGAATGTTAATAATGCACATTAAACTTAAAAGTATGTCCTGATTACATTCCCCACCCCTAGTCAGTTGTTAAATATTATCTGTCCATCTCTAGAAGGAGCTATAGAAATCACTTTTTGTATTCTCACTGCATAGCACAGCACATTCAATCTCATGTAGGTCTTTAAGTGCTGGATGTTATTATTATTGTAATTGCTCAGTACTGACTACTTTGGCCTCATATCAGGCAGGTTTAGTCTTGAGAGTTACTCTAAAAATCATTCTTTCTACTCAGGGCTTACTCTAAGAAATTCCTGAATAGAGTTTGTCTGAGTCTTCAAAGATGTGGATAAAAAGTCTTTCCTTCTAGATCTCATACAGGCTCTTAAGGCAACAATACAATTCAGCTCATACCAGGAAGGAATGGGTTGGATGATGCTTGCTACCTGTGTGACTGTGGGCAAGTTACTTTTTTTAAAATTAAAGTTTAATTTCTTTTTAACATTCATTAAAAGCAAAACAACTTTGGGTTCTAAATTCCCTCCTCCAGCTCTTTCCCCACCCATTGAGAAAGCAAGTAATATGGTGCCCATTATACATGTGAAGTCATGCAAAACATATTTCTATATTAGTCATGTTGCAAAAAAAGTAGAAATCAATATACTTCAATCTACAATCAGAGTTCATCTATTCTGTCTCTGGAGATGGATAGCATTTTTGTTATGAGTCATTTGGAATTGTCTTGAGTTATTATATTGATTAAAATAGTGAAGTCTTTCATAGTTGATCATTGTTACAATATTGCTATTATTATGTATAATGTTCTCTTGGTTTTGCTTACTTCACTTTGCATCAGTTCATATAAGTCTTCCCAGAGTGTTCTGAAACCATCCCCCTTGTCATTTCTTATAGCATAGTAGTATTCTGTCTCAATCATATACCACAACTTGTTCAGCTGTTCCCCAAGTGATGGCATCCCCTTAACTTTCAGTTCTTAGACATCACAAAAAAGCGGCTATAAATATTTTTGTACATATAGGTCATTTTCCTTTGATCTCTTTGGGATGTACACCTAGTAGTCATTTTACTGGATCAAAGAATATGCACAATGTAATAGACCTTTGGGTATAGTTGCAAATTGTTCTTCAGAATGGTTGGACCAGTTTACTAACTCTGCCAATAGTGCATTACTGTCCCTATCTTTCCAAATACCCTCCAGCATTTTTCATTTTCCTTTTCTGTCATATTAGCCAATCTAATAGGTGTGAGGTGGTACTTCACAGTTGTTTTAATTTGTATTTCTCCAATCAATAGTGATGTAGAACACTTTTTCATATGACTATTGGTAGCTTTGATTTCTTCTTTTGAAAACTGCCCGTTCATATCCCTTAACCATTTATCAATGGGGGAATGGCTTTTATTTTTATAAATTTGGCTCAGTTCCCTATATATCTGAGAAATGAAGCCTTTGTCAGAGAACTTTACTATAAAATATATATATTTTTTTAATGTGGGTAACTTAACTTGCAGGCTCCTCAAATGGAAAATGAAGCAGTTGAACTAGGTAGCCTAAGGGACCCCCTTCAGGTCTAGATCTATGATCCTATAATCCTAACTGGCCATCATCCAAGTTCTATCTGAACGTCTCCAAGGAGATCTTTCAGGGAGGGGGAATCTCCTGAGATGGCCCATCCATTCCTCTTGGGTGCAGCTCTAATTGTAGGAAGTGTTTCCTGACATCAAGTATAAATTTACCTCTTTGAAGTTTTTACTCTATTGTTCCTGGGCCCTTTGGGATCAGAGCTAATTGATGGATGGGATTAGTGGCCCTCATCTCTTGAAGTAAGTTAGGAACTTTGCTCTAGGATAGTGGTTCCTGTTTAGTGGTTTGTTAACCTCTTGTGGGTTCCCACAAAAAAGTTCTTTAGTGACACTTTAAGCAGTAAATAATTTTAAGGAATATTATTAGTATTATAATAGATTACCCTGGGTCTTCCCAACACATTTTTGTTATCATTGTTGTTGTTGTTGAAAGGGGTTTAAATGATCAAATGAGATAATATTTGGCTAAAAAAAGTGCTTAACACAGTGCCTGGCACATAGTAGGTACTATATAAATGTTTATTTCCTTTCCTTATATTTTTCCTCCCCCTACCCGCTTGGTTTAGTGGAAAGGACACTAGGTTTGGAGTTAGAAGACATAATCTGCAGTACCAGCTCTAATACCTAGGTTCAGTGTGACTCAGCACAAGGCACTTGGCCTCAGACCTTCAGTTTCTTGATGTATAAAATGGAGGTTACAGTACTGGTTATCTATCTTTCAGAGTTGTTGTGAGGAAATTACTTTGTAAATCTTAAAGTGCTAAATAAAATGATATTAAAATTCTATTCCATTAACATATTTCTGTTTTCTATAAAAGGAGGATATTGCTTACATGACTATCTCATAGGGTGAGGACCAAATGTGATAATGAACATATAGCACTTTGTCAACCCAACAGTGGTCTTTAGGTTGTTGTTGTTGTTGAGTCATTTCAGTTGTGTCTGACTCTTTGTGACCCCATTTGGGGTTTTCTTGGCAAAGATATTGGAGTGGTTTGCGATTTCCTTCTCTAGCTCATTTTACAGATGAGGAAACTGAGACAAACAGGGTTAAGTGACTTACCCAGGATCACACAGTTAGTGTCTGAGGTTGGATTTGAATTTAGGAAGATGAGTCTTCCTGACTCTAGGCCTGGCTCTCTAACCACTGAGCCACCTAGCTGCTTGGTCTTTAGGTACTGGCAATTATTATGACTGAAACTCATGGCCTAATGCTGACTGCTTTGGTCTCATATCAGCTAAGGAAAAAAAAAATCATTTTCTTTGGCTCATATTGTTCCTATCTAGAGTTTGCTCTGGGAAATCCCTGAAGAGAACTCATATCCTTGTCTTCAAAGATGTGTGGTAAAAAAGTCTTTCCTCCTGGATCTCATAGAAGCACTCAAGACAACAATGCTAGTATTGGGTACATGATAGTCTTTATTTGCACAGTAAATGCAAAAGATGCAAAAGACTCCTCTGAGAAGCACTCAGCCTTCTGGCATTTATTAAGCCTCCACTATGTTCCAGGCACTGTGCTAGGCATTGGGAATATAAAGAAAAGGGAGAAAAAACCAGTCTGAGCTCTCAAGGAGCTTACATTCTAATGGATATGACAGGGCTAAAAAAAAAACAAAAACAAAAGAAAACATAAAGGATTCTTGATAGTTCATAAACATTTGATTCCTTTCTTTCCCTCTCCATGGTACTAAGGTCTTCCATACATAGCATTACCCCTTGGATAGTATTCTCAGAAAGTGAAAGCACTTAGGTCTTCAAAATGGACGACGTCCACACACTCAAGTGAGCTGGTCTTTAATTCCACAGAGCCCCATTCAGCCTTATGGTACTATTCTCTCCCCATAACCCCCTTATTGGAAAGCAACACAAATGGGGCTGCTCCTCCTTCCCAGTGACCCATGTGCTCCAAACTACTCATGCCAATAGTGAATGCTGTGTCCAAGTCTTTTGCTGCTCCTTATCATGACTTTTAGTTGGTTAATTTAGTCAAGATGTTCTCCTTTTAAGAGATGACCAAATTCTTGAAGTCTTCAACTTGGAGTTACTGGTAAGACAGTTCCAGAGACTAATATCACCCAAGAAATCTAATAGTATTTTCATTTCCACTACCTGCCATCCCTTTCAAGTAGGAGGTTGGTGTTCAGGAACTGCATTAACTACATTATCTAGGAGCTCCCTCCTGGTCTATGTGGGTAAGCAAGTGTATGCCTCTGCCAAAAGGTAGCCATTAATGATTCTTGGTAGAGGAGGATACCCATTGCACTCCAAAGAGTTCTCTGAAAAGATGGCATATAGGGCATATGGCATCACTTCCTTTTATAACCCAGCACAAAGGATGCCTCTTTCAAACAGTATTCCACAACAATGGGACCCAGCCAGGTTGTCTCCAGTACAAAGGAGTCCAATCCAGCCAATGTATCTTGGAGGTAGCCCTCATCAGTGAAGTCCATTCTGGGGATAGAGTGTTACATGCCCATCCCCTTTATAGGCAGATATAATCAAAAGTCCCCCACTAAGGCTCACCTACTGATAAGCTTATCAAATTGATCAGGGAACTCTCTTGATCAATCCTCAATGTAGATTTTTTCTTTTTCTTTTTACCTTTAAAAAATTATTGTATTTTTTAATTTATGAATAAAATAAGCATTTCAATAACACAGTATAATAAAAAGATTACATAGGAAACTGCAGGTCTATTATGTACATCTAGCTATTCCTTATACATATATAATAAAGTTAATCATGTAAATTTCTTTTTTTTCCTTCCCTCCCACCCTGCCCTAGAGATGGCTACCATTAGACACAAATAGGTATATATTTATATACATATATGTATATATGTACCTACACACATACATATGTTTGTATGTATTTTTTTATATTTTTTTTGTAATTTTTTTTTATTTTTAGAAATGGCAGCTTGGCCCAGTGGATAGAATTTGGTACTTAGAGTCAGTAAGACCTTCATTTAAATCCTGCTTCTAACACTAAATGGCTGTATGACCATGGACAAGTCATTTCACCTCTGTCTGCTTCAAGCATCAATCGCTTGAAATCTTTGTCTGTGCGAGTGAAGCAGATTCCACATCCAGAGCTGTAAGCTCCTGAAAGCAGGACCAGCACTTTATCTAAACTTTGAATTTCTGCTAGGGTCAACAAGACTGTGTACACAGTATGTGCTTAATAAATGGTGGCTGAGTTGAATTAAACATGATCTAATGGTGAGAGCAGGGGACTGAATATTGCCTTCAACTCCCTGTGTAGCTGTTAGTAAGGCCACTTCTGCAGCTTTTTTCTTTCTCCTCCCCAGTAAGGCCCAGAGTGTGGCTAGCATGGCACTCTCATCAGTGTCTATTAAATGGCATCCTCTCATCATAGTCCCAAAGGCACAAGGAAGTAATAAGCAATGTTACCTCAGCTTATAGATGGAGAAATTACAGTGCAGAAAAATTCTCAACATTTATATCTTGTACTCCTGGGCCAAGTAGTACCTCAAATCAACTTTTTAAGGTAAATTCAATTGAGAAGGATTTAAGGGGTGACTCTGGGACACTGGTCCATGTGGATCAAGACCGCAGGACAAATCTGCTGCTCGTACCTCTTCGGTAGTTCCTGTGTAATAGGGCCAAGGATAGCAGATTGGGATTAGGCCCAGGAGGACCTCACTTGAGGTGTAACAGCTGTGGGGGAGGAAGAATGCTCTCTGGTACCTTCCTATTTTAACTATTCTTGTGAACATCGTACTAAGTTCAGTTGTTTCTACTATGCTTGTTAGAGTGTAAGTGATATCATTGTCTTCTAAGATTTGCTGCCCTAGAGCAAAGCTGTGGTTGTCCCATTCTAGTTATTCCTCCTCCACCTCCCTCCACCTCCAGGGCCACACAGGAATTTCCCTGATTTCCCAAACATGCTGTCTTCTTCTTCTTCATGAGTTCTGAGCTATTCAGTGAAAGGTGTCAAGGAATACTACTAAACCTTGGTCAGACTTTTAAGTAATGCACTGTTAACATGACACAGTCAGCATTTTCTTCTACCATTGCTTTTTTGTTATTGTTTTGGGGGAGTGATGGGGAAGAAGGAAATAGAAACTTTTGAGGGCTGAGAAAATAACTTAGGAGAAATTTTTGTCCCAGTGTTTATTCCAAAGGCTTCCTGTTAGGCACTTAGTCTTACACACCAGGAGGGAACTGGAAGGTCTGACGTCACGTGAATTCAGAGTTTTCAGTGTCATTAGCCGAACATGTTTTTCTAGCCGAACCTCAGAACCTTGATCAAAATCCCAAAAGTTCACCACGCAAGGGATGGGGTATGTGGAGAGGGGGAATGAAGAAGAGCAAGAGAGATGACTGTAGGGAAAAGGAGAAAAGAAGGGTGAAGAAATCTATTGGCTGGTAAGCCTGCAGCATCCTATTTATAGCCCTGCTCTTGAATTTCAGTGATGTCATGGATTCCACAGGGGGTTTTCACCCTGCTGAATATGGGCTGCCTTCTGCTGTCCAACCCTGTCCTAGGCTGGATTAGGCAACATGGAAAGCCAGACAAACAAACGGTAAAGGAGAAAGGAGACAGCTTTAGCCAGCGAGGCAAACAAAAAAGAAATACTTTATTGAAGGTCTCCTTCACAATTTGCCAGCTTCTTTATCACACTGGAACTTGTTTATCTCACACAGGTAAAACAGATGAATTGCTTTATCTTCAGGCCAAGGTTAAAGGGGCTGTAGCTAAGCGCTCTCTTTGGTCTAGAATCCCACACACCTGTAAAGGTCATTTGTTCCCACTTCACTGTAGAACCCAAATCATCTTGCCTGTTTGTATCTATATGAAAAATTAAATGCTGTGTCCCAGGTCTCCCACGTGGGCATGAAACCCTGGTGAATGTCTGCTCTCTGGCAGCCTTGGTGGCCAATGTACTCTTTTTTTTTTAAAAGCACCCTAGAAAATGTCATTTCTACACTGCCTACATGTCTCAGGGAGACAGATGAAATTATAAAGGTAATGCTGAGTTACTTCTTTGGTGTGGTGCTCTGATTCTGATGGGAAGTTACATCTCAGGTTGAAAGAGCCTAACATAACAGTATTTTGGGTCAGAGCTTCCAGGAATCTTGGGCTTTGTAATGATTCCATAAACATGAATGCAAACCTATTGTAGTCTAATTGCTCGATACTGTAAGCCTAGATAAGACAAGGTAAATCAAACTTCAGCAAATCAAAAGCAAAAAAAAAAAAATGAAATGTGTCTTAGCAAGTAACAAAATAACAACTCGTGTTAGTGTAGTTCTCTCTAGTTATAAAGTGCTTTGTATCAATTATCTTAACTGATCTTTAAAACCACCTAGTCAGGTAGGAGCATGGCTCTGAAAACTCATCAATATAGGTACTCTACTGGGTTACAGATCACAGCCTGACTCTGTCTTCTCATGTGCCATCCTTTTCTACATTTCCTTCCCCAAATACTTCCCAGGAGATCCATCTCAAATGCTGGGGGCCTTCTAGGTCTCTTAACTAGGCACTAGCACTATATGTTTTGTGCTGTATAAATGGCCCCTTCTTTTTTTGCAGTCATACATTTCTTCAGCAATATTGTTTATGCCTCTTCTTGGAAGCCTGTTGGTAACCATTGCATGTCTATTCATTCCTTTTTGGTGACCTGTGATTTTGATTCTTCAAAGGTTCTCTGATTCATAACTGTGTAACACCACTGGAAGAATACTGATGTTAAATTGTAAATTAAGAGGGTGTTCATTAGTCAGGGAATGGTTGGGCGAATTTTGGTACATGGATGTAGACACTGTTGTGTCATAAGAAATGAAGAAAGGGATGGTTTTGGTGAAACTTAGGAAGACTTATAGGAACTGATGCAGAGTGAAGAGAGCAGAAGCAGGACAATAGTTTTTACTATAACATAAACATTTTAAAGACAAACAACTTTGAAAGACTTGAGAATTCTAATCAATGCAACAAGCAAGAATGATTCCAGAGAACTAATTATGAAGCATACTCTCCTTGCCCTGTCAAAGGTGATGGATTAAATATGCAGAATGAGACAAACATTTTTGGACTTAGCCAATGGGGGGAATTTATTTTGCTTTATGATGCAAATTTGTTATGCAGGTTTTTTTCTTTTCTTTTTCTTTTCCCCCTCTGTTAGGGAGGGGGAGCCAGGAGGGATTGAAAATAGATTTTTCTTAATTAAAAAGAATATCAGAGTTAAAATATGGGCTTTTGCTTCAGGGAGAAGCATGGGGTCATTGTCTTGGCTCATTAACTCTTATTTAGGTTTCCAATAGAAAAAAAAATAAGCAGACTCACTTTTGAATCCTTGAAGTATTTATTAGGGATTTGAAAATATATATACAGACACACACACACACACACTGGTTACATATTTATATTATTCATATAGTGTTGGAAAGGTATTAATAAAACAACAATGCCAAGCATATTTCATTGAAAAATCATAAACTTTTCATGTGACACTGAAAAGCTCACATGGAGTTATAAGATAGGAGCTTATGTATTTGGGCTAATGGCCTCAGAGATGGCCCTCAGCTGGGATTCCTGAACAGCAGATGAATCCTCAAAAGGGTTGGTTTTCACAATCATGCCCTACAAAGGCTAATGACTACTAGTTAAATGGTTTTACTGTGTCTTTATGAAACTAAGTTCTTATATTCCTCCTGAAGGCTTGTTATTTCAAATATTGTGCTTTACTGAGTTGTTGTCACAGTACATGCCAAGTTTGTGAAATATCCTTATTAGGAAAATGCCAATAAGTCATTTGATTGAATCCTCAGTGATAGGCAGTGGCCAGTCTTCTCTGGGTATGGTGTTGGTATGTGTGCTCCAGGGTAAAATACCTATGTAGGATTCCTCCATTGGCCAAATTGAATATTTGAATGTTACAAGTACAGTAACAGCAGAATGTGTGTGATAAACACTGAGTATCACAAACCTGTTTTGTTTGTCTACCTAATTTAGAAATTCAAAATGCTGGGTTGTTTCCCAAGTGCAGTCTAGCCCACTTTCTTTTGGTTTAATTCTGGGCTCAGCTCATTTTCCATCTGCAGTGTCTGTCCGTGATATATGTGCTGATGGGTGAGTTCTATGGGTTTATATTCAACTGCTTAGTATTATACAATCATGGCACACCATCCATCAATGCATAGTAGGCATTCTTTATCTATCAAGTTTTTCCTGTATGAATCACCAGGTTGAATTCTTTTGAGTCGTTACAACTTTCATTTGGGAAGCTTCCCGGTTTTCTAGCCTTTGATGCAGTTAGCGTGTATTGACCTCTTCAAACAATATCATCTAGTGGACTTAATAATTTTTAGGAAATATCTTTTCAAGTTGGATTTTGGGCTATTCAACTCCTCATCTCCTGGATTCCTTCAAGTCTCAGCGAAAATCTAATTTTCTGCAAGAAATCTTTCCTGTTCCTTCTTAATACTAATGCCTTACTTATATTGAGTATCTCCAGTTTCTCCTGTATATAATTGTTTTCATGTTGTCTCTCATATTAGACTGTGAACTCCTCCAGGGCAGGGACTGTCTTTTGCTTTTCTTTGTATCCATAGTGTTTAGCACTTAGTAGCTGCTTAATAAATGCTTATTGGCATCCCTGATTGACATCCCTATGATAATGGCAAACACTACAAAGCTCCCTCTTTCATGTCTCACTTTATATTAATAATCAGAGGGTTGTGAATAAGGGTGTCTCTTTTTGCAGAGGAATCTTCTATTGATCTTCTATTGATATTAATATATGATCCACCTTGTGGAAAGAGAGCCTTTAACACTGAATTTGTTCTATCAAATCAAAAAGTTTTTAATAGTCAAAAAAAAATACACAGTTGTATATCATATGTGTTCATATAGGTTCTAAATAGAAAGATGTGATCTGCTGTAGAATGTATGAAATTTTTCTCAATTCTCATTTTCCCTGTATTTCTCATATTTCTCTTGCCAGGCATGTATACTTTAGCCAAATAAGACAAATCCTTCATGGTAGGAATTTTCCTATGCCCATGATCGTACATTTTAGTATTAACTCTTTTTCCTCTCCATGGACATTCCCTCCCCAACATTCCCCCTCCACCTTTGCTTTTTTTTTGTTTAATAGTATTTTATTTTTCTCCAATTACATGTTGACAATTTTTTAGTGTTCATTTTTACAATATTTTGAGTTCCAAATTTTTTCCCTTCCTCCCTTTCCTCTCCTCTTCCAAAAATGGTAGGCAATTTGATATAGGTTATACATGTATTATCATGAAAAACATATTTCCATATTAGTCACAGTTCTGAAAGAAGAAACAGAGCAAAAGGGAAAAAAAACCATGAAAAAGAACAAAGTAAGTGTAAAAAATTATGCTTTGATCTTCATTCAGAGTCCATCAGTTCTTTATCTGGATGTGGATGGCATTTCCTTCTTGAGGCCTTTGTACTTGTCTTGGGTAATTGTGTTGCAGAGAAGAGCTGAGTCATTCATAGTTGATCATCATACAGTGTTGTTGATATTGTGTACAATGTTTTCCTGGTTCTGCTCATTTCATTTTGCATTAGTTTGTGCAAGTCTTTCCAGGTTTTTCTGAAATCTGCCTGTTCATCATTTCTTATTGCACAACAGTACTCCATTACATTCATATAGCACAGCTTGTTCAGCCATTTCCCAATTGATGAGAATCCCCTCAATTTCTAATATTTTGCCACAACAAAAAGGGCTGCTATAAATATTTTTGCACATGTAGGTCCTTTTCCCTTTTTTATGAGCTCTTTGGATGTAGACCTAGTAGTGGTATTCCTGGACTATGTATGCACAGTTTGGTTGTCCTTTGGGCATAGTTCCAAATTGCTCTCCAGAATGGTTGGAATCAGTTCACAACTCCACCAACAGTGCATTAGTATCCTAATTTTCCCACATCCTCTCCAACATTTATCATTTTCCTGTTTTGTCATATTAGCCAATCTGATGGTGTGAGGCGGTACCTCAGAGTTGTTTTAATTTGTATTTCTCTAATCAATACTGATTTAGAGCATTTTTTCATATGACTATAGATTGCTTTAATTTCTTCATCTGAAAACTGCCTGTTCATATCCTTTGACCATTTATCAATTGGGGAATGACTTGTATTTTTATAGATTTGACTCTGTTCTCTATATATTTTAGAAACTAGGCCTTTATAAGAGACAGTAGCTGTAAAAATTGTTTCCCAGCTTTCTGCTTTCCTTCTCATCATGGTTGCATTGGCTTTGTGCAAAAACTTTTCAATTTAATGTAATCAAAATTATCCATTTTGCATTTCATAATGTTCTCTATCTTTTGTTTGGTTATAAATTTTTCCCTTTCTCATAGGTCTGATAGGTAGACTATTCCTTCCTCTTCTAATTTGCTCATGGTGTCGCCCTTTATATCTAAATCATGTACCCACTTTGACCTTATCTTGGTATATGGTATGAGATGTTGGTTTATACCTAGTTTATGTCTTATTGTTTTCCAGTTTTCCCAGCAGTTTTTGTCAAGTAGATTATCCCAAAGGCTGGGGTCTTTGGGTTTTTCAAATACTAGGTTACTGGGGTCATTGACTACTGTGTCTTATGTACTAATGTATTCCACTGATCAATCACTTTATTTCTTAGCCACTACCAGCTAGTTTTGATGAATATTGCTTTATAATATAGTTTGAGATCTGTTACTGCTAGGCCACCTTCCTTTGTATTTTTCCCCCCATTAATTCCCTTGATATTCTTGACTTTTTGTTCTTCTAGATTAATTTTGTTGTTATTTTTTCTAGTGCTATCATATCATTTTTTGGTAGTTTGATTGGTATGGTACTGAATAAGTAAATTACTTTGGGCAGAATTGTCATTTTTATTATATTGGCTCAGCCTACTCATGAACAACTGATATTTTCCCAGTTGTTTAGATCTGACTTTATTTGTGTGAAAAGTGTTTTGTAATTGTGTTCATATAGTTTCTGGGTTTGTCTTGGCAGGTAGACTCCCAAGTATTTTATATTGTTTACAGTTATTTTAAATGGAATTTCTCTTTCTATCTCTTGCTGCTGGACTTTGTTGGTCATATAAAGAAATGCTGATGATTTTTGTGGGTTTATCTTATATCCTGTAACTTTGCTAAAGTTCTAATTATTCCAAGTAGTTTTTCAGTTGATTCTCTAGGGTTCTGTAAGTATACCATCATATCATCTGCAAAGAGTGATAATTTTATTTCCTCATTGCCTATTCTAATTTCTTTGATTTTTTTCTTCTCTTATTGCTATAGCTAATATTTTTAGTATTATGTTGAATAAACTGGTGATAATGGGCATCCTTGCTTAACTCCTCAACTTATTGGGAAGGCTTCTAGCTTATCCCCATTACATGTAATACTTGCTGATGGTTTTAGATAGATACTGCTTATCATTTTAAGGAACATTCCCTTTATTCCTATGCTCTCTATTGTTTTTAATGGGAATGGGTGCTGTATTTTATCAAAAGCTTTTTCAGCATCTATTGAGACAATCATATGATTTCTGTTGATTTAGTTATTGATATAGTCAATTATGTTGATGGTTTTCCTAATATTGAACCAACCCTATATTCCTGGTATAAATCCCACCAGGTCATGGTGTATAATCCTTGTGATATATTGCTGTAATTGCCTTACTAGTATTTTGTTCAAAATTTTTGCATCAATATTCATTAGGGAAATCGGTCAATAATTTTCTTTCTTTGTTTTAACTTCCTGGTTTAGATATCAGCACCACATTTGTGTCATAAAAGGAGTTTGGTAGGACTCCTTTACCTATTTTTTTCAAATAGTTTATATAGTATTGGAATTAATTGCTCTTTAAATGTTTGGTAGAATTCACTTATGAACCGATCTGGCCCTGGGATTTTTTTCTTAGAGAGTTCGTTACTGGCTTGTTCAATTTCTTTTTCTAAGATGGGGTTATTTAGGCATTATGTCTCCTGATCTGATAATCTGGATAATTTATATTTTTGTAAATACTCATCAATTTCACTCAGATTGTAAGATTTATTGGCATATAATTGCGAAAATATTTCCTAATGATTGCTTTAATTTCTTCTTCATTGATGGTGATTTCACCTTTTTCATTTTGATCTGAATATTTGGTTTTCTTTCTTTTTAAAATCAAATTAATCAATGGCTTATCTATCTTAATGGTTTTTTTTAAAAATAAAACTAGCTCCTAGATTTATTTATTAGCTCAAGAGTTTGGGTTTTTTTTCACTTTCAATCTTATTAATATCACATTTGATTTTCAGGATTTTCAATTTGGTGTTTAATTGGGGATTTTTAATTTGTTCTTTTTCTAGTTTTTTTTAATTTGCATGACCAATTCATTGATCAGATCTTTTTCTATTTTGTTGATATAAGAATTTAGAGAAATAAATTTTCCCCTTAGTACTGCTTTGGGTACATCCCAAAAGTTTTGGTGTGTTGTCTCATTATTGTCATTCTCTTTAATGACATTATTACTTGTTTCTATGATTTGTTCTTTGACCCACTTATTCTTTAGGATTATTTACTTTCCAATTAATTTTTAATCTATCTTTCCACTGCCCTTTGTTGAATGTAATTTTTATTGCATTATGATCTGAAAAGAATACATTTAACATTTCTGTCTTTCTACATTTGATTTTGAGGTTTCTATGCCTTAATGCATGGTCATTTTTTTTTTTTGTGTAGATGCCATGTGCTACTGAGAAAAAGGTATACCTCTTTCTGTGCCCATTCAGTTTTCTCCAAAGGTCTGTCATACCTAACTTTTCTAATATTCTATTTAGCTCCTTAGTTTCTTTCTTATTTATTTTTTGGTTGGATTTATCAGGTTTTGAGAGGGGGACAGTTGAGGTCCCCCACTGGTATAGTTTTGCTGTCTGTTTTTTCCTGTAACTCACTTAACTTTTTTAAGAATTTGGATGCCATACCACTTGGTGCATATAGGTTTAGTATTAATATTGTTTCATTGTCTATGGTACCTTTAAGCAAGCTGTAGTTTCTTTCTTTATCTCTTTTAATTAGGTTTATTTTTTGCTTTTACTTTGTCGGAAATAAAGATTGCTACCCCTGCTTTTCTTACTTCAGCTGAAGCGTAATAGATTCTGCTCCAGCCCCTTAAATTTACTCTGTGTGTGTCTCTCTGCTCCAAGTGTGTTTTTTGGAAACAAGATATATTGTGTTTTTTGATTCACTCTGCTGTCTACTTCTGTTTTATGGGAGAGTTCATCCCATTCACATTTACCGTTATGATTAGTAACTGTATATTTCCCTCCATCCTATTTTTCCTCCTATTTGTCCTCTCTGTCCTTTCACCTTTTCCCTCCTCACCAGTGTTTTGCTTCTGTCTGCTGCCTCCCCCAGTCTGCCCTCCTTTGTCAGTCCCCCTCACCCCTGCCCTTTACTTGATCTCCTCCCCTCCTACTTCCCTGTTGGGTAAGATAGATTTCTATATTCAACTGATTGTGTATATTTTTACATCTTTGAGCCAATACAGATGAGAGTAAGGTTCAAGCGATGCCCATTGTTCATCCTCTCATCTTCTTCTCTTCATCTTGCACCTCTTCATGTGAAATAATTTACCCCATTCCACTTCTACCTTCCTTCTGCACCCAGTGCACTCCTCTTTGTCATCCCTTAATTATCTTTTATGTCATTCCCTCAAATTCGCCTTATACTTGTACCCTCTGTTTATGTATATTCTTTCTAGCTGTACTATTAGTGATACAATTTTTAAGAATTATAAGTATCATCTTCCCGTGGAGAGATGTAAACAGTTTAGCTCTATTGAATCGCTTATGTTTTCTTTCCCCTTTTTACCTATTTATGCTTCTTTTGGGTCTTGATATTGGAACATAATTTTTTTTTTTGTTTAATTCTGGTCTTCTCCTTATGAAAGCTTGGAATCCTTCTATTTCATTGAATAACCATTCCCCCCCTTCATGTATTATGCTTAATTTCACTGGGTAAGTGATTCTTGGTTTTAATCCTAGATCCTTTGCCCTCTGGAATATCATGTTCCATGGTCTCTGATCTTTTGATATTGCAGCTGCTAAGTCCTGTGTAATCCCGATTGTAGTTCCCTGATATTTGTATTGTTTCTTTCTAATTGCTTGCAGTACTTTTTTTTTTTTTTTGACCTGATAGTTCTGAAATTTGGTTATAACATTCCTTGGAGTTTTTATTTTTGAGATCTCTTTCCTGAGGATGATCGATAGATTCTTTCAATGCCTAGTTTGCCCTCTGGTTCCAGGATATCAGGATATCAGTTTTCCTTGATAATTTCTTGAAAGCTGCTGTCCAGGTCCTCCTTTTAATTATGGTGCTCAGGTAGTCCAATGATTCTGACATTGTCTCTCCTGGATCTGTTTTCCAGGTCAGTTGTTTTTCCCATGAGGTATTTTACATTTTCTTCTATTTTTCATTCTTTTGAATTGTTTGATTGATTCTTGATGTCTCATAGTGTCATTAGCTTCCACTTGCCCAATTCTAACTTTTAAGGAGTTGTTTTCCTCTATTAGCTTTTGTACATTCTTTTCTATTTGGCTAATTGTACTTCTTAAGGACTTGTTTTCTTCAGTGGATTTTTGTATCTCCTTTTAGATTTGGCCAATTCTGCTTTTTAAGCAGTTGGTTTTTTTTTTTCCTATTAATTCTTTTCTCATAATTCTCTTGCATCACTCTCATTTCTTTTCCCACTTTTCCTTCTACCTCTCATATGATTTTTAAGCTCCTTTTGAGCTCTTCAATGAATTCTTTCTAGGTTTGAGACCACTTCTCATTTTTCTTTGGGGCTTTGCTTATAAGTATTTTTGAAATCGTTATCCTCTTCTAAATTTGTGTCTTGATCTTCCCTGTCACCACAATAACTTTCTATGATCATATTCTTTTTGTTGTTGTTGTTTGCTCATCTTTTTTGGCCTTTTTCTTTTTTTTAAAATTTGAGCTCTCCTCCCAGGGTGGAAGGGGCACTGTCTCAGGCTTCTTGTGCCAGGGGCTGCAGGCCCTGGCTGTTTACCTGGTGTTACACTGATGTTGCTCTGAGGCCCATGAGGACCCTTATGTCTGGTGCTGCACTGAGGGGATGGGGTGGGGGGTGGCTGTGCTGCTGGAGGCCGCAAAGTTCTGGCAGCTTACCAGGTGTTGAACCAGGGTTCTAGTGCTGGTGTCTGGCATATGCTGTTTCCCTGTGGCTACACTGAAGCACTTGGTGGTCTGGCTGCTGGTGTCTGCCTGTTTGTCCCAGCTATGCTGAAGCACATGATTGCCTGTACTGGCCACTGCCTCTTTGCTTAGGCACCCATGGGATTGATGTCTAACTGTTTGCCTGGGGCTACACTGAAGCACTTGGTGGTTCTCAGAGCTGGAGTCTTCCCATTCCCCTGGCTATGCTGAGGCACATGGGGGTCCTGGCGTTGGCATTTGCCTACTTCACCACACTGGGGCTCTGGATCTCCTGCAGGTTTGCTGAGGTGGGGCTTGCTGATGGCTTGCTAGAATGCTTCCTGTCCAGGACTGCGCTCCCCTTTCACTTGAGTAAGACAGATCTTTCCTGCTGATCTTCCAAGTTTCTTAGGCACAAAGATTGTTTTACCCTGTCTTTTTGCTGGTTCTGCTGTCCCAGAATTTGTTTTGAGGTACTATTTTATGGTTGTTTGGAGGTGAGTATGGGAGAATTCTGGTAATTTACTGCTTACTCCACAATCTTGGCTCTTGAAAGTCCCACCTTTGCTTTTTAATCTCTTCCCTGAGTGCATGCCCTCCCACTCTTCTGGGATTTAGTTGTCCCTAGGAGCTCTGGCTCCTTCTTACTTGAGGAAAGATGATGGTCTCTTTGGTCACTAAGTCCCTGTAGATCATACCCAGTGCAACATCCCCATCTCTCTTTACAAAATATCTCTCTTCCCCTATGGGAGCATGCATCAGTAGTACCACTTTCTATAACTGAAATAAGATTTCCCCCCTTTTTTTTCCTATCTAATTTTTCCAATCTCTTCCTTTGCCTCCTCACCCATTTTCCCATAGGTTTTCTTCTTGAGAGACTACAGGTGTTATTTCCCCTTCCTTGCTATTCTTTGGCTTGGTTAGTGCACATCCCGTATTTCCCTCAGTTTTCGAGAAAGGTTGCTTTTTATGTGCTCTTCTACTCTGTCATTTAGTCCCTCAAAAACCACAAGTTCACCTGTAGGTGAGGTGTTTTAAGGTTTAATCCCTGCCGTTTCAGGCTTGTTTCTCCATTATTTCTATTTGACTTCTGCTTTCCCCTTTGTCTCCTTTTGTACTTTTAGAAAGAAATTTCTTAATAACCTCTCTGTTGTTATTCTGTTGTTCTGTGTTACTGAATTTGCTTACTTTTTTTTTGTATATCTGTTGTTTGGGGCTATTTGAAAAACAAATAATTTGTTCATATCTGGGTTTTCTATCTTTAAATGCCTCTTTTTTATTTGTTTGGGTTTTTTTTTTTTTTTTGGTGAGGCAATCGGGGGTTAAGTGACTTGCCCACGGTCACAAGCTAGTAAGAGTCAAGTGTCTGAGGCTGGATTTGAGCTCAGGTCCTCCTGACTCCAAGGCTGGAGCTCTATCTACTGCATCACCTAGCTGCCCCTAAATGCCTCTTTTTTAAAAAAATTGAATATCAATCTTTTTTCATGAATGGTTTGGCTTGGATTTTTAGAGTATATCACCTCAGGTTGCATCTTGAGCTCCTTTGATATTCTGAACACATTATGATAGTTCCCAATTAGTGCAAATAATGATTCTCCATGTAGTTGTTACATTATTTGAATTCACATTGCATATTTTTATTGGGCTGGAACCAATTATCATCTTTTACGTAATTATATCTTTGAATAGTGTATATATAAATATATGTGACCACTTCATGGTATTCATTATTTGCCCTAAATGGGACCAACTGTATTATTCCATTTCCTCCTATGGTTTCAAGATAGTCTTGTGTTATTGAAGTTTCCTTCCTTTTATATTTGACTGTTTTTTGCCAGGTTGTTTGCAGGATTTGTTGTTTGTTATTGAAAATGGTCAGTTTAACCACTATGTGTTTTGGAGTTTGCAGCATAGGATAATTGTTATTGTTTTTTTTCTGGTGGTGATCTTTGTATTCTTTCAATTGGTACTTTGTTTTCTGTGTTCAGAAGTTCTGAGCAATTTTCTTGTGTTATTTATTGCATTAAGATGTTTAGGCTTTTTGACTTATTTTGTTCTTCTGGGATCTCTGTAATCCTTAAGTTGTTTCTATGAATCCTGTCTTCAAGATCAATATGTTTTGCTTAGATGGAGGTTTTTTTTTTTTTAAAAACATTGCTTTTTACTTCTCTTTTTCCAGATTGTCCTTCATTTCTGGGTATTTGCATTCCCAACTAGTTATTCTCTTTTGTTACTTTGGTGAAATTTGCCACTGTGGATTCAAGTTTTTCTATTCTGCCAATTATTTCTGTTGTGCACACCAAGGCTTCTTAAACTTTTTCTACTCATGACCCCACAACACACAGTTTAAGAAGTGCTGGTGTAGACCATAAACTTTGCTTTCAAAATTTTTATTGCTCTTTTAAACCATTTAGGAACATTCTGTGGTAGTTCCATGATCTTTTAGAAATCCATAAGATCTTCTGCTACATTGGATATTGATTAAGTTTCCTTTGTCTTACAATGTTTATTTGAAACTTTCTGAACTCTTCTACCTGATCTGGAGGCCATATTCCCTTTTACTGTTAATATCTTCCCTGTTGGTTTATCAGCTTATGCTCAAGGTCTTTAACTGAGTTTTCCTCTTCCTGAAATCTTTGGTAATTTCAGCCTTTCCCTACTTAATTTTCTCCTGTTGCTTACTTTCTGACCCCCTTACTTTCATTGGTTTTCCTGAGGGTTGGATTTCAAAGACTCTCTTGCTTCTGGATAATTCATGGTTCATCAGCCTCTGTCTCTGCCCCCAAGTGACTTCTGGGGTGCAGACTGACCCTAGCTAAATGCTGAGCTTTTCCCCTTAGGCTTAGGGGAGTGCCATATAGCCACAGATATGTATCCTGCCTCCTTTCCCTCTCTTTCTTCGTTCCCTGACTGAGCTCTGTTGTGGCACAGGGCATTGCTGTTCTGTAACCACAGCCTTAGCAAATTTCTGATGTGTGGATCTTCAAAGGCCTGGGAGGAGGAGGAGATTTGCGTGGGGTGTAGAGTTGAGTTCTATTAGAAATCAGCTTGTGCAGTCTTGCTGCCAGGAGCTTGGGGCCAGGGTGGGTGCTGAGAGTGCACATTAGGGGCTAGGGATTAAACTTCTCTGTTACTTCATTGAGTTTTTTACCTTGTGTGCATTTTGGTATCCTCAACCATGGAGACAACTGAAATTGCTAAATCTCTTGCACATAATTTTCCTTTTGGAGAGGTTTGAGAAGTCATAAGGTACACAGAAAATCTCTAGTCTATCTTTTTTGTCATGACCTGGAAATTTCTCCAGGTTATTAATAAAGTATACAGTTCTTGAGTCCCCAAACCAAGGTGATGATCCTGGCTGTTTGGACAGAGGGGTGGCTTCCCAGTCCTTTTTGTAATTCAGTGTATTCTAACCAACCACTAGCTTCCTCCATCCCATTCGCACTTCTCTACTCAAAGACACAAACCCAAACCAATAAAAACAGGTTATGTTTTTATCTAGAGAAGGATGCCTTTAAAATACTTTTTAGAGGCAGCTAGGTGGCACAGTGGATAGAATGCTTGGCCTAGAGTCAGGAAGTTTAAATCTGAGTTTAAATCTGGACTCTGACCTTTATTAACTGTATGACCCTGCACAAGTCACTTAACCTCTGTCTGCCTCAGTTTCTTCATCTGTAAATTGGGGATAATAACACCTGTTTCTCAAAGTTTTGAGGATCGGATGAGGTATCTGTCAAATGTTTAGCCCAGTGCCAAGCACATAGTCAGTTTTTAACAAATGTCCACTCATAGGACATTAGTGTTTTAATTTAGGATTTAAATATTTGCCCTTTAAAGCAGAAGAAGGAAGAGAAATGGATTATATCAGAAGCTTGGATTCTCAAAGAAGGACAGATACCATTCCTTCTCTGTAAGACTCTGTGTAAGTGGAGTGGTTAAGTAAAATGTCTTGTTGACTCTATCTCCTCCTCCTTTGCTTTCATCCCTTTTATGATACTCACATCACAATTATCTTTGTTCAAGCCCTTATTACCTTTTACCTAGATTACTGGAATACCTAGAATTGGTTTTGTACATCTAGTCTCTTCTTTCTTTGTTTTATGGTCCACACAGATGCCAAACTGATATTCCCAAAGTCCAGGTCCCACTATGTTATTCCCTTGCCCAAGAAGTTCTAGTGGCATCTCATTGCCTTTAGTATAAAATACAAACTCCTTCATCACTTAAAATCCTTCATGTGTCATTTAGAGCCCTGTAATCTGTCTATAAATTGGTTTTTCAGATTGGTTTTCACATTACTGCCCCTCATGCACTCTACATTCCTGTTTGAATGGCCTGCTTCTTGTTCCCCACATATGAAATCCTATCTCTTGCCTCCACACCTTTTGTCTCATGCCTGGCAGGCTCTTTCTCCTCCTATCTTCCTCGTGGAACTCCTGGTTGCCTTGATGTTGCAGTTAAGGGCCAGACCCTTCAGGAAGCTTTTACTGATTCATCCACTTTTTTGTGCATCATCCCTAAACATCTCTGTGTTTATCTTATGTGTGTGCATATCTATCTATCTATCTATCTATCTATCTATCTATTTATCTATCTCTATTTCCTGTATTTATCTGTAAACCTGTTATATTCCTTTCTTTCCTTTCCCCCCAGCAGAATGTAAGTGTTTTGAGGGCAGGGAATACCTCACATTTCTATTTGTCTGGCACAGTGGCTAGGTAGACACCTTTCAGCTGGTGGCCTATATCAGGCCTTTTTCTTTTTTTACCTGCCGTTGAGGTTTGTCCAGGGTTCATTGCTCTGGGGTTACCTGACTTCTCAGTAGTGGAAATAGGCTCCTCAGTTCTCATGTGCAGTACCTCCATATCTTTACCTTGACTTGCCAAGAATGTTTCTAAGTATATTAATGTTCCATTTGGTTCTAGTCTAGGGTTTGTTCAAGGAAGGGAGAAAGTAAAGAAGGGTATCCAATGTACAAACACAAGTCAGAAATGGAATTGGCTTGTTTCCACATGGAAAAGGAGTGACCAAACATAAAAGAATCATAGTGCTGGTTCTCCTGGGTAAGTCTCTTAGCCTTGGATGAAATGTTGGCAAATCATCATGTCTCAGGGATAGGGAAGGACCCTGTCTCTCCATATTCCTCAATGGCAATCACATGTTGTCATCTGGGAAATTATAGCCAAAGAAAGCCACCATCTAGAAGTCATTTCTTTTACCAGATGCAGTACTCTACCTGTTATCTGTTCTCATAGGTCAGAGAGATGACCAAGGACTCACTCAGGTTTTATCATGTAATCCTAAAGTGCCAAAAAGTGTCTTTAACACAGGGTTATCACATGGCCAGCAGCCAGGAATCTGATTGTGTGTCAAGGCCTAAACAGTCACTCTGGAGAATGTGCTCCTCGGAATCCCTGAAAGTTTCTAGCAGAGCTCTGTCTCTGAGTCTTTGGGCTGGCTACTGTAGGCTTATTCAGCCTTGCTACATTTGTATCCCAAAAGAGAAGAGAGAGGGAGAGGGAGAGAGAGTGTGCCCCATATTTGGAGGTAGGAAACATCTTGCCGTTTATTATTTTAGACAGTTATCCCTTCCACAATCACAACTTTCCCCATCAAGGTTTTGATATATTGTGGGCCAGCATAAGAAATTAAATAGAAATTTTTTGGGAGTTTTGCAGAAGCTGCAGATGACACACAAAGGCCAGCAGACAACACAGAAAAAGTTTAGAAACTCAGAAATGCATAAAATACATGTATAGTATTGTATAATATCAACCCAAATTTTACAATAAAGTACTATAAATACCCAATATAAGAAAAAGAAAAAAATCAGACTTCTTCTGTGGTACCAAGGAAGGGCCAAAAATTTTATATGGATTTTCCAGATCGGGTGGGGGGTGTGCCAAGCCCTAACCCCTGCGATGTGGAAGGGATAACTGTATGGTGTCTGGAACATAGAAGCACCTAATAAATCCTTCTAATTTGAAGACTGACTTTTGCCAACTCATGCTGAAAATTGTATACAAGACTAGATTTTCAATCACTTTTTAAGTCACTTTGCTGTGAACAGTAGGTACTTAGTTATGTCCAGATCAGAAAAGGATACCTGACAGGGTTGAACCTATGCTGAATTTTAACGCTGTTGAGATCTGTAATATCTTGAGAGCTGTAACATAGTATCTTCTAGTTGTCTTTCTAAATATTCTGCCATTTTTGTAGCAGAAAGGTAGCTCCTGTCTAAAGTGGACAGCATGCTGGGCTGTAGTACTAAGTGTTTAGGAGTTCTGGGCCAGGGCTGACAATGGGCTGAAGTACATGCTTTTGTTGAGTATCCTTGGCAACAAATAGCCTTGATTAATCAAATGCTGAGTGTGGACCCCTTGGTACTGACTCCAGAAAACCATTCCAGTAGATGCTGTTGCTACCACTCCTAGATCTCCAGGACTTTTAAACTCACTTTTAAGATCACTTTATTAAGAAAAGGAAAGACAAAGAAGGCAAAGGCCACCAGGGATCCAGGGGCAGGCTCTCTTTGGCACTAGCTGCCCCATGGGTGGGATTACCATGACGCTGTCCTCCCACATCCCTCCAGCTTGCCACCTAGAGAGTTAAAGCTTAAAGAACACCAGTGAGAAATGGTCTCTCCTCTTAACAGATGCAATACCTTATCCCCTTTTCTCTCCATTTCCTCTATGGTCATAAGGCAACTAATGAACCGCTGAGGGTCTCTTGTATCAAAATACTAAGTTCTTTCAGCAATGGGTCACCATTTGACTGGAAGTAGGCTCCCCATAAGTTTCCAAATGGTTGATTGCAAACAAGCAGAGAATATCTTTCCGAACATACCAATGAATGACCCCTACTTAGACCAGATTTCTTTAAATTCTGAAGATTTAGTTTGGGAATGGAGGACCTTTTTGTAGATAATAACCCTTCCAGCTATTGTGGGTAGATTTCCCTCCTTCCTACATATCATAGGAACCCACAGATGGAGACTTCTTCAAGGATTTTGAGAGTTTAGGTTAAGTAGACAATAAATATATCTGTCTTCTTCATTTTTTTTTCCTGGGTCAGACAGAAAGCTTAACCAGCAAATATTTATGCTGCTTGATGATTGGAGAGTGGAAATAGTCTAGAGTTTAGATTCAGAGGAATTGGTTTTGAATTTTAGCTCTATTTCTTATTACCTATGCTTATTCGATCTTGGCTGAGTCACTTAACCTCTGTTTGTCTCAGTTTTCTTATCAGTAAAATGAGGGGATTGCACTAGATGGCCTTCGAAGCCCCTTCCAGTTTTAAATCTATGATCCTGTGAATTAGTTGTTCAGTCATCTCAGTTGTGTCTTACTCCTTGTGACTCCATTTGGGGTTTTCTTGGCAAAGATACTGGAGTGGTTTTGCCATTTCCTTCTCCAGCTTATTTTACAGGTGAGAGAACTGAGGCAAACAGGGTCACCCAGCTAATAAGTGTCTGAGGCCAGATTTGAACTTGGGAAGATGAGTCTTCCTGATTCCAAGCCCAGTGCTCTATCCACTGCGCCACCTAGCTGCCCACCCTGTGAATTAACAAAGATTATTAAAACCAAAGAGTTGGTCACCAGCAACCAAAATGAATTATTTTGGCTATTCCAACTCATTTAATTTCAATCTCCTAAAGGATGGAGGAATTGTGATGTATATAGGTACACCATTTTGACAAAATCATCGATTCTTGAAGTATTGGAACCTAAGTAGTAAAGACATCATTTTCCAATATTTGTGGTATTTGTAAGCAGTCCAAATCAGTGCATATTCCTTAAGTACTGCCCTCAAAGATCTTCAGTGATGGTGGGAGACAATTGTGCGAACACCCACATCCACACCCAGAGAGGTCTAAAAAAGCAGTGTGTAAATATACAGAGATTCTGTGTCTGGATTATGGATAAGGAAAAAGGAAGGAAAAGAAAGGGAAAGAGCATTGGAACTCAGTCTCCCCTTCTCATCATTCCAACTGGATTACCAATACCTGGCATTTTCAGCTCGCAGATTCTGTTCTTGTATTGGTTCTTACTTCCACCCGTGCACCAGGATCAACTTTCCCTCTGCAGCTTTGAACTATAGTATGTCACAGGTCAATGGAGTTGCAGACCATAGCACTAGCAATAACAGGGGCTGTAGTCCTGGGCTACCTCATGGAAATCTGGTAGTACCAAACAATGGCAGCTACCAGTTGCCACAAATACCTCATGAGCGGTCAGGAAGTCCAAATCTCTAGGTGCAGCGGCCCTGAAGTCAGGACAGGAGGACCTGAATTCAAATCCAGCCTCAGACTAAAGACTTGACACTTACTAGCTGTCTGACCCTGGGCAAGTCACTTAACCCCAATTGCCTAGCCAAAAAAAAAAAAAAAAAACAGAAAAACAAAACAAACAAAAAAAAAACAACAGAGGCAAGGGCTATAGTGGGTGTGTAAAAGAGTCATGAGAGAAAAAAGCAGTGGGGGTGGGGTGGGGAAGAGGAAAGTAAAAACTCCACCAATAAGAGTTGAAAGCTGTTTGGATGTTCCTGGGATGCTTTGGGTTGTTGCTTGGAAGTGATCAAGTGGTCCTTTCAATCATTAATTTTTCTTTTTCTTTTTTTCCCTCTCATCCATTACTTCCATGATAATAGCAGCAAACAACTCGTACCATAAGAATGATCCCACAATTTCCTCAGGGCAGGCATTTTGGGTGTCATCTTCTTATGTATATCTTAATAAAGTTGTGGGTGTGGTGGTGATGGTGGAGTCCCTACCAGGTTTCCTATTGCTTTGCCCTGTCCTGTCTTCTCACTTTTAACAAACCAGTTCCTCAGAGAATAAGAGAGATTCCTTCCCCAACCCTCAATTCATCCAACTTAGGGCTCCCTGAAGTAATTCTTTATACTTACTAGCCTCTCTTTCCAGATTAATCACAGGTTGTTTTACTCCAGGCAAGTTTCTTAAAAGGCCCTTACTCTGAGCAGGCTTTCTACAACTCTGTCATACTTAAACTTAAGTCATAACATCCCTTTGTTATCTAAAGATCAGAAGAGTTCTCTCTCCTAGCTGCCTACATGAACAATTTTATAACCTTCTGTTTCTTTTTGCTGGAATACGTGACTACCTTGGTTCTGCATCTAGTTGGGAAAGTTTGGAGTCTGGTTGAGAAATTGTCATTATTTTTGTAATGGGCATGATCAGGGAAACTCCTGATCAATTTTGGGTCCCCATTCAATTTGATGAGATGTCAGAAGAGACACCCAACCATAGAGGTTAACATGGAGACCTTAGTTACTTGCCAGTAGGACTCAGGGAACTCATCTGATTAGTTTCCAGTGGCTGGAGCTGCTTCTTGTTGATTGGTTGACTAAGGTTCAGGAGGATGAATGTTTGTCAGAGGAGCCATTACCTCTATGGTCAGTTTGAATGAGCTATGAAATAATTCATCTTTTTCTTTTTGTGCACTTTTTTTTCCTCGGACTTCCAGACCTAAGTGTAGCAAATTGGGAGGTGGAAGAGAGACTTATCTCCACCAAACCTGAATAAAAAAATGGTGATTTGTTGGAGAGGCACATGTCAGGTGGCCAATGTTTTCCCCAGGTGAGCCTGAGAAGGCAGTTATTTTACCTCTAGGTACTGACTGTCTTCTACTTTTGTTTCCTTATCTGAGCAAAGGCCAGAGGGAGTCATATTATGAAAACCAGAGAGGAGAGTATCCTGTAGGAGGAGGTGGGTCAGTAGTGTTAAATGTAGCAGAGAGGCCAAGAAGGAAGAGGACTAAGAAGAGACCATTAGATTTGACAATTAAGACATTGTTGGTAAATTTGGAGAGAGTGGTTTCATTTGAGTGATAAATGTGAAAGTCAAACTGCAGAAGGTTGAAGAGTGAGTGAGAGGAGAGGGAGTTGATATTCCCTAGGCCTTTGTGACACTTGCCTATTGTATGCTGAACCTATCTGACTCTTCTTCAGTCTCCTTTGCTAAGGAATATCCCACTCCCCAACTGTAGGTGTACCCCAAGGCTCTATCTATCCTGACTCTCTTCTCTGTACTCTCTCATTTGTATCTCATCAGCTCCTATGGGTTTAATTTTTATCTCTGTGCAAGTGACTTCTAGGTTTATTATTCAAAATTATTCTTTCTCTTGGGTTCCACTGCCACATCACTAACTGTCTCTTGGACACTTTAAACTAGATGTCCCACACACATCACAAATTTACCATGTTAAAAATGAAACTCATTGTTTTTTCTCCCAATCAATTCTTTCCCCAATCTTCCCTATGTGGAGGGTACCACTATCTTTCTGGTCTATCCTGGTTTTTAACTAAAAGGTCACCCTTAACTCCCTATTCTTCTTCATCCCAGTATGAATCAAGTATTAAGTTTTCTTGTTTTTATATCTGAATTGTATCTTTCATCTGTTCCTTTTCTCTCCATTCACAAAGCCACCACCGTAATTCAGGCTTGCTTCACTTCTCACCTGGACTATTACAGTAGCCTCTTAATTGATCTGTTTCAAGTTTTTCTCCTTCTAATCTGTCCTTTGACAGTATGGTTTTTCTAAATCTCAGGGCAGAGTCATTTTATGAAAACCCAGAGAGAAGGGTATATGAAGGAAGAGAAGGTGATAAACAATGCAACCTGTAGTAGAGACTACTTTTGAAATCAAGAAACCATTGGTAAACCATGTCATTCCCCTGCTCTATAAGCTCCATTGGCTCCTTATTGCCTCTGGGGTCAAACAAAACTCCTGTTTGGTATTTAAAACCCTTCACAATCTAACTCCAAACTACCTTTCCCCTCCTGGCTTTACCTCTGACTGCTAGGGCTTCACCACCATGTCTTAGTTGCTCTCTCACCCCTGAGTAAGTATGCTCAGTGCCTGGGGCCTTCTCACACCCTCCACCTCTTCTGCTCCCTTTTTCTATTGGTGAGTTCCTCCTGAGACCTCCATGTTGGGATGGACACAGGCTGGCCATGCTTCACTCACCTCCCAGCTCTGCTTCTGACTCTCAGAACTTCTACTGCTGGGGCCTCTTGGGGCATCTTATCTTCTTCCCCACCCCTAAATTTTCAACTCCCTTTTGGGTGCTGTCTTCCTTCATTAGAATGCAAGCTTGTTAAGGCCAGGGACTGTGTTCCTTTTTGCTTTTATTTGTACGTCCAGCACTTAGCAGAATGCCCAACACATAGTAAGCCCTTAATAAATGCTTAGTTGCCTTGCTTTGCCTACCTTCTAGTCTCATCAGGCATTACTTTGCTTCCTGTTCTTTATGGTCCAATGAAACTGTCTTTCTTGCTGTTCTTACCTTGTGACACTCTCTCTTATCTCTATGTCTTTGTACAGATTGTCCTCCCTGCCCAGAATTCACTCCTTCACCTCTTCCTTTTAAAATCTCATTTCCTTCAAAACTCTGTTCAAGTTCCACTTTCTGTATGAATTGCCTACACGGTTCCTTCAGCTTCTAGTGTTCTCCTACTACAAATTATCTTATATTTATTTTGTATGTAATTATATATGTCCGTGTTGTCTTCCCTGACAGAATGTAAGCTCTCTGAAGGGAAGGGCTATTGCAATTTTGTCTTTGTGCCAGCACATAGAAAAGTGCCAAACACGTAGTGCTTAATAAATACATGTGGTTTGATTGACTGACACACCCACCCAAGTCCCCTTGAATTATTATTCTCCAAGGGGCAGCTAGGTGGCGCAGCGGATAGAGAACCGGCCCCGAAGTCAGGAGGACCTGAGTTCAAATCCGGCCTCAGACCAAGCACTTGATACTTACTAGCTGTGTGACTCTGGGCAAGTCACTTAACCCCAATTGCCTAAAAAAGAAAAAAAAAGAATTATTTCTCTCCATAACCAAGATTAGGATTTTTTGGTGAAGCCCCTCAGAACCTCCACCAGTTCTTGTAAAACATATTATTTCTTTTTTTTTTTGGGAAAAAATTATTTTTAATCAATCAATATGTATTTACACGTATTAAGTATATACTCTAGGGCTAAGCTCTGAGCCTACAAAATACAAATACAAAAAATGAAACAACCCCTACTCTCTTTTTTCAAATTATAAATTAATTTATTTATTTTTAGTTTTCAACATTCATTTCCACAAGATTTATGAGTTCCAAATTTTCTCCCCATCTTGTCCCTCCCCCCATCCCAAGATGGCATGCATTCTGAGTACCCCTTCTCCTAATCTGCCCTCCCTTCTAGCTCTCCCTCCCTTTTCTTATCCCTGTCTCTTTCAATTTTCCTGTAGGGCAAGATAGATTTCTATTCCCCATTTCCTGTATACCTTATTTCCCAGTTGCATGTGAAAACAAGTTTTTTTAAACTTTTGTTTTTAAAATTTTGGGTTTCAAATTTTCTCCCTCCCTCCCTTCCCACCCACCCTCATTGAGAAGGCAAGCAACTCAAAACAGATTATACATGTGTAGTCATGCAAAACTCTTCCATAGTAGTCATGTTGTGAAAAACTAAGTAATTTCCCTTCATCCTATCCTGCCCCCATTTATTCTGTTCTTTCTTTTGACCCTGTCCCTCCTTAGAAGTGTTTGCTTCTGATTACTCCCTCTCCCAATCTGCCCTCTCCTCTATCATCTTCCTGTTCTCTTGTCCCCTTCCACCCCCTCATTTTCCTGTAGGATAAGATAGATTTTCATACCCAATTGAGTGTGTATGTTATTCTTTTTTTAAGCCAAATGCAATGAGAATAAGATTCACTCATTCCCTTTCACCTTCCCCCATTTCCCCTACACTGTAAAAACCTTTTCTTGTCTGTTTTATGTGAGATAATTTACCCCATTCTACCTCTCCCTTTCTCCTTCTCTCCATATAATCCTCTCTCACCCCCTAACTTTATTCTCCAGATATCACCCCTTCATCTTCAACTCACCCTGTGCCATCTATCTATCTATCTATCTATCTATCTATCTATCTATCTATCTATCTATCTATCCATATAATTTTTTCCCCTCCAACTGCTCTAATACTGACAAAGGACTTGTGAGTTACAAATATTATATTTCCATGCAGAATGTAAACAGTTCAACCTTAATAAGTCTCTTATGATTTCTCTTTCCTGTTTATCTCTTCATGCTTCTCTTGAGTCTTGTATTTGAAAGTCAAATTTTCTATTTAGCTTTGGTCTTTTCATCAAGAATGCTTGAAAGTCCTCTGTTTCACTGAATGTCAATTTTTTTCCCTGAAAGATTATGCTCAGTTTTGCTGGGTAGGGGATTCTTGGTTGTAATCCTATTTCCTTTACCCTCTGGAATATTATATTCCAAGCCCTGCAGTCCCTTAATGTAGAAGCTGCTAAATCTTGTGTTATCCTGATTGTGTTTCCACAATACTTAAATTGTTTCTTTCTGGCTGCTTGCAATATTTTCTCCTTGACCTGGGAACTCTGGAATTTGGCTACAGTATTCCTAGGAGTTTTCCTTTGGGGATCTCCTTCAGGAGGTGATTGGTAGATTCTTTCCATTTCTATTTTGCCCTCTGGTTCTAAAATATCAGGGCAGTTTTCCTCGATAATTTCTTGAAAGATGATGTCTAGGCTCTTTTTTTGATCATGGCTTTCAGATAGTCCAATAATTTTAAAATTCTCTCTCCTGGATCTATTTTCCAGTCAGTTGTTTTTCCAATGAGATATTTCACATCGTTTTTGATTTTTTTCATTATTTTGAATTTGTTTTACAGTGTCTTGATTTCTCACTAGCTTCCAATTGCTCCATTCTAATTTTTAAGGAAGTATTTTCTTCAGTAATATTTTGGACTTCCTTTTCCATTTGGCCAATTTTGCTTTTTAAGGCTCTTCTCCTCATTGACTTTTTGGACCTCTTTTGCCATTTCGGTTAGGCTATTTTTTAAGGTGTTATTTTCTTCAGTATTTTTTTGGGTCTCCTTTAGCAAGCTGTTAACTTGTTTTTCATGATTTTCTTGCATCACTCTCAGTTTTCCCTCTACTTCTCTTACTTGCTTCTCAAAATTCTTTTTGAGCTCTTCAATGGCCTGGGACCAATTCATATTTTTCTTGGAGGCTTTGGATGTAGGAGCTTTGACTTTATTGTCTTCTTCTGGTTGTATGTTTTGAACTTCTTTGTCACCAAAGTAAGATTCTATGGTCTGACTTTTTTTGTGCTGCTTGCTCATGATCCCAGCCAATTACTTGAGGTATAAACTCTGCTTCCAGTGTGGAGAATGTACTATCCCAAGCTTCAGGGGTTTTGTGCAGCTGTTTTTAGAGATACTTCTAGGGACCTGTAAATTTTCAGTTCTTTCAAGGTGCTATGATCAAGGGTGAGGTGTTTACTTCTTTCTTGGCCTGTGCTCTAGTCTATGAGTGACCACAAGCACTCTTTTCTGTCTTGGAACTGTGAGGAAGATTCTCTCTCCATAGCCACTACAAGCTCTACCATGCCAGCGCTCCTCCTTGCCCCAGGACTGCCACCCAGAACTGTGACCCAGATCCAAGCACGGGCAAAGCAAGAGAATCCTGCACCAACAAAAAGATCCCTGCAATCCCCCTCTGATCAGCCTCTCGATTTCCCCTCAGCCTGTGGACCAGAAGCTCTGCAGGCAGCTACCACCCCAGGACTGCCCTCCAGGGCTGGAGTCTCTCACTGCAGACACAGACTTTTCCTACTGACCTTCTAAGTTGTCTTTGGTGTTCATGGGTTGAGAGATCTGGAAACCACCGCAGCTGCCCATGATTCAGGCCTGCTCCAGGATTGCTGAGGCCTATGAACCCACGCTGAACTGTGTTCCTCTCCCAGCCTGGCGCGATATACCTTTCTCATCAACCATCCAGGTTCTCTTGGGCTGGAAATTTGTTTCACTCTCTCTTTTTGTGGGTTCTGCTGCTTTAGAATTTGTTTAGAGCCATTTTTTACAGGTATTTGGTGGGGTTTGGGGGAGAGCTCAAGCAAGTCACTGCTTTTACTCCACCATCTTGGCTCCAAAAACACATTATTTCTGACAGACTATAACAGATCCCGTCACAGAGGAGTGTGTCTACAAGCAGATAATGTGGGTGATTTGACTTTTTTAACTCAGTCAATTCAAGTTTTATACTTTAGCCAGCTTTAACCCCTATAATACACAGATCAGACAGATGGGAACGTAGTTAATTAGAAACAAGCTTCCATGAATATAGGCAAGAAATTCTAGAAATTCTTTCTCTTTAAATGTTTTAACTTCTTTGGTTTTGCCTCGGTATTATATTTCACTGATTCTCAGCATGATACTCTGTGATAGCCACAAGGAATGCTGAAGATGAAGACTTCAAAGAAATATGGGAAACCTGTATGAAGTGATGCTGAATGAATAAAACAGGATCAAAAGAAGGAAATGTGTGATTATCACAAATGTACAAATGAAAATCACTTTAAACTCAGGGTAAAGACACTGGACAATATTGACACTAACTGATAAAGTATGGACCCAGTGTCTACTGTAGCAGTTAGAAAACTACTAAAGTGTAAGGTTACAAGTACAGGGACAATTATTCTTTTTTTTGGAGGGGGGCAGGAGCTGATTTGCTGAACCATTTTCTGGCACTGTACATTTGGAGGGATTCATACATGAGTATGTTGGGATTTTACATGATGCAAGGAAATAAGATTTATTGATATAAAAACAGTAGGACCCAATATTACCTGGTGTTTCAGTGCCTCCATTCTGGTGTACAAATGGGTTGAGTTCTAAAAAGTGTATTTATAGATAGGTTTTTTTGAATCCAGACATTTTTAGAAACAATGTTACAAACAGGCTCCTAGGCTATCCCACAAAGGCTTATTATAACCCTCAGTGTAGTTGAACTTCAGCGCTCCTAACAAAAACAGGCCCCATCATGGATTAATGATAGGATATTAGGAAAAATACCTCCCTGATCCCTTGCCAATGCCACCTTTGAGAAAGCCGTTTAGCCCATAGTAAGAAGGGAATAAGGCAGTTCAGTATATAGATTATATAGTGTCCATCATGGCATAGAGTACAAGACACACTGCGTGGTGTATAAATAAGATAGAGAACTTTGCTTAGTGGTGGGAATGAAGGACAGATGTTACCACTGATAGAGGTTGATGGAGACCTTTACCGTGTAGGAGGTGGAGTCTACACCTCTCTGGTATCTCTAACTGCTTTCTTGAAGCTTACTAAAGTTTTGAGGTAATTTCCATGGTTCTAGTCGGCAAGGGAATAATGAAAGTTGAATGAAATTTATTCATCTTAACCTAGCTGAGAGTGAGAGCTGAGAGACTTCCATCTGAGGGATGGGGATTGAGAAATTCTTGATAGCTAATTCAGTAACCATTCTGTGGGTCAGCCAGTTGTGGTGAAGCCTATTTATAAAACAAGAGAGCTGAAGAGGTGTTGATTAGATTCCAGGGTATGTTGGCTTTGGCTAATCTGGAGAAAGAGTGACAGCATTTTTAGCCAAAGGAGGATTTAGCCGCAGCAGAAGACAAGGTAAGAGCAGCAAGCAAGCACATAAGTGTTTGGTGGAGCGGCAGCTAATCCTAGATGGGGGTGGGGAGGAGGAGGAAGAGGAGGAGGAGCAGGAAGAGGAAGGCAGTGAAAGAGGGTGGAGATTTATCTGCCTATAGCTGTCAAGGCTGAGTGGATCAATAGTGGCAATGGAAACGCTTGGACCATGCCAAGGGAGATGTGAGAGATGGACCAAGAAATGATGGGCCACAGCAGGTGGTTTAGAGGTAGAGTTGTGAGGTAGCCTAGCTATGACAAAATTCTCTCAGAGCATCAATTGTCTAGAGGGTATTCTCTTTCTCCCCTCATCATAGAAGAGGCTACAGAGATTATATTTCTTTATGTTCTGGGAATTGATTTTCTTGGTTCTTGTCTATTCCGTCTCTATCAAATGCTTTTCTATTTGTTTATTTTTTGTTTCCTGACTAGTCTGTTGATAGAGAATGTCCTCAATGGGGGCTTACACCATAATTGCATAATTATGATTAGCAGAAACACTCCTTAGTAAATCTGGGTTAATGAAGAGTTTTGTGGGATCTATGATATAGTTATAGTGGGAAGAGTATTGGGTTTGGGAGTTGGAGAACCCCAGTTCACATCCTGACTCTGTTATACCTTGTGTGACCTTATGTGAATGATTTACCTCTTTGGGCCTCATTTCTCCCATCTGTGATGTGTGAGGTTTGAACCAGATGGTCCTTAAGGTCCTTTCCAGATCATATGTTCCTAGTGCAGCTACATGGGCTACTGGTATGGTGAGAAGGGGACATGGTGTCTTCAGAATGCTTTTTGTTCTCTGTATGGCTTGGGAGAAGCTTTTTCCAGCATGAGCTGGCTATTTATGTGGATCTGGAGCATTCATCAGTTGGTATTTGTACAGGCATAACTCAGAAATATTGCAGGTTTGATTCCAGACCACCACAATAAACCAAATATCACAATAAGCTGTCACATGAATCTTTTGGTATCTCAGTACATATAAAAGTTATATTTATGCTATATTGTAGTCCATTAAGTGTACAATAGTATTATGTCTAAAAACAATGTACATAACAATTAAAAAATTGTTGTTGTAAAAAAATGGTAACCATCATCTGAGCCTGTAGTGAGTCATAATCATTTTCTGGTGGCCTTGATGTTGATGGCTGCTGACTTATCAGGTGATGGTTGCTAAAGGTTGGGGTAGTTGTAGCAATTTCTTAAAATAAGACAACATTGAAGTTTGCCACATCGATTTGCCTTTTCCTTTCACTTGAACACATCCTGGTCCATCTCCAGTCATCCTGATCTATATTTGGCCACTGGACGCAGATGACTCCAGAAGAGAAAGTGAGGCTGGTGACTTTGCAAAGCCCTGCCTCACTTAAATCCAATTCATTTACATGTCATGACATCTCCTCCTTGATGTTACGGTCTTCTTCAGGTATGAAGGATGGCAGCAACCTCTGTAGAGGCCGTTGAAGGGGGTTATTAATTGACCTGATTTCAATATGGTTGTGTCTCAGGGAATAGGGAGGCCTGAGGAGAGGGAGGGAGATGGGGAACAGCAGGATAAAGAGTAATCAGAACACACAAAACATTTATCTGTTAAGTTCACAGTCTTTTATGGGCACAGTTCATGGAGCCCCAAAATAATTACAATAGTAACGTCAAAGATCACTGATCATAGATCACCATAACAGATATAATAATAATGAAAAACTGACATATTGTGAGAATTACCAAAATGTGACACTGAGACACATTGTGAGCATGTGCTGTTGGAAAAATCGTGCTGATAGACACAGTGTTGCTGCAAACCTTCAGTTTGTTAAAAATGCAGTATCTGTGAAGTGCAATAAAATGAAGTATGCCTGTACCTTAAAGAGTGTCTGTATTATCATTCTTAGGAACTCACAGACATGGCCTTACTTAGCCTCTTCACTGTGCTATACCTCTTGCCAAGATTTTATTCCTGCTGTCTACAGCCTCTTACAAGGGCAGTGTACCTCATCATGTTCAGTGAGGGAGATGCGTCTCCTGTTTTGCTCTACAATTTAATAGGGCAGCTACCTTCAGGTAGAGGAGTAAAGCTTAGTGCCCTAAAGCTGTTGAACTCTTACCTCTTCAGAGTTTCTTGTTGCTGAACTATTGCTATGAACCTAAGTCTTGATCTAGATCTTCTTCAGATGTCTCCAGGTCATGCCTAATAGACAAGAAAGGACAAATATTCCCTTAGGATCTTGCATTAGGTTCTTTGGTTATGTTGACTTGTAGTTCTGTACACTGGGACAGGAAGACTCATCTTCTTGAATTCAGATCTGGCCTTAGACATTTATTAGCTGTGTGACCCTGGGGAAGTCACTGAAAAGGAAATCAGTTGGTATTGATTATTTTGATTTATTTTTAGTTTGCTTATAGGATTAAGTTCCCTTCTTTAGGAAAGGCTAGCCCTAATAGCTAAGCCAGACTAACATAGATGGTTTCTTAAATCTAGATTACCCATAGATTTATTGAACAGATAGATTGACAAGACTTTTTCATTTGGTAGTAGATAATTTAGAGTAAGGCAAATATCTCTGTAGGAATAAAATAATCATACGATTACCAGATTTTTTTCTTAAAGGCTAAGTTCTCTTTTCTAGCAGCTGGAATAAGCGGGGTTAGGTAAAGGTTAAGTTCCTCTTTCTAGTCTTAATGGATAAGCTCCCTTATTTCTTGAGCTAGAGTCTAATTTGAGTAATAGAATTTCCAAGGTTGGCAGCTGGAATATGGTGTTGGGGGGGTGACCGCTAACTACTGACCACAAGTTCTTCTTTCCCAGTGAGCTTTCTGGTTACAAAAGGCATTACCTGTAGGGAAAGAACTTCTGAGGGTAATCTCACTTTGACAACTAGACGTTGCCAACAGTATGAATTTGGGTGAAGTAGCCTGGGAGAAGCTAAATAGTCAGATGACTACCTTGTCCAGTTGAGTTATGCTTTAAAACAAGTTTGTGTAATTTTTTTTTTAAATTTCTCTCTTCTGTTATAAAAATCAGCTGTAAATCATTCCTTGTCTCTGACCTCTTAGGAGTCAGATGACCTAGCTTTGCAAATTAAATCATAGATGCTTCATAACTTTGTATCTCACTTTCTTCTTTATTTCAGATAATTAATTTTAACATCACTTAATTCTGTTTGCCTCAGTTTCCTCATCTGTAAAATGAACCAGGAAGGAAATGGCAAACCACTTCAGTATCTTTGCCAAGAAAACCCCAAATGGCATCATGGAGAGTTGGACACATGACTGAACAACAACAGCAAAGTTCTGTCTGCTAATAGAGCCTTGATCTCTGCTTTTCTGGTAATTAGTATCTTCTTAAGCTCATCCTACCATTTATCCATTAATTCCAGAAGTGTTTATTAAGCATCTACTGTATGCCAGACACTGTGATAGGTGCTCGAGGATGGTATGGTTCCTTAAGCTGGGGCAAGTGGCCTGGGACCCTTGGTCTTATCTCTCTCTGGCTCTCCTTGCTCCAGCTTATATGTCCTATCCACCACCATACCAGTAGAGTAGACTGGTTCCAGACTTGAATTTATAGGGAGCTATCTTGAGGGTGGTAGGGCCAGGGTCAAATTTAGACTGCTGCTTTAATATGTGCTTGTGGCAAAAGTTTGTTGGCTGTAGTGTAGGAAGGAAGGAAGAAAGGAAGGAAGAAAACATTTATTAAGCTCCTACTCTGTTCCAGGCACTGTGCTAAGAACTTTTACAAATATGATTTCATATGATCTTCACAGAAACCCTTTGAAGGCACGTACCATTATTATCCTCATTTTACAGTTGAGGAAACTGAGGCAGACAGAGGTTAAGTGACTTGCTCAGATCACACAGCTAGTAAGTGTCTGAGACCAGATTTGAACCCAGGTCTAGGCCCAGTGCTCTAAATGCTGGGTCACCTAACTGCCTATGTGTAATAATAATTATTAGCGTTTATATAGCACTTAAAGGTTTGTGAAGTGTTTTATATATGTCAACTCATTTTGTAGTTATGGAATAAGAAATTCAGAGTTTAAAGGCACTTCTGAGGTCATTTAGTCTAACTCATGCTTTTAATCCAATCCAACAAGCATTCGTTAAGTTCCTATATAGGCATATATTATTTATTGTGCTTTGCTTTATTGCACTTCACAGATACTGTGCTTTTTACAAATTGAAGTTTTGTGGCAACCCTGTGTTGAGCAAGTCTATTGACTCCTTTTTTCCAACAGTATGTGCTAACATCATATCTCTGTGCCATATTTTGGTAATTCTCACACTATTTCAAACTTTTTTGTTATTATTGTATCTATTATGGTCATCTGTGATCTTTACTATTGTAATTGTTTTGGGGTGCCATGAACCACAACCACTGATGGCAAACTTAACTGATAAATGTTGTATCTTTTCTGACTGCTCCATGACCTGATATTCCCCATCTCTCTCCCTGTCCTCCAGTCCCTGAGACACAACAATATTTTAATCAGGCCAATTAACAACCCTGCAATGACCGCTAAGTGTTCAATGAAAGGAAGAGTCAGTAGATATGGCAAACTTCATTGTTATCTTGCTTTAAGAAATTGCCACAGCCACCCCAACCTTCAGCAACCACCACCCTGATCAGTCAACAGCTGTCAATATCAGGGCAAATTCTCTACCAGTGAAAAGATTACGACTCTAAAGGCTCAGATGACGGTTAGCATTTTCTTGCAACAGCAATTTTAAAATTAAAGTATGTACATTGTTTTCTTAGACGTAATGCTATTACACACTTAATAGACATGGTATAGTGTAAACTTAACTTTTATATGCACTGGGAAATCAAAAAATTCATGTGACTTGCTTTATTTTGCCATTCACTTTATTGAGGTGGTCTGAAATCAAAAATATCTCTGAGGTATACTTGTACTGTATAAGGTGAGATGAGGAGGAAAGGAATAAGCATTTGTCAAACATCTGCTGTGTGCTAGGCACTGTGAACTTCAAAAACATATCATTTGATCTCATAGAGGATAGAGCTAGCCTTGGAGTCAGCAAGATGTGAATTTAAATTCTGACTGGCTCATCATAGCCCTCAGTGCCTCTAAGGCACTCGAAGACTATATAAGATAAGCTCCCTAAGACTATATAAGTAACAGACTGATCTACATCACTGGAGGGACTTTCTTCATCAGTAATTCTCTACACTCAAGAAAGCTGAGTTCTAGATCTACCCACCATTTCTCCATCACCCTAAAGTACAAGGCATTGCGCTAATTATACAAAAAGCAAACAGAAAAAGGTCAAACCAGTTCCTACCTGAGTAAAAATCCCCCCTATAGTACCCAAATAAATGATCATCAAGGCTCTGCATGAATACCCAGAGATGGAGAACTCACTGTTTATCAAGGTAGCACATCCCCTTCTTGGCCTGCTCTAATTATCAGGAAGTTTTTCTTTCTCTGATTCAGCCTAACCCTTCTTCTCTGCAACATCTGATCCTACTCTTATCATCCAAGTCAAAAGAGAACAGATTTTCTTCAATTTATCCCATTTATTTGTGACTCCCCCATCTCAAAGTTTAGGTGATGACCCTCAGTAGGAAGACAGCAGCAGAACTGGGTTTAGCATAGTCTTCCTCTGGGGTAAGAATTCTTAGTTTTGCACTATGGTCACTAAACTTCACCCCCATCATTCCCCATGTTTGCCTGTGAAGTTGCATGGAACCCAAGTATAGCACCCTTGAAGGAATGCACTAAGTGAGTCTAACAATCAAAGTGACTTCTGTTTTACTGAGCACCAAAAGGGTTTTACAGATACATCATGGCCCTAACATGCCTTTTTTTCTTTTAAAATTTTTTAATTCAATTTTTAATTTATGAAATAAAACCAGCATTTCTATAATATAGTATAATTAAAAAAAGATTGTACATGAAACTGCAGATCTATTATGTACAACTTACTATTCCTTTTAAATATATAATAGTTATCATGGAAATTTATTTAGCATGCCTTTCCTTTCCTTTTTCATCTTTCAGCTGTCCTGTACATAAGCATAATCGGAGGTCTACTGACTCTTGCCTATTTGACTTTTGGACTGAAAGCTCTGCCCCTATTCTTCCTAAGGAAGAAGGGAAGAGCAGACAACCTCCATCGTGCTAAGCAACGATGTCAGAATGTGTAAGAGCCATGAGGTTATGCAGACTGGAGGTGGGGGAGAGAATGCAAAGGGGACTAGCTCCACTCCCCACCGTTGCCAGTGTCCACATTAGTCTCCTGTGCCTCGGACGCTGCTGCTACAAGTTGCACCCCAGGCTGCTACCATGAGAACAAAGGAAGAAGTGCAAAGAGGGCCTGTATCAGGTCATGATGTCTGCAGATGCTTAGTAGGGGAGTGAGAGGTCAAGGTCAGCTGACGCTGGTGAGAGTAGATGCCCTGGAATCAGGAGCAGAGTTGCTGTGATGTGACCAGCACTGGATTCTTGGGCCAAAATAGATCCCTGTTGTTGAACTTGTCAGAGGAATGATCTAAGATGGTGCTTCCATCCCTCCTTTCCCCTTTCCTTCTCCTTCCCCAGGAGAGTGTATATCTGTTCCAAAGTTTATCTATTTCTTTAATGGTTGTCTTATACGTTGCTGTTCTCTTATAAGCTAGCATAAAAACTGTGGTTAACCCAAATACTTGATTAGTCTATGTGTATTTCATTTGCTCAAGGGCTGTGTGAAGGAGCTTGTGGTCAGCTACACATGAAGTATGAGGGAAGCCCCTTTTTTAAAAATCTCTTGGGATTCCCTGGCTAGGGGCTCAAAACACAACCAGAGAGATTTTACTGATAAGTAGTAGTATAATTCCTCCAAGGGTAGGAAGAGATTAAGCCCCATGAATCTGGACTGTTATGGACTCCCCTGGGCAAAGAATGAACTAAGCTAAGCATTTGTGGGTAGGAGGCTTTGTGAGGAGATTTCACTCTGTGCCTCTCTAAGGCATTTCCTACCCCACTTACTGTTTTATCTACTGGCAAATTCAGAGAAACTCCTCTCCCCCATGGAGGATAGATTAAGGGTGTTGATGGGGACATCTGAAGGTAAGCTCTTGGACAGAGTGACCCCACCCAGACAAATGTGGGAGCCGTTCAAAAAGGGCTTTTCTTGCTAAACCAAACAATTCCAACCTGCAGCCACTGTTAAATAAAGATTCAGATTTAGGTTTATTTGATATGTTGAATGTGTGCTGTGAAAACCAAGGGAAGCATTTCCCATGTGTATCTCTCCCTGATGATTCTCCCTCCTAACTAGTTTAAAACCAAGTTGGTTGAGAGATTTGTCCCTAGGATTAAAGGATGGGACAACATCTGCCCAAATAAAAGATACTCATGATCTACAAAGAAGTATGTATGTCACATTGCTTTTGTTGGCACCTTCGCCACCAGTGTCTCTTTATTTTTCAGGTCTTTCAAAGACAAAATGGACTTAGAGAAGCAACATTGTCTCATGGAAAGAATGCCACATTGGAAAACATGGTTTTAATTCCTGCCTCCTGTACTTAGTATTCCTGTGAATGTCTCTCTGACCTTCAGTCTCCCCATCTGTTAAATGGGTAAATAATGGTTGTTATACACAATGTCTTACAGAGTTGTTGTGAGGAAGCACTCTGTTTTAAAACAGTGAAGTGTTATATGAATGTGAGCTCTTGTTAATTCTTCTACCCCTCTTGGAATGTGGTTATTTCTAGGTTTTCAGGTTAGTTGTGGCTAGAACACCTTTTACCAAATTACCTGCTATAGAGGCACCAATTTTGGTAGTTTCTGCCTACTTTCCTTCTGACCGCTTACATAAGGCGTCCTCTTCTCAGTCTGTTCCTTCTCAAGGACAGGACATATTCTGCCTATAGCTGTGTCGGATTGCATATAACACATTTCCCATCCTGGAAATTGAAAGTGTTTACTAGTAGAAATTCTATCTGTGTTGCTTTAAGCTTGTTTGCATGCTTTTAAGTGATTTTCAGTTGGTTGGGGCTGAAGACCCGCTACCCCCACAACCAGATTTTTAGCATTATATGCTACCCACCCCCACCCTCTTGTCTTTCTATGTGATACTTTCTCAGGGCCAGACTTCTGAATGTGGTCACCTTATGTTGTATGACTTGAAAGTGGCAGCATCAGTTCACCTAAAAAAATATTTCCCTCTTTCTTCTGCCAACCTGCTATTACAGCTTCACTCCTTTGGGTTAAATCATTGTCCCCTATTAAGATCTAAGTACTTGGACACACTTTTATAGGAGAGTAGATTTTTGATGAAAGAGGAGAGAGTTTTAAAGCAGAGGATAGGTTGAGAACAGTGGTGCGTGCCTGTAATCCTCACTACCATGGAGGCTGAGGCTGGTGGATTGCTTGACCTTAGGAGTTCTGATCTGGGATGGGCTAAAGCTAATTGGGTGTGTCTACTAAGTCCAGCATCAGTATGGTGAGACCTCAGGAAGGGGTGGGGGTAGGAGGGGTGGAGATGGGTGAAAGGAACACCAGGTTGCCTGAGAGAAGGACAGAGGGACAATGGATGTGAGGCTTCAGTCATAGCTACTTCTTTGCGGGGGAGGGGAAGGTTTCAACCAAAGTGTCAGGCATGAAGCTGAGCCTCAGGGCAAGTCATCTGTCTCATCACTAGCCTGTCCTGGGTGACTAAGCTGCCCAGTCTTGGCGTTGTCTGCACCTGAAGCCTGTCAAAGGAGACAGTGACACTTTAGAGGCCACTTTCCCTAGGGAACATGATCCTGATCAAAGTGACTGGCTCCTTGGGGAGAAACTCACAAACTCACAAAAGAAAAAGGAAAGCTTTGAGATGACCACAACTGCATCAGCTGACCAGGATGGAAATCACTCCCCTTGGTCCCTCATACTTGAGCCATTCTGTTTTTTATAATGCCGCTACAGATTGTTGCTGGTTTGTTTTAATTACCAGTGGCCATGTGGTCTTGGAATCCAGGTTTATTTGTTCTTCATCTTCTCTCCTCTTCCCTCATTTTCCTATTTTCCTTCCTTCTTTCCTATTTTCTTTCCTTCCTTCCTTCCTTTCTTCCTTCCTTCCTTCCTTCCTTCCTTCCTTCCTTCCTTCCTTCCTTCTATCCTAACTTCAAACTCTTCAAATTTCTCAAATACAAGACATAAGAACTTATGAAATATTAAGTTTGACCAATGTCCTCTCTAGCTTTGTATTTAGTTTCTGAACGCAAGGTCAAATGGCAATTTATTAAAGAATCTCATAGTTGCTCTCAATGATGAATGAATGAAAGAAATAGCATTGAGTAAGCACCTACAATGTGCCAGGCAATGCCTTCCTTCCATTTTTTAATCCATCTTTTTTTCTTTACATTGATTTACATTATATTACATTGCTTTACATTTTCTTTACACTACATTTCTTTACAATTACTTCCCAATTATCCTGCCCTCTTGATACCCTTGCCCCCACTATAGCACCCTATGCCTTGTAATAAAGGAGTATAATTCAGCAAAACAAACCCACATGTTGCTTATGTCTGACCCTTCATTGCACATGGAGGAAGGGATGTTTCATAGTTCTCCATCAGCCCTGTGAGGTTGAGGTCAGTCATTGCTTTGATCAAACATCAGTCTTTCTGTGTTGTTTCACCCTTTACATTATTGGGGTCATTGTGTAAATTATTCTCTTGCCTTTGTTCAATTTACCTGAATTAATTCATCCAAATATTCTCACGTTTATATTCCTCTAGAGCCAGTGCATACATACTTTATTATTGTTGTTCAGTCATTTGCAGTTGTATCTGACTCTTTGTGTCTGCATTTGGGGTTTTCTTGGCAAAGGTAGTGGAATGGTTTGCCATTTTCTTTCTCTAGCTCGTTTTACAGATGAAGAAACTGAGGCAAATGGGATTAAGTGACTTGTCCAGTGTTGCACAACTAGTAAGTGTCTGAGGTGGGAATTGAACTCAGTTCTTCCTAACTCCAGGTCCAGTGCTCTATCCACTAAGCCACCTTGATGCTCCTGCATATATATTACTCACTCCTTTTTCTATGCTGTGCAACATGACATAGTTGATTGAATGATGGACTTAAAGTTAAGAGACCTGGATTCAAATCCTGCCTCAGATACTTATCTTTCTGATCCTAGAAAAGTCACTTAACCTAATGAAGGCTTGTTTCTTAAAGATAACCCATCTGTAATTTTTGGTGGCACTAGCCCAGTCAAGAATTGCTACCATAAACTTCTGTTTCTATAAATAAATCTGCATGACTTAACCATTTGTTTGGTACTATATTGTTGACACATATTTGTGTTCATGTGAATGTCTCCTATTAAAGGTCTTTTGGCTACACCTCTAGATTTTTTTTTTTTTGCTTTTTGGTGAGGAAATTGGGTTAAGTGACTTGCCCAGGGTCACACAGCTAGTTAAGTGTCAAGTGTCTGAAGCTGGATTTGAACTCAAGTCCTCCTGACTTCAGGGCTGGTGCTCTATCCACTGCACCACCTAGCTGCCCCAAGTATTGCTTTTTCTATGGCTGGCTTAGGGCCCTATGTTTTATTAATATTGTACAGGCTTCAGTTAGAATATTTTCCAAACTTTTTATGGTTCATCTTGTCATTCCTAAAGTGTACATTAAGAATGGAATAGTATAGGAGTTAATTGCTTTAAATATGCCATTCTCGTTAAGTTTTGATTTCAAGATGCCAGTAAGTGTCTTAACATTTTCAATTACAGCTTCTTCCTCAATAGCTCAGTGTGTCTTGCCTGGAGTAGACTAAGGTATTTGTAAATGTCACTTTTATTTATTGGTCCAATTTGGCCTCTGTATTTGACTTCAAACTTTTCTATCTTTTCTTTCTCTTTATCTATTCTAAAGTCTCTATCTTTCCTTGGAGTATGTTAATAATTTCACACTTACCAATTCCAGTTAACGTTTTGATATCATTAGAGAATGATTCTATGTGATAGTGGAGCTATTTAATATGTTTTTGGTGGAGCCATAGAGCATGATGTCATCTCTGTGTATCAAATGCCTGTCTTTAATCTGGAAGCCATGTTTAGTTCAATTTAACAGAAACAGTAATGGATTTAAGGATAGAAAGAACCATAATGGGGTTGAACTGTCTCTATGAAAAATATCTCACTTAATAATATTTTTTCTTGATATTATTATATTGATGGCATGTTTTAAGTAGAGAATACTTTTCTATGTGAGCAACAAACATTATAGTTATCTCATTAAACTTGGATCAGTTTTATATATTTATAGCATGTGAATAAGCCATGAGTGAGGAACTGAATCAGAGGTTTTGCCATAATTTTTAAAGGTGTTGTAAATGTGCTTTTGCGAGATGTGTTCAACAATCACTGAATCTATAACATTTTACTCTTTATACTCCTGGGATTTTTTGGCACATTGTTTTTGCTACTCAGCAAATATATTGTTTTCTTGTGTTTATAAATTTTTCTTTGTGGTGCAAGCTGTGAACGCCTTATATAAAGTCCATAGACATGTTCTTGGCCTAATATTAGAGGGATCACTCATGTTTTCATCTTTGGGTAACAGTTATGTGATCCCTTCTATTAAGAAAGAAGGAATTCGACTTGTATATGAGAAGAAGCTGAAGTGTTTTGCTAGTGTAGCCTTATTTCTCTAGGAAGTTAGATTATCGCTGATATATATGCTGTAAGGACAGGAGAGAAATCATCAATGTATTCTGATCCAAGAATCACTGGGGCTGTGATTACTCTGAGAAAACACAGTCCACCAAGTCTTCCCTGGTCTTGAAGGAGGGAAAGAGCTGAAATATCAAGAGGCAAGAAGTGTCATGTTCCACTCTTAAGCATTTGAGCCAATAATTTTGAATCTTATTTGGCCCCATTACTTTCTAGTGTTGCAAAGAAATTAATTTCCGTCACCTCCCTTGACATAATTGTTCTGTCATTCATTATATTAATAGTATACGAGTTTTCTGTTCCTTGTTTGATGTAACATGTTTCTGTTGTGTTGGACTTCTTAGGACCATAAAGAGGAACAGAAATTTTTCACATCTTCTTTCTTTGAGGTGGAGGAGCTGGTGGGGTTTCTTTCCTCTAATTTCTTTGCTTCTCAAGCTGACATAAGAAAAGTTTTGATTGATGTCAAATTCTTTATGTTGTTCTTTGTGTTGCTTTGATTCCTGGTAGCCCTTAGCTTTTTGACTTCACCTTTTGACTTATAATTATCTCATTTTTTTATGAAATGATGGTAATAATGCCAAGTTCTAATTACTCCACAACTCTTTGCCTGTCATTGACAAGAGCTGCTGAAAGGGGAAGTGAAAGGGTACACAGGATATGGTTTGCCTACTTCTGAGTTCTTCTCTAGGGTCAGTCAAACCTATTTCTTTTTGTCCCTACGCTTTCACTATCTAGGATTTTGATTCTCCTTCTGGCCTCTGGACATACCTTCCTTCAAGTTCTGCCATTCCTTCAGGGTATATGCTTTGATCCCAAGACTTAGAGCTGGAAGGGATCTGACAAATGGCTTAATATAACCCTCTTATTTAACAGATGAGAAAACTAAGTCCCCGATAAGTGACTTGCCTACAGTCACACAGGTAGTGAGTAGAAGAGCCAAGATTTAAACCAGGTCCTTTGATCCCAAATCCAGTTTTCTTTCCACTACAAAACCGGGCCTCATAGTTGCCTCTTAATCTCTTTCCCTTGGAAAGTTTTGGCTGCTCACACCCTTGAAGATTGCCCTGGACTTCTCAAATGCTGTTCTGGAGTCACTTCTGTGTCCATGCTGACCTCGCCGCTGCTATGACACCACCATGTTTTTGTTGCTTACAAATTCCCCCCCTGAATCTTTCAGCTACCTGCTCCATTTTTCAGTGCAGTCCAGTTCTTCCCAAACTAAATTTGGCCACAGAACACTTTAGAGATTGAATATTACCGATGGATACTAGAAGAAGGAACATAGCTGGGGCTGTGTCTGAGAGATGAACTATGATAATTTCTGTAGGAACTGTGTTAGAGAGAGAGAAAGACAGAGAGAGAGAGAGGGAGAAACACTTAGGTGAGTTAGTGTTGGAGGACAGGGCTAGTGTACAGATGTCAGACTACAGTATGTGAGAGATTGTGGGAGTAAATGACCGGGTAAGATGTGAAGGGGATAGCAGCTCAGTGGCAGTTGCCTAGTATGCCTTCTCATTTCCCTCCATGTCAGTATGTAGCATCTGGTTGTCACAGCCAGTGTGTCAATTTCTTGCTATCTATGTATGGATTTAAGGTTGGGTTCTGTATTGTTCCTGAGCTGAGAGATCGGAGCAGTGACTGTATGAGTCAACCTAGAGTTACATATTTGACCCTTAGGAACTGAGTTCAATACTTCCTCCTGAGAGGACTGCTCAAGGATGGACACTGAGATAGGACTTTGAAACTTATTGACAGGTTGGTTTGTTTTAAGGGTCTTTTGTCATAGGAGAGGGTTCTATTGGGATGAAGGAGAGTATTGAGAAATTATAATGACATGAAAAAAATGAAATCATCAGTAAAACTTTAAAAAAATAAAAAATGTTGACCAAATCCATGAATGATGTTCTAAGGCTAACAGAAAAAAGGAGGATGATGATGGGAGGCAGTGCTTCCTAGTGGATAGAGATCTAGCCTTAGAGTCAAAAAGATCTGGGCTCAAGCCCTGCCTGTAGCATTGGCTCTTTGCCCCTGGCTCTATGCTCCAGGCATTTCTGTAAGACTATAACCTGCAGAACAGTTATAGATCTGGTTTCCTAGAGGGAATTTCTTCACCTTCAATAGCCTGCCCTAATGAAATCATAGATCTGGATGGGTTTAAAAAAAAAAAAGAAAGAAGAGAGTACTTTGTAGAACTATAGAAGAAATGAAGCCTATTTTCATATAGAAAATTGCCACATATAGTGAGAATTTTGATGCATAATTTAATGCTTAATATGTTAAAGGAAAAACTCTGCAGAATCATCAATTTCTCACGCATGTACTCCATTCACATCACTCCATTGTACTCTATTCACATTGGAACTGCTGGGTTCTCCAAAACACAATTTGGGAAATGCTTACCTGGCCCATCTGCAGGGATCCATACGTCAGTCCCACACTACTCTCATAGGCTTGACAGGGAGCTTGCCACCCATTTCTAGAGAATGACTGTTTCCATAATCCTCCTATTTTATGCAGGTATCATGACTTTCCTTACCTGTCTAGCTCCTCCATGCCCAGAATGCTCATCACTGCTCTTGCCTGATTTTTTCCCCTTCACTCCATTTCCACTTTCATTTCCTAGTCAGAACAGACCAAAAAATTAACCCACAGCACCTCTGCAATCCTGAAGACACTTGCATAAACCTGTGTGTTCTACTCTGAAGAAAAGCTCTCATTTTGGCAGCAGGGCTGGCTCCCATTTCAATCAGTCCCTCTTTCCCAGCTCATCTATGGGTCTTAGATATAAAAGTTATCTGGCACAGGCTGGCTACAGATTATGCTTTAACTAGCCTAGGATTCATAGCATTGTGCAACCTGCTTTAGGTCTCCAGCAGACCCATTTGCAATTTTCAAAGCGGGCATTCCTCCCCCTTCCCCCAAATATTTTAAAGGCATGTTTGACCAAACCACAACATACATGGTTTTAAAACAAAGTTAGACTGTGGTTTCCACTTACCCCTTCTTCCTTTGCCAGGGAGCAGTCTGTGCAGCAGGGTCTCAGCCTTTACTTTCTTTCCAGGATGTGAGCAAAAGGCCCTCTGTATTGGCTTGCAGGGAGCAGCTTTGTAAACTGTCTTAAAGGTGAAGGGCTGCTGCACATTGCTTGTTGCAATTCAGGAGGTGTGTTCTGTGACATACTTTCCATAGAGGTGTTGTCCTTTAATTTTTTAAATATGGCGTCTCTCCCTTCTTATTCACACACTGCTGTTGACATAAGTCACTAAAGGGGAAAGTGTATCCTCCGTGGTGCTGAGATTATCCTGGGAGGGTCTGCTGATAACCCTGATTAGGACCGTATTTACAAATGTTCCTCTACAGGAAATTAAGGAAAACTTACATTTTATCCAAGAGCCAAGTAACCATTAAAAAGTAATGGTTCATTTTCATTTTTCTAATGCATTTCATTCTCATTACAGAAGAGCTCCTTTTGAGATTTGCCTTCTTTGGCTTAATCATTCATAGATGCTGAACTTGAGGTGTTTTCTAACTAAAAAGAAAACAAAACAAAACAAAAAAGTCCAGAAAACTGCTCCACTGGGCAGTGACTTTACTGTTATTCAGCTCTGTGTCACCTGAGAGGATAGCAGCTGTTTGAAAATTGGAATGCTTTCCTAGCCTAAAATGCTGCCATTTGCAAACATTTGTGAACACAGGGAATAATGATGCAACTAAATCTATGGAGAGTTGCATAGGACACTGTGTTTCCCATCTGTCAGGAGGCTCTGGTTTCACAAGGAATTCTATTCCTCATCATTTAGGGTCATAATCCACACTTCTCGGGTTCTTAGCATTGAAAAATGTTTAAGTTGAGTATACTGGTATGAAAGTGAAGAAATCAGAGTCTAATAAGAGCAAGGTTGGAAAAGCCTACCCTGATAGTTTTATTCCAGCCATCATATTTTGGGTTTGGACTTGCTGCAAATTGTGGCATATCTATGATGTCCTTTGCCCTATACCTAGTGATATGCTGGAAAATATTTAACAACCAGCTCTCTGGGAAAATATATTCAAGACACACTTTTAATCTGGATTATGAACATTTTCTCCATCACTTTCTTAAGTTTAGACAATCAACAAAACAATGAATCAACCCCTGACTTGTAGCATTTGCTAATTTCTGAGGTGTAAATGCTCACACTAAAAATGTAATGGTCAGCTCTCATGAACTGTTGTGAGCTGGCTCCAGTACACCCCTGCCTATATTCATGTCCCACTTTTTTCTCTAACTTGAGATTGTAGGTTCATAGTGCATCAGCCCCTCTGGACTTATTTTCTCAGTCTCTCCTCGCACTGACAGGATGTGTCTCCAGAGAGTGGCAGTTTCTCCCTTCTGGGTTTTAGGGTAACCCTGAGGGGTTGTGGGATGTCTGGTATTATTGATCAGAAGCCTTCTATTTGATGTGCTCCCCACTGATTATAAATTAGCTAGTCAGAGTTAATTAGCTTTGTAGAAAGGGGTATTTACAGAAATAATATAATAAGAATAATTTGTAGTACCACATCTTAAACCATATTATAAGGCAGTAATTATCAAAACTATCTGGTACCGGCTAGGAAATAGAAAGGTAGATTAATGGAGTAGAGTAGACATAGAATTTACAGCAGCAAATAAACACAATAACCTTGTATTTGACGAGTATAAAGACTTAAGATTTGGGGATAAGAATTCATTATTTGGTAAAAATTGTTGGGAAAACTGAAAGCAGTATGGCAGAAACTGGGCATAGACCAATATCTTACACTATTTACCAAGATAAGGTCAAAATGGATACATGACCTAAATATAAAGAGAGATTTTACAAGAAAATTAGAAGAACACAGAACATATTATTTATCAGATTTATGGATAGGCAAATAATTTATGAATAAACAAGAGATAGAGAGCAAAGTTAGGTATAAAATGGTTCATTTTGGTTATGCTAAATTAAAAAGTTTTTGTACAAATAAAACAAATGTAGCCAAGATCAGAAAGAAAGCAGAAAATTGGGGGGGAAATTTTATAGTTTATCAGATAAAGGTCTCATATCTAAAATATATCAAGAACTTTGTCAAATCTATAAGGATATGAGTCATTCTCCAATTGATAAGTGGTCAAAGGATGTAAATAGGCATTTTTCTAAAGAAGAAATCAAAACAATTTATGGTCATATGAAAAAATGTTCTAAATCAGGGATGGGGAACCTGCGGCCTTGAGGCCACATGTGGCCCTCTAGGTCCCTTTGACTGGATCCAAACTTCACAGAACAAATTCCCTTAATAAAATGTTTTGTTCTATAAAACTTGGACTCAGTCAAAAGGACACCTAAGGACCTAGAAGGCCACATATGACCTGGAGGCCACAGGTTCCCCACACCTGCCCAAATCATTATTGATCAGAGAAATGCAAATTAAAACAAACTTGAGGTATCATTTTACGTCTACAAGATTGGCTAAAATGATAGAAGGGGAAAGTGACAAATATTTGGAGGGAATGTGGACAAATTCATTGTGAGTGGAATTGTGAACTGATCCAACCATTTTGGAGAGCAATCTGGATTTATGCCCAAGGAGTTATTAAACTTACCCTTTGACCCAGCAGCACCAATACTTAGTCTGTTTCCGAAGATAAGTAGGTAAAAAGGAAAAGAACCTATATGTTTTAAAATGTTTATAACAACTCTCTTTGTGGTGGCAAAGAACTGGAAATTGCAGGGATGCCCAAGAACTGGGGAATGGCTGAACAAGTTGTGGTACATGATTGTGATGGAATACTACTATGTTAAAATAAATGATGGTCAGTGATTTTAGAAAAATGTGGAAAGACCTGCATGAAATAATGAAGAGCAAAATGAGCAGAACCAAGAGAACATTGTAGATAGTAACAGCAATATTGTGTTAAGAATGAGCAAATAAGTTATTTTGTCTATTATAAATACCCAAATTAACTATAAATGACATATGAAGAAAGATGCTATCTGCATCTAGAGAAAGAATGAATAAATAGAAGTATGCATAGAATAATTTTACATATATATACCTACTTGTGACTAATGGTAGCCATTTCTAGGGTGGGGAAGGGGGGAGGAAAGAAAAAAAAGAAATTTACATGATAATTTTGTTGTGTATTTGAAAGGAATAATAAATTATGCATAGTAGATTTATAGTTTCATGTCCAATCATCTTTTTATTATACTATGTTATGAAAATGCTTGTTTTTATTCCATAAATTAAAAATAGAAAAAGAATAATTGGTATGAAAATTTCCCTCCAAAGTCAGGGACACAATCTCCCAAAAGTATATACAGAGTCCAGAGGAAATGGGCTCAGGCATAGAGAATGCATGTGGCCAAAGAGTAAATCATGCCTCCATGGTGTGTGTAGCTGTCTGCTCAGACCTAGGGGTTGACACCCTTGTAGAGTCCTGACGTTGCCTTTCTTTCATCAGTCTAGTTGATCCTTGGGCTCCCGTTGCTCCTGGGATACTACTACCGTCTCTGATGGGAAGTTCAAGTCTTCTAACCTTTAGCAGTTCACAAGGTCATCTTCTAGTCTTTGGGGAGCATGATTCTCCTCAGCTTACAGCCCTTCCCCCTCACCCTCCCTTGATGCCCTTTGGTGCATGTGCAAGGGGTGTCCCATCTCAAGGAGACCATGCAACTTGACCGCCTTTTCTTGCTTTAATCCCTTCTCTGAAATACATAAGCACAGAGGTATGTTTAATTTTTTTTTTTACCAATCCCAGTATATTTCTGATATTATCCAAAGGTTCCTCCTCAATCTCCCCAACGATTTAAGGACTTGTCCCAACCTTGCTTATGCCTTTGATCAATGGATTCAATAGAAGTGTCTAGGTCTTATACTTTTGGTGTAACTGTAACTCAGAAAGACTTTCTTGATAAAAGGTATCAGGGCATAGGGCTTCTTTTTGGTTCCAATATATAGAGTTGAATAATGTGGGACACTCCTGTTACAATAAGTGGGATCATAGATTTTGAACTGGAAGGGAACTTAGTGGCCATATAAATGTAATGAGGCTGAATAATCCTTTAGGGACTATGTCAGGCAACATGTGCTTAGAATTCCCCTGGGAACTTTTAGGGGGCTCCAAGGACATGGTGGTGACTTATTGCTTGCACCTTTTGGAGATGATGAATTTATTGGGTGCTTCTGGCCATTTAATTACCCATTGCTGAAAAGACGTGGCTTTTGAGAATGATGTTTCCAATCCTGAGTGGTCTCTTGGTCTTTCCCCAACCTATGACAGCATTAATGGGAGTGTGGTGCTATATCTGTTAATAGAAAAAACAAGTTAAGGCTCAGTCTCTTGACTACTACTCTCCCATAGGGCAAGTATTGTGTTCTCGGTCTCTGGCGTGGTATAGAGCAGCCAGGGATGGCATTCATTCTTCTATGGATTCAACTAGATAAGTTTGTTTCTAAGCCCTTGCCAGCCTTTTTGTTTCTTTTCCTAAATAGGTAATCCTGTAAGTTCAAAAGGTCAAGAGGTCCATGAAATAGCTGTGCAATATTCACCATACTCTGAGTGGTGATGACCCTGGAGCAGCAGGCTGGTGACAAAAATAAGCTTCCACCCTGGAAACAGTGGTCACCAGAAAGAAGAATGGTCCAAGTTGGGCCATTTGATTGGATGTTGCTGAACCAAAGTAAAATGTAAAATGCCTGATTAGCCTGATTGCAGAACTGCTTTATATTTTGGTGATGTCTTAATATTAGCTTTTTTGCTGATTGTAATTTTAGTTATAATTTGTTACTAAATATTATTTTAAGTTAGTTTTTGTCAAATACGAACTTGTGAGTGTCTTTGCTTAGTATACCTTTTGTGTGTAGGAATAAATTAGTCATCCCATACTGGATTAATAGTGTACATTCAGTACCTTTTTCTTTTTTTTAACCATTCCCTCAACCCCTTTTTGCGAGGTTCTAATCTTTATAAGTAAATGATTCCCAGGATTAGGACAAGTTTTGTTTTTCCCAAGCTGTTGTGTGTGAGCATTGGAAGTCTAGCTCCTCTCTTATTAAAAGGTTAGGCTCATCAGGACTGAACCCTGTCCAAATTCCATGCCTGGGCACAGAACAGTATGCAACATAGATGTCAGTCTGTCTTAGTGGAGAAGGAAGTGGCACGTACCTGCCTGACACAGAACAGGCAGTGAGTGCTATACCCAGCCTCTATAGTCTGGTCGCAGTTCCTTAAAGTGAGATAGTCCAGCCTTCTCATTATATAGATGAGGAAACTGAGATCCAAAAAATTGTGACTTGCCCATGTCACCTAGGTAGCAAGTAGCAAGGCTGGAATGTGAACTGGCTCCTCTGATTCCAAAGGCAGAACTCTTTAGATGAGAGCTCTTATTCCTTGGGAAGTATCTCGGTGGAACAGAACCTTTTAAGAATATACTACAGGGATTCAAGACAGAGACAAAATGTCTTTCTTTCAATTACGTTCACTTCAATTTAACAGACTTTATTAATCAGATATCACTATGCTGGGTGCTGGAGGTACAAAGCTGAAAATAACAGAGTTCCTGCCCTCAGGGAGCCTGCCATCAAACTCAGGAAAGATGTGTTACCAGGTAGACAGTTTCAGGAGAGTCATGCCCCAGGGTGGTTTGGTGATAAAGCAGGGTTCCTTTATTTCTATTCCCACTGCTGACACCACACCAGTTCAGATGCCCATTGCTTGAACTATTATGTAGACTCCCAATTAGTCTGCTTTAATACTGCTCTTCTTTGATACCACTTCCACATTGCAGTCAGATTATAATAACACTATGTTTTTGATAATCACAGCCTAACAAAGACCAAACTCCTTAACTTGGCATTCAAGGTCCTCTGTAATCTGGCCCCAAGTTTATTTCCCATCATTTCTCTACGCATACCCCAGTCTTCAACCAAATTGTACTATAACACTTTTCCTGAACATACAATGTATTTTCCCATCTCTACCTTTGGGCCTGTGGCATTACTTTGCAAAGCTACCCCCCCCCCCCCAAATCTTGTCTATCCTTCAAAACCCAGCTGAAATACCATTTCTTCTATGGAGTTTTCCTTCATTGTAATAATTTTCTAGGGCAACTACTGACAAGAATGACAAAGAATTGAAGGTCTCACTTGCATGAAATATTGGAGGAGGGGGTTGGAGATAATTTTGCAGGGTTTGCATAGAATGCAGGCTATTTTTGAATTTTTGACATGGCCAAATGACTGGCTTATCTCCCTCTTAGAAGGGAAAATAAAGGACACCCAGCAAACACATCTCTAGTTTCCAGATAGTTCACAGGGAGTTTTCCCTTGAAAAAAAAATGGAAGAATGACTTCAGTGTGAAAACGAAGATGAGGATCTACAGAGGCAGAGAAGTACGTTCTGGGTTTAAGGGACTAAATTTCTGAGGCAGGAGAGGAAGGACAATTGTGATTCCATAGTCACTGTTAGGGGAAAAACCATCTTGTAGAGGTCAGAGAATAGGGGTGATTGGTTAGGGTGACTCCCTATTCAGGGGGTATGTGGCAACTGTGTGATAATTTTGATAACAATAGAGAGGTTTGCTGTCTTTCCAGAGTATGTATTCAGGAGTGACGGAGAACCTTCCCAAACTTGGATGACTATTACTGATTTCTGGTGACTCACATGGATACCAATGGAGCTTCCAGAAGAAATCTAGAAAGCATTGCCAGAGGTCTTGGGCAGAAACTAAGAGCCTTAGGGTAAAAGGCACTATTTTCATTAGTGATGTGGATTAAGAGCAGAGACTTCTGAAGAGAAAAGCAGACTTGGGAAGTGAACAGCTGGAAGGAAGAAAGTGGTGTCTGAGAATGGGATTTGGACTGCTGGACCATGACTGAAAAGAAAGGAATAAAGAGCTCCTGGCCAGCTCTACCAAGGTCTAGTAAAAAGGCATTTGCCTGGAGTCTTGCAGTTCTAAGCGAAAGGTCCACCTTTTCTATATCCTTTTCAACAACAATTTCTATTTCCACTCATGACAGAGACCATTTTCTGGAGGGGTGGAGACCATTGGTGACTGCCTCTCTTGGAAGACTTTCAGGAAAACTTTGGCCTTCTTCACCTGATCTTTTCCAGCCACTTCTTCCATATCCTCCAACAACAATAACAACCACCACCGCCACCACCTTGCTGACTTGCAGACCTTCCCCACTTCTTGGTCTGAAATTATGAATCATGATCAGATCAACTCATACTGCTCCTGAATGGAATCTACAATGTGGATCTTCTCTTCACCATCCCTGTAATTTCTGGACCAAAGTGTCCTTCCTTGGCCACCACTTTACTAACCTTGTTGTTTCCTCCATTAGAATGTAAGGTACTTGAGGACAGGGACTGTCTGGACCTAAAGTCAGGAAGACCTGAATTCAAATCTAGCTTCAGATACTTACTAGCTGTGTGACCCTGGGCAAGTCACTTGGCCTCTCTCTACCTCAGTTTCCTCATCTATAAAATAAGGATATGGAAATATTATCTACTTCCCATGATTATTATGTTAAAGTGAGATAATATTTGTAAAGTGTTTTGTTATCCTTAAAGTGCTATATAAATGTCTTTGTTATCATTATTATTGTTCTTAGAACTATATTGCTTGTCATAGTAAGTACTTAACAAATACTTTTTTATTCATTCATTCTAATGGAAGAAAGAAAACTGCCTGCACTTTATTTCTAAGATATATTACTTCTAAAGAGAGCTTGGGATCTGGAAAGAAGAAGAGCATCAGAGATGCACAGAAATCACTGGGAGACAAAATCTAAGAAAAGAGCCAGTAATAAACACCAAAGTCTCAGATGCCTATAGACAAATGAACAAAGTATGGGTAAAAAGAAGGTAAAACAGGGATTTTAACACAAGAAGCCAATGTTGATCTCATGACTATTATTGAGACCTGGTGGAATGAGACCCATGACTTTGGAAAGATATACACCTTACTTAAATACAGGTATATTCCTCTATAGTTCTGGAAGATTTACTGGAAAGGAACAAGGTAAGCAAAAAAGGTTTGGGTGGGATAGATGAGCATAATACATTAGAATATATACTCATGTGAGGAAATCCAGGAACCAGAGAGGGAAAGTACAGTGAATAGCATTTGATCAAAAATCAACCAAAATAGAAACAGAAGGGCTATTTTCATCAGAGTGTGCTGTGAGCAGGGGCTTGAGGCACATACACTAGTATGTACTAAAATAAAAAAACTAAATACTAAAATAAATGCAAAAGTAATTTCAAGATGAAAGGCCTGGAAACTGGGATATCAGAAAAAGATTTGTGTAGGAGATACTTGAGTTGTTCTTTGGAAGGAAACTAGAGGTTCTTTGATGTAGAAATTTGATGTAGGCATTACAGGAAAGGAAGATCACTTGTAGAACGGCAAAGAGTCGGGAAAAAGAATGTCAGGTGTGGGCAACAACCAACAGGCCAGTTTGACTGAAATGGAAAATGGGTGAAGGGGGAATCTTTGCATACTCACAAATTCTGCAAACTACTGGGACAGAAAGAGGAAAGAGATGAGTTCAGGAAACAGATCATAAGAAAAGTGGTATGATATAGTAGTGATGGATGATTCAAATTATCCAGATATCTGCTTGAACTTACCTTTTGCTAAAAGAAGAGAAGCTTTCTTCAACATGCCTTCATGATCATTTCAGCCTTTAAAAGGTAAAGGAATCAATAAAAGAAGCTTCCTTTCTGGGTCTGATTTTCAACTCTGAGGAAGAACTGACTTCTAGCATGAAAATGATCAGAACCTTAGGAGGAAGTGGCTACTTGGTTTTAGAAATTATGATAAAGAAGGAGGGGAAAACCTGGCATAGTCTTAGGTGCACCCAAAATTTTAGGGGAACAGATTTAAAAGGGAGTAGAGGAAGATGTCAGAGCCTAAAATTCTATGATCAAGAGAAAAGAAGCTCTCAAGAATGAAATTCTGAAAAAAATACAAAGGCAAACAATTCTAGTAGGAAGAAAAAGATAGAGTTGTCTAAAAAGAATAGTATGGATGCTATCAATAGCCGCATTTTGGGTGAGTTAAATAAATGCAAAGGAAAGTTTTGTTTAGTAAAATATGATTGTAAAATAATATAAAATGATTATTCCATAAAAATAGAGGATTACAAACAAAATAGGAAGTAATATTTGAAATCAGGACAAAAATATTAATTTTACCATATTTGGAGTGTGATAGAAAAACTTCCCTTTTTTTGGTTGGATAGTGTTATTAAAGGAATGGTTACAGAAATCTAGAAAAGAAAAGCACTGATCATCAAGTGCCTGAATGACTTCATCAAGGGCAGGTCATGTCAGTTTAATCTCATTTTATTTTTTTCCCAGGATTACTAGATTATTCGATCAAATGAATATTATAGATTTCACTGAACTAGATTTTACCTAGCTATTTGGCCAAATTCATCTTGCCAGCCTTGTGGACAAGAAAGAGAGCTATGGGCTAGCTTAATGTACCTTTAGGTGGATTTAGGATCAGTTGAATGGCTTGACTAAAATCACTTCACTGTCAGCTTGGAAGGCAGTCTCTAGCAGAGTACCTAGAGATTTGTACTGGACTCTATAGTTTGTATTTTTACATTTTTATTAATGTCTTGGGTAGGGTAAGGCCTAAATAGCATGCTTATCATATTTGCAGAGGACCAAAAGCTAGGAGGGATAACTAATACTTTGGAGAACAAAATGAAGATTCCAAAGGAAACTGACAAGGTAGAACATTAGACCAAATCTAATAAGTTGAAATTCAATTGGGAAAGTATAAAATTTTACACTTGGATTAAAAAAATCAGATTCATAATTATAAGATGGAGGAGGCATGACTAGACAGCAGTTCAATTGAAAAAGATCTGGGGGTTTTAGTGGACTGCAAGCTCATTATGAGTCTACAGTATGATATAGAAGCCTCAAAATATTAATTTAAATCTTAGTGTAATAGGGGTTTGAGAACTAACATCCTGGGATTTATACCTATAACCACTGGTATTAGACTACATTCAGAGACTCATAAAGACCTAAGGAGGTCATGGTTTCACTGCACTCTGCCTTTATTAGATCATATCTGGAATATTGTGTTCAGTTCTAGGTGTCACATTTAGGATGAATATTGTTAAGCTGGAGAGCAGGGCAACAAGGGTGGTAACATCTTGAGGTCATGTCCAGGAAGGATCAATTGAACAAACTGGGAATGTTTAACCTTCTTCAAATATTTAAAGAGAGGTTTTGTAGAAGAGAGATTAGTTTTATTTTGACATGCCATAGAAGGCAGAACTAGGAGCAATAGATAGAAATTGCAAATAGGCAAATTTAGGCTTTGTAGAAGGAAAAACTTCTTAATGATAAGACCTATCCAACAATGAAATAGTTGCCTCTGGAGCCAGTAGATTCTTCCTTAGTAGAGATTTTTAAACAGACTGGGAGGTCACTTGTCAGTTATGTTGTAGAGAGGATTTTTCTTAGGTATAGATTGGACTATAGAGGCAACATTGGAGTATTGGAGTCCCGAAGACATAGAGTCACATCTCACTTCTGACCTTTATTAGCAGTGTGACCCTGGGCAAGTCACTCGTGTCTTAAACTTATCAATTTAAAACCTGTTTCAAAAGACTCTTTTTTTTTTTAATAGAGGCTATAGTTACCGTAACTGTTGCTTTAAGAGGCAAATGGAATATGTGGAAATAAGGGATTTTAGTGCTACTTTAGAGACACTGTTGAAGGTGATGGTTTGAGAGAAATTGAAGAATTGCCTTATCATGGTTGGATAGAAGCTAGAGAAGACAGAGAAAAGAAGATGGAGAGGGCTTCTTTTTTGATGGAACTGCTTTAACCTTTTATCTTTCAAAGAGAATGAAGAGAATTTAATTGTTATCCTGAATGAAATAGTGTTCAAGTGTGTTCTCAGAACTCAAGAGAAGTTATCTGCCATTACAGTGAAGGTTTGAGGTGACTCATTGAATTTGAGGTGACTCAAGAATGCCATGAGCATTCTTACAGCTAAAGTGTTCTAGATTATTATGTATGCCTTTGCTTTGTCATTGATTGCATTGTTAATAAATTGCTTATTGAGTAACATAAATATTAATTTAATCCTAGTAGATTAAAGGATTTAACATATAGATATAAAAAACTATTGCAAAAAGGAGTTTTCTCCATTTTATTAAATAAATAACACTTCAAGAATTGGTGGGGACTCTGAGCTTATTTGACTGAGAAATTTTTGAAATTTTATTTTCTAGGAAGTATACAAACATGCCCTTGGATTACCTTAGAGTTTGAGATAATCAGATTAAATATGAGAATGAGTCAAGTAGCAGGCTGAAAAGTGACCTGCAGGTGAGGTTGGTTGACCTATGTAACCCAGTTACCTGTTGGGGATGTCTTCCTAATGCTACTACATCTAGGTAATTCCCATACCGGGAGTTCCCCACATTGAGGCTCATTGACTCAACTATATAGAAATGTAAGAAACTGAGACCTTTGAAGTCACCTGGATAAATCCCCTCACTTTATAATCAAGAAAACGAGCCCAGAGAGGATAAGTGATTTGTCTGAAGTCGGATAAGAAATCCTTCTTGTATTTGTCCATTAGTTGAACCACATACTCTGGGGTCACTTCTAACTCTGAGATACTATGGTCATTTTAACAGTGATATCTTTTTGTTTGCCCCATATATTTGCCCCATTCATACTTAATATATATTTTCTATGTCTACTGCTTTGTATTATAATCATTTTATGTCTTTCATGTTGCATTATGTTGAGAAATAGCATGGTTTAGTGGCAAAAACACCAAACTTAGGAGCTAGAAGAAACTTGGATTTAAATCCTACCTCTGACACTTGTTAACTATGTGACTGTGGCCTAGTCACTTAACATCTCTGGTTTTCTGTTTCCTTATCCGTAAAAATGGGACATTCAGGAGCCAGCTCAAATTGGCAGGAGTCAAATGTGAAATTTTCATTGTGAACAGTCACACCTAAGAAATGGACAAATGTTATACATCAGTGCTTGATTTATCATTTTTGTTGATTGTCTAGGCTTGAGAAAGTGATGGAGAAGTTTTAATAATGCAGCTTATACTTAAAAGTGGGTCATGCACACATTTTTGGTTTTGGAGATCTGGTTTACTTATGTCTGAATCTTCATGATCTCATGGAAAATAGCACCTCAGGCCTTTCTATCCTCCACTATCTCCTGAAGTCTGTCCAAGCTCATGTTTGTTGATTCCATGACATTGTCTATCCATCTAATTCTCTGCTGTCTCTTTCTTCTTTTATCTTCAAACTTTCTCAATATCAAGGTCTTTTCATCTTCTCATTATGTGGCCAAAGTATTTAAGCTTCAGTTTCAGTATTTGACCTTCCAGTGAATAGCCTGAATTAATTTCTTTAAGTATTGACTGATTTGATCTCCTTGCTGTCCAAGGGACTCTAAAAGTCTTTTCTAGCACCACAATTCAAAAGTGTTGATTCTGTGGCACTCAGCTTTCCATAGAGTCCAACTTTCACAGTCATACATTGCTACAAGAAAAACCATAGTTTTGACTACATGGACCTTTGTTGGCAAGGTGAGGTCTGTTTTTTAGTATGCTGTCCAGATTTGCCATAGCTTTCCTTCCAAAGAGCAAGCATCTTTTCATTTCATGGCTGCAGTTGCCATCTTCAGTGATCTTTGAGCCCAAGAATATTAAATCTGGCACTGCTTCTATTTCTTCTCCCTCTATTTGCCAGGAAGTGATGGGGCCAGTTACCAAGATCTTAGTTTTCTTGATGTTCAGCTTCAAGCCAGTTTATACACTGTCCTCTTTCACCCTCATCAAGAGGCTTCTTAATTCCTCTTCACTTTGTGCCATCAGAGTGATATCACCAGCATGTCTAAGGATGTTGGTATTTCTCCCAGCAACCTTAATTCCAGCTTTTGATTCATCCAGCTTGGCATTTCACATGATATATTCTGCATATAACTTAAATAAGGTGACAATATACAGCCTTGTCATACTTCTATTCCAATCTTAAACCAATCAGTTGTTAATTTTTTGATTCTGTTGCTTCTTGTCCCACATACAGTTCCTCAGGAGTCCATTAAACTAGGCATTCCAAATATTGACTTGGAAAACCACATCTTAACATTATCTATATTCTATTGCATTTTATATATTTTGTTAAATATTTCATTTCATAATTACATCTTAATCCAGTTGCATGTTGGACACCTCTAGGCTAGACAATAGATAAATTAGGTAGATAAAGAAAATTTGGAATGGATTAAGTGACCAAATCCAAAGAGTAGTTATTTATATATCTGTATTAATTAGGTGTGTAGTGCCCCACCGTGGCACTGTGCTAGTCAAGATTTTCAGTCAGTAACCTGGATGAGGGCATAAACGGCATACTGATTAAATTTGCAGACAAAGCTAGGAGGCAACCCTTTGGATGAAAGTCAGGATAAAAAAAGATCTTGACAGACAAGAATGATGGAAGGATCTACTAAGATGAAATTTAATAGGAATAAATATGAAGTCTCACACTCTTATTAGAAAAGATCGGCTTCACAAATCTTGGATGGAGGAGGCAGGGCTAGATGACAGCTCATGTGAAACGCCTCTATGGTCGGGGAGGGACTTCAGGCATTCAATGTTACATACACTTTTAGTCCCAGTTACAGTATTGATTGGTTTTACATAACTTTTTCTTTCATACAAGAGAGAGCCCATCTTGGGGGTGGGGTGGCAGGGGAGTAGAATATTAAAAAAATCACTAATGTAAAAACAAAAGGCATCAACAACAACTATAATTAACATTTTATACCACTCTAAGATTTGTAAAGTGACTTAATACATTATTTCACCAGACTCTTATAACAAACCTGTTGGGGTAGGTAGTTATCCCCATTTTACAGATGAGGAAACTGAAACAGAGAGAAGTGACTTATTCAGACACCACTGGTGTCTTAGGTGGGATTCAAACCCAGGTTTTCCTGACTCCCAAGTCTAGCAATCTAGCCACAACTCCACCTAGCTGCCTCATAAAACTTCTAAGGGAAAAACCCCTTACCTCTGTGAGTTTTATTAGACTGTGCACTCAAGATGGAGAGGCATCATGGTTTATTAGATAAAGAGATAGCCTTTAAGTCAGGAACACCTAGGTTCAAATCCTGCCTCTGACACTTGGGTAGATGACTTCATTTCTTACAGCCTCAGGGCTCTAAGACTAAGACTCTAAGTTGTAGGTGAGTTGCTGCTTTCCATGGATAGGAGTTTCTGAAGCAAGCAGTTCCTCACAATGATGAAATCACTGCCCTAGTCTGGTCACAGAGAGTGTCTGTTTATAGAGGGCTCCCACTCTAGCCATCTCTTCATTTCCCACGTGGCCGCACACCTTAGGACTAGACTCCATCGTGCCCCACACCCCCAACGTCATCATCCTGAAGGATTATGTCAGCCCTGGTGCTCACAGCTCATCAGTACCCTTGGGATCCTCTGCCCCTGTGATTGGAGGGCTGGAACAAAGAACTCCTTCCATAGCACCCATTTAAAGAGTGCTCTCAGGCTAGTCATCTCTTCATTTTTCACCTAGCTGCATTCCTTTGGATTGAACTCCATCGTGCTCCTGGGTGTTGGGTTCCTTCCTCCCTGCTCCCCACTTTTAATTCCTTTTGTGTACTGTCTTCCCCATTGGATTTTAAGCTCTTTGAGGGAAGGGATTGTTCTTCTTTTTCGTATTTACACCTCTAGATCTTAGCATTGTACCCAGCATATGGTAGGTGCTTAATAAATGTTTAGACTGGCTAATATGGAGTGTGATGCTCAGTTATGAGCTCTCTGTTTTAGGAATGACTCTAACAAATAGGCTTGTTTAGAACAGAACTTCTTAAACATACTACACTCGAGACCCTTTTTCGTGTTTAGGCAGTATTCTTTGGCATTGTGTGGCCTGAGAGAATTTGCAGTGCAGATGTGCATTCTTTGTGTTCAGAACCAAGGCTGCACTGAAGTTGCTCAGTGCAACACAGGCAAGTGCTGCCAGAAACACCTTGGATTCATTATGCATTTGATTTTTAATTAATTTTTGGTTAGAAACTGTTGTCAAGTTTTTCTTGACTCCATATGGGGTTGCAACCCACAATTTAAGAAGAGCTGGTGAGGGTGAGCAGTATGATGAAAGAAATGCAGACCATACTATAGGTCTAAAAGAACTGAGAATTTTTTTGGAAGAGAAAACTTAGGGGGAATGGAATAGCTTTTTCCAAGTATTTGAAAGACTTTTATAAGGAAGAGTAATTCGACTGGTTCTGCTTGATCCCTGAGAACAGAATTACAAGTCATAGATGGAAATAACAAATAGGTAAAGTTATCTTGAATGTAAAGGAAAAACTTCCTTGGAAAGCAATGAGAGCTTTCCCCAAATGGAATGGGATACCTTGGGAGAGAATGGGTTTTTCCACCTGGGAAGTCTACAAGCACAGACTGAGTAATCATCTGGTGAAGTCGTTTGTTGTAAGTATCCCCACTTCAGATAGGAGCTAGATTATTTCTGAGGGTTCTCCCAACTTGAGATTCTGTGATCAGGAAAAGCTCTTGGAGGAGGTAAAATTTGAACTTGGCTTTTAAGAATGCATAGGAATGTGACAGGCTAGAGATGAAAAGACAATACAAGCATAGGGAGTAGAATGGAGAAAGCTGTAAAGACAGGAAAACACAGGACATATTTGGGAAAATGGTAAGTAGTTCAACTTGGCTAGAGCTTAAAGTCAGTGGCTGAGAATAGTATACCAAGGGTAAACTGTCCTGTATAGAGGAAAGCCATTCCTTGGAGCATATGCAGAGATTCCCCGCCCAGTTGACTTCGTGGAAAGATGGTGGTGGGTGTGGGGCTGGGAGTTCCTGCTTTTGGTCATGCGTGACTCAGAAGAGCTTGCCCTATATGATGATGAATAGTCTCCTAATTGGCCGCTGAGCCAGAAGAGCAGATGATTCAGGGAATAAACAAAAGCCAGCTCCTGGGCTCTTCAACCTTTTCTTTCTTTCTAGCTGTGAAGGGTGTTTATTGTAAGCTGGTCCTGAGAGTAAGAGTTAGGTGGGGGATTGGCTGCTCTGTCTCCCACCAGCCTATCATGTCGCCATGGGAACATGTCTGTCCTGTCCTTTTTCATTTGTGCTTTCCTAATTTTTGGTGACCCAGTATCCCTGATAAGGGATGTGCCAATTGTCAAATTTTCAGTGTGAGCATTTACAATTTGGAAATTGACAAGTGCTACAAATCAGGCTATGATGTTATGCTGATTGTCTCGACTTAAGAAAGGGGTAGGAAAACGTAAATAATTCAGATTAAACTTAAAAGTATGTGTATATTTTTTTCAGAGAGCTTGTTGTTGAACATTTATCAACATGCCCTGGCTGAGGTAGAAGTATTCAGGTAGCCTTTCAACTTTTGAAAGGTTGGGGCAGGAGGTGTCTGTGGCTGCCCCAGCATCAGTATCCACCAATACACTGGTGTTTAGTAGAATGACTGTGGCAGATGGCAGGTGAAGTTTCTGTATTAGATATTTAGGCCACCCTAGCAAAAGGGTCAATCCTGGTGCATTTTATCCACAGAGTTAATCAGACAATGCCTAGCTAAAATAAAATGTAAAATAGCTAGTTAGAAATATTACAAAACTGCTTTATAGTTAGTAATAGTCAATAAATATTTATTTATTTGTTTTTGGCAAGGCAATTGGGGTTAAGTGACTTGCCCAGGGTCACACAGCTAATAAGTGTCAAATATCTGGTCTGAGACTGGATCAATAAATATTTATTAGGTGAATGCTACATGCCAGGTGCTGTGCTGAGTGCTGGGCATACAAAGAAAGGCAAGATAATTCCTGCTTTCAAGAAGCTTATAATCTAATGAGGAAGACAATATGCAAATGACTATGTACAAACAAGCCATATACAGCATAAATAAGAAATAACAGAGGGAATGGACAAGAATTAAGGGGGACTGGGAAAAGCTTCCTGTAGAAGGTGGGGTTTTATCTGGGACTTGAAGGAAGCCAGGAGGGAGAGCATTCCAGGCATGGGGGCAACCAGAAGAAATACAAGGAACTGGGAGATGGAGTGTCTTATTGGAGGAACAATCAGTGTATTGCAGAATATGTATATAGAGGGTGTAAGATGTAATAAGATTGAAAAGATGGAGGTATATGTGGGGTGGCCTGGGTCGGGGAGAGGAGGTTGTAAAAAGGTTTTGAATGCCAAAGAGAGGATTTTATATTTAATCTTAGAGGGGATAGTGAGATACTGGAGTCTATTGAGTATGGGAATGACATGGTCAGACCTGTGCTTTAGGAAGATCACTTTGACAGCTGAGTGGAGGATAGATTGGGAGAGACTTGTGGCAGGCAGAATAACCAGCAGGCTATTTCAGGTGTGAAGTGATGAGACCCTGTACCAATATGGTGGTGAGTTTTAGAGGAGAGAAGGGACACATTCAAGAGACATTGTGAAGACAAAATTAATCAGGTCTTGGCAACAGATTGGATATGGGGTAGGTGAGAGAAAGAGGGAGGAGTCAAGGATGACACCTAGGTTGTGAACCTGGGTGACTGGGAGGATGGTGCTACCCTTAAAATCAATAGAGAAATTAGGAAGAGGGAAGAGTTTTGGGGGAAAGATGAGTTCAGTTTTGGACACTGTGAATTTAAGATGTTTACAGGACATCTTATTCTACCATCTAATTCAAGATGTCCAATAGACAGAGATGTGAGACTGAGGGTCAGCAGAGAGGTTAGGGCTGGATAAGTGGATTTGAGCATCATCAATATAGAGATGATAATTGAATCCATGGGAACTGATGAGATCACTAAGTGAAATAGTATAGAGAGAGAAGAGAAGAGGGCCCATGTTCTGATGAGGATCTATGATCAGTATCCTACATAATTGTACCAGTCATTGTAAATTAAGTTACTGAATCCTGTTTAAACCATTTTGTTAATGTGCTCTGTGGTTCTATTTTTATCATTCTTTTTTTTTTTGTAAGAATAAACTAACTGTCCTACACCCAATTTATATTGCACATATAATACCTCTTTTTCCTTTTTTGGGAGGGGGTCCTGGACTTGAGCCAAAAAGAGATAATATTCTTGGGATGATTGGGTGCGGGTTCAGTGAGCCAATGGATATGACAAAATGGAGCCCAATTCTCTTAGTTAAGGTCACATTCTCCTGCAATGAATCTAGCACAAATTGCCATGGCTGGGTACAGAACAGGGAGAAGCATGGATACCCTATCTCCTGTACTCCTAGCATTGGTGTCTTTATGCTAGAGTAGTATGAAATAAAACCGGCAAAGTATGCAGTTCCTGTGGTGCTGAAGCCCTTAAATAATTGACAAAGAATTTTGAACTTTCCTTATATGCAAGAAGCAGGAAGCCTTCCAAAAAACTTTTAGGAGCTCCTAAAAGTTTGACCAGAGCGATGACATGAATAGATATGTATGCAAAGAACATTAGTCTGGCAATGGTGTGGAATTTGGATAGATCAGGGAGACAAAATAGAGGAGGGAAGACATTTTGGGAGGTGACTGAAATAGTCCAGGGAGGCTACAATAAGCTGATGAGTATGGGATACAGAGGAAGGGATAGATGTGGGACACACTGAAGCCATGGAATCAATAGGACTTGATAACTTCTTGGGAATGAGAAGTGAGGAATGAGGAAACGTCAAAGGCAGTACCTGCACATAATGTGGTAGACAGGGTAAATTATAGAGCCATTCCCAGAAATAGCCAAGTCAGAAGGAGGAATAGACATTTGAGACAAGATCATATACTTGGTTTTAGATGTATGAAAGAATCTAAGTAGTGAAAACCAGGGAGAAATGCATTATGAGCAACAGCACAGACCAGCCAGAAGGAGAAGGAGATGAGTTTAGAAATCTTCCCTAATCCTATTTCAATGATTTTTTGAAATGCCATGGGCTATTACGGTTTATGGAATTTTGATAAGCAGAAAAACTCCTTTTGTTTTAATCGTAATTGTTGAAAATCTTTCTGTAATGTACTCATCCTATCTCACTCCATTAGAAATTACAACTATGAAGAATTTGGAGAAATTTGGGAAGACTCATAAGTGCTAATACAGAGTGAAGTAAGACCAGAAAAACAATGTATATAGTGACTGCAATAATAAAGGAAATATAAAATAATTAGTAGATATAATTAATAACAAAATTACAATGTAATTAATAGCAGAAAAAATGAAGGGAAATAGCTTCCAAAAACATTAGAACTGTGACTGATGTTTTGACCAGTCTTGACTTCTGAGTACTGGTGATAAAGCATGTGAAAAATTTCAATAAATGCACTTTTTTAAATAGTTGGACAAAACATATGAACACGAGCAAACTGTGTGCTATACCACACCTATGGCCTGCCACCTCTTCTTGCTTGTGTTGATGTATTTTGTCCACCTCTATACTTCTTTGTTAAAAAGGAGGTATGGGGAAAGAGAGGGAGAGGTAGGTCATGTAAAAACAGAGTTATTTTAAAATTTTTATTTGCTGAAAATTTTCACAACATAAAGAAAAATGTAGTCCCTTCCTTTCTTGAATGAACACCATGGAATCTTTGATCACTGAGGTGCTTACAGGGCTCAGGATGTGAGGACTGAACAGCAGTCCCTATTGTATGGAGCTTTGGGGGAAGCTACAGAAAGAAGAATCGTCCTCATATGTAATGACCTTAAAATACATCCTAGGAGTTGTGGTTTTTTTTTATGCCAAATTCTGAATATCAACTTCATTTATGTTTTCCCTGTTCTACCTAAAAGCTAAGTGTAGGGGGAAATTCTGGAGAATTTTCTGAAGGAAAATGGTGCAGTTGAAAGAACACTAATCGTGGCTTCAGCAGGGCTGGGCTCTAATCTTGGGTCTGTCACTCAATTTCTGTCAGAAGTTTGGGCAAACTGTTTTACTTCTTAGTTTCTTAGATGATCTCTCCTGGCCCTTCCAGCACTAAGAGGCTATGGAAAAAATGCAATTACTTGGGCTCTAATTAAAACTCTTGTATTGGAGGTTCACTTCTGACATGAAGGGTCCATGTACACATTGGGTTTGTCTCACCTATCTGATTTGTCCTAACCCAGGTAAAACTTAAGTATCTTGCCTTCATTCTCCAAGGGCAGCCACCAGCTCCCTTTGTAATCACTCAGACTTACAAGGCTTCAAAACTTAGAATAGTTTTAGTTACACAGTAAAGGACATAGTAAAGACTACCATCTGACCCCAGTCAAGAGAACTCCTGGGAACTACTTTACCCTAGGGAACTGTATAGTCCTTAGTCTATTGTTTGTACTTCATTCTTGAAGAGGACCATGACATCAGGAAGGGGATGCTGTGACTTGGGAGTGAATTGGATTTAAGTGAGGGAGGGATGTGTAAAGTCATCAGCCTCACTTTCTCCTCTGGAGCCATCTGGATCCAGTGGTGAGATACAGATCAGGATCACTGGAGATGGCCCTGGATGCAGTAGGAGACCTTGGCCTTTTTAAGTTAAGGTCTTTCCCAGGTCTCAGTTTAACTTCTTCAACACTCATTCGGTGATTAAGATTAGGTATTAGCTTCGGCTGGGAGGAGTAGCTAGGTGGGGCAGAGGATAGAGCCCTGGACTTGGAGTCAGGAAGACCAGAGTTCAAACACTTAAACACTTATTAGCTGTATGACAAATCTCTTAACACTGTCTGCCTCATTTTTCCCAACTGTAAGATGGGGATAAGAATAGCACCTACCTCACATGGGAATAGTATAGATCAAATGAGATAATATTTATAAAAGTGCTTAACAGAGTGTCTGGCACGTAGTAAGGGTTTAATAAATGATTATTTCCTTCCTGATGGAGGGCCATCAAGAGGGAAGGACAAGGTTCATTCCTCCATATTAGTACTTTATACTGTATTGTTCTTTAGTGAGCAGCTCTCCTCCAGAAAATAATGCTAGTTCACTGCTCTCAAGCAACTCACCTGTGGAATAATTACCATGGAGTGCTGGCTGAAAGCATAAACCTTTTCACATTATCTTGAGCCAGAGTGTACTTGCCCTTTCAAAATCTTTTGTTGTTATACACCTGGGCCCCACAACTCCACCCTTCATAAAAAAGGGTCTCTTTAGGTGGTTGTGGGAACATCTCTTTATTAGATGACTCATGCAGGTTTCTGTTTTACATGCCACGTTGACTTGTGCTGGATCTGCCCTTTTCCTTAACCCGGTGTGCCTGGATGGTATTCATCATGCTTGTATCAGCACTTATATTGAAGCTTTTGAGGTTTGGTGAAGCTGCCTCCATTCCTTTCATCTGTCTTCCAATTTCTTTTCATCTGTCTTCCTTTGGGGCAGCTGATCTAGGTTATGCAAATTGCCTCAGGCTGCCTCACTGAAATCTCCCAAAGGAAAGGGAGGAGTGGGGGCTCCTAGTGCCTGAGAAAGAGAGAGGACATCCCTTTGTTACAAAGTAAATTGGAGGTTTTCTTATACAGTCATATATATTATCATTAGAAGGAATTGATGGACTGAAATTTTCCACCAGAATGTTAGCAGCATGAGGCAATGCAGTTTGAAAGAGGATGTTACCTAGAATCAGAGGACCTGGAATATGTGTGTATATACAAACATATATACATACATATATGTATGTATGTATACACACATGAAATGTGTATGTATATATAAAACTTATGTAAGGGCAGCTAGGTGGCATAGTACAGAGTGCACTAGAGTTAAGAAGATTGATTTTCCTGAGTTCAAATCTGGCCTGAGACTAGCTGTGTTACCCTGGGCAAGTCACTTCGCTTTGTTTGCCTCAGTTTCCTCATTTGTAAAAATGATCTGGAGAAAGAAATGGCAAAATACTCCAGTATCTATGTCAAGAAAACCCCAAATGTGGTCATGAAGAGTCGGACATGACTGAAAAAAGACTGAAGAACAAAGCAACAAAATTACTTATGTGTGACTTTGAATGTGTTATTTCACCACTCTGGGCTCCTCATATGAAAAATTGGAAAAATAAGGATTGTCAAAATCTTATAAGTAAGCAAAAACAACTGTTCCTTCCCTTTTTCATCCTTCACTTCCCCTAATCCTGTAGAATATTTTCCTATTGTAAATTCACAGACTTTAGATCTAAAAGGGGTCCCATGGGCCAATCTCTTTATTTTAGAGTTGAGGACATTGAAGCCATAGAGAGGTAAAGTGATTTGCCCAAAGTTACACAGCTAGTAAACCATAGAGCCGGGATTTAAACTCAGATTTCTCCTGACTTCAAGCCCAGGATACTTTTCACTCCTTCACACAATCTAGTTTTGTTTAACACTTAAGAAACAAATTCGATAAAAGATGACTTTTATTGTGAATATATTGTATATACCTATCTATGTACTTTAGAAATTTATTTTTATTCTGAACTTAACACCATCAAATAGAGTGGGTATTTGCATATACACAGTAGAATAGAAAAAGAGTTTTATATGTGAAACTGCAGGTCTCTATTATGTACAGCTTGCTTTTCTTTGTGAGTATGTAATAATATCAGACTGTAGCTTTAAAAGCTGTTCAGCTTGTTTGTCATTCCTTCTGTTCTTTACTCTTTATTTTATTTATTAAAATTTTAAAAAATGTGTCAATAACTGAAAATCCATCTTCTTGCCTTCTCATCTTTTCCCCTCCCCTCGTGTTTAGAAAGCAAGAAGAAAAAAATTCCATTACAAACCTGGTACTCTGCTAAGTACTTTACAATTATCATCTCATTTAGTCCTCTCAAGAGCACCTGGGATATAGGTGCTTTTACTAGCTTCATTTTCCAGTGAAGGGAACTGAGGAAGATAGAGGTTAAATGACTTGTCCAATTTCATATAGCTGATAAGTGTCTGGGACTGGATTTGAACTCAGTTCTTTTTGACTCCAAACCCAGTCAAAAGCCCCTGACTGTATCCATTAAAGAACCTACCTGGCCCAGCTGGTGCGTGTTTCATTATGAGGCTCCCCTCCTTTATATATATATATATATATATATATATATATGCACATATGTACACACACACACACACATATATACATATACGTATGTATATGTATATATATATGTATATAGCATTAATCAGTTTTCCTAAGTCTTCCAAAGTTCTTTTTCCTTACAAAATTGTTATTAGCATATAAATTGTTCTCTTGGTTCTGCTCACTTTACTCTTTATCAGTAAAACCTTTCTAGGTTTTTCTAAAACCATTTCCTTCATTATTTCTGACAGAACAATAATATAGCATCACATTCATATACCATAGCTTGTTTATCCATCCCCCAATTGATGGGCACTCCCTCAATTTCAAATTCTTTGCAATCACAAAAAGAGTGCCTATAAATATTTTCATATATGTGGATTCTTTTCCTTTTTCTTTGATCTATTTGGGGTACATACCTAATAGTGGTATCACTGGATCAGATAGTGTGCATAGTTTAATAGCTTTTTTGAGAATAGTTTTAAATTGCTTTCCATATTGACTGGACAGTTCATAGCTCTACCAACAGCATATTAATGTGCCTATTTTTCCACAGCCCCTCCAGCATTTGTCAGTTTTCTTTTTCCACAACTTTGCCAATCTGAGTGTGATCATAGTTGTTTAAGTTTGTGTTTCTCTATTTATTGATAATTTAGAGCATTTCTTTGTATGGCTTATATTTCTTTCTCTGAAAATTGCCTCTTCATATCCTTTGACCACGTGCCAGTTGGGGAATGGATGTTCCAAAGTTGAATCCCCTATATATCTTAAAAATGAGGCCTTTTTGAGGCAAACTTACAGCAAATTTTTTTTTTCTAATTTACCTACCTCTCTTCTAATTTTTAGCTGCATTGATTTTGTTTGGACAAAAACTTTTAAATTTTATTTAATAAAAATTATCTATTTCATCTTGTAGGATACTGTCTCATATTTGGTCATGAACTCTTCCCTCACCCATAGATAATTTCTTCCTTGCTCTTCTGATTTGTTCACATCACCCTTTATATCTTAAGTCATGTATCCATTTGATGCTTTCCTGGGATATAGTGTGAGATATTGGTATATATTTTGCTTCAGTCAGATTTCTTTCTAATTTTCCCAACAGGTTTTGTCGAATAGTGAGTTCTTTCCCCAATAGATGAAATCTTTGTCAGACACTAGGCTATTATACTCATTTACTTTTATATATTGTGTACCTAATCTGCTTCACTAAGGAACTTATTTCTTTTCTAGTACCAAATTGTTTTGATAATTACTGCTTTGTAGTATAGTCTGAGTTCCGGTACTGCTAGGCCTTCTTCCTTGCCACTTTTTTTTTATTACTTTCCTTGAAATTTACTTTTTGTTCCTCCAGATGAATTTTGTTGTTATTTTTTTCTTGACACTAAGAAGCAATCCTTGTGTAGTTTGATTGGTAGGGCACTGAATAGGAAAATTAGTTTAAGTAATATTGTCATTTAAAATATATTGACTCAGTCTACCCACAAGCAATGAATATTTCTCAATTTATTTAGATCTGTACTTATTTATGTAGAATGTTTTGTAGTTGTGTTCATATAGTTTGTATGTATTAGCAGGTAGACTCCCAAGTATTTTACATTTTTGTAGTTATTTTAAATGGAATCTTTCTATCTTTTTATTTGGATTTTGTTGGTAATATTTAGAAATGCTAATGATTTATGTGGGTTTATTTTACATCCTGCAACTCTGCTGAAGTTTCTTATTGTTTTAGGTTTTTTTTGTTGATTCTCTAAGGTTCCCTAAGTAAACCATCATATCATATGCAAAAAGTGACAATCTTGTTTTTCTGCCATAGCTAGCATTTTTAGCATTACTCTGAATAGTAATAGTGATAATGTACACCTTATTTTTACCCCAGATCTAGTTTATTCCCCTCACAGATAATGTTGGCTCTTTTAAAAAGATGCTATTTATATTAAAGAAGGACCTATTTTTTCCTGTGCTTTCTAGTGTTTGTAACAGGAATGGATGTTATATTATGTCTTTTCTCCCTATTAAAAAAAGATGCATCAATGACCATCTTTTCTTTCTGTCTTTTGCTACTCTAGCCTTCTTGCCTTCTTTACTCCTCCTCCTTCTCCTCAGAGGGGGAAAGAAAGAAAACCAAAAAGAAAATTCTTTATTCATTTTGTTTTCTCTAGTAGAATGAAGATCATCAAAGGCAGGAACAGCTTCATTTTTGTTTTTGTTCCTCAGGGCTTAGCACATAGCACTCGATAGATACTTTTGGAATTGTATTGTATAGAATTTTATGATATGACTTCTGGCTTTGAGATATAGAGGAGACATAAGAAAAAAAGCACAAATTATCCACTGACAGGTGATTCCTAACTGCCTCTATCTCTTCCCCTTGCTACTAAATTTATCATTGGGACAGGACGTGATTAGGGGGGGAAGCTAATTCACTTGGCATTGTGGTCAGTAGAAGTTGGCAGAAGGGGGTCAGGGGATCCTGAAGAAGTTGCCTCCTATCCAGTTTCTGTGCCTTCTACTTCTCAGGGTTTATCCATGCCCCAGCATGTCCCCCTTCCCTCTGATCAGTCTCTTTCCCCCCAGAATACTAGAGACATGCCTGGGGTCTTCCTGATGTGGAGGCTGTGGGGATGTTGAGCCACCCTGGTGCCAACTGTACTTTGTCTTCACCTAATTGTACAAACTTGTATTCCATGATGTTCAAGCCATGAGATTTAGGGTTGGGGAGCTATGTTACTTGTTATCCTGCTCAACTTTACTGTCCTTTGGTGAAGGCTGGGCTCTGAGAAGTAGGGTTGGGTATAGATAGCATGGGAATCCCCAAATCTACTGCCCAAATTCTTATTATATTCCCTACCCATCCCATACATTCTGGCTCTAGACTGACTTTTATTGAGGAATAGTATAATTAGTATCAAAGTGAAAAGAGGGACCTCATAAGATACCACAGAGGGCAAAGAATAGGGAGCTACAGTTTTCCAGTTTAATGGGGGTCTGTTGAATCCTCAGTTTGTGCATCTCATTCAGGAGGATTGAAATTTCCTTCCAGTAGAGTTTTAATGATGTATCAAGGAAATGCTTTGGAGAAACTGTGAAGTATGCATAGGCATTCTGTAATTGGTTGAAGGGAGGCTCTTTGATTGGCCATAGGTTCATTCAGAAATGTCTAGAAGCCTCAGCCTAAGATCTTTGGCCATTCTCATTTTAGAACTAATTCTGGTGGTGTGACCCCTTCAGTCACAACCTCTGGTGAGAGAATGCTGTAAGAGAAAAAACCTTAGGGCCTTCTCTCCCCTCACTCCCTTCCTCCTTCCTCTCCTCTCCTCCCAACAAATGGTCAGGAGAAATAGATCTTAGTCCTTGGCCTGTGTATTTGTTCTTTTTATATTTAGGAGAAGGGGGTGGAGTCTGACCTTGTAAGTTTTACAAGGTTGAAATGACAGTAATTCAGGAATTAGAGTGCAGGTTAGGTTTTTATAAGCAGTGCAGTATCTATGTCCCAATGAGGCAGGAATGACTTTTGGGAGTGATCTTCTAGAACTAGGCCAGTGAAAGCTGACAGGATCCATACAGCAGTAATGCTGAATTTGGACATGAACTTATTGAGACCAATGCTATGTAAGAATGGAGCTAAGTTTTGAGCTGACTCTTTCTAGAGACTGAGGTAGTATACGAGAGAGTATACCCTACCCCACCTCCCAGGTATTGTTGGAGGAGAATTTTGCCTGTTTGTTGTTGCAACTCCTGGTGTATATCTTTGAAATAAATATCCTTTTGTAAAAGGTTGTTGTTGTTTCATCATGTCCCACTCTCCGTGACTCCTTTTGCGGTTTTCTTGGCAAAGGTGCTGGAGTGGTTTGCCATTTCTTTCTCCAGTTCATTTTACAGATAAGGAAACTGAGGCAAACAGGGTGAAGTGACTTACCAGCTAGTAAGTATCTGACATTGGATTTGAACTCAGGTCCTCCTGACTCCAGGGCCCGGGCTCTAGCCACTTCACCACTTAGCTCCTCTTTGTAAGAGGTAATTGATGCTAAATGGTTAAATGGAACTAGGGCACCAGTCATTGACTGATTGGTGCAGTGAAGGGATATAGCTGGTAGGGGCTTGAGCTGAATACAGTAGAGGTGAGGCCTCTACAAATCCTGTGGGGTGTCCTAAAACACTGATGGGGAGAAAGAGCATCCTGACAGTAGGAAAGGGAACCAGATCATGTGTGGCACAACAGATGACTGAATTATACTGACCCTCTGGATTTGGATGGTTTGCTACCTTTCTGAAGCTTTTGAAATGCTTCTTTTGGTTTCATATTTTAAATTATACCTTTTCCTCAACATTTTCCTTATAAAATTGCTTCATTGTGTAACTGACATAGCCACACACACACACACACACACACACACACATACACACACACATTTTGGCCACAAGCTATTAAAATATGTATATATAATGTACATATATATTTTATATACATACATGAAACATAAAAACAAACAAATGAATAAAATATATTTTAGTAGCTTGTGACCAAAATGAGTATAGGGTCAGGGCATATTCAGAAGATAGGGTTGGAATCAGTGTAGAAGGCCCCAGTCAAGCAAATCACTAGCCTTTTAGAAAGACCCAAATGGTGGTATAAATTACTTGTTCTGTTTTTTAAAAATTTATCTCCATATTCAAATGAAAATGTATTTTTAAAAACTCTTTCCCACTTGTAGTTTATATTACTTAGTAGCATGATAGGATTGAACTTTTGACTATTAACCATCACTTAATTGACATCACTAATGGAGCAGTTAGATGGTACAGTGTTTAGAGCATCAAGCCTGAAGTCAGGAAGACCTGAGTTCAAATAGGGTCTCATTTAACAAGTTGTGAGACCCTTGGCAAGTACTTAACACTGTCGTTCTCAGTTTCCTCATCTGTTAAATAGGGATGATAATAGCACTCACCTCCCAGGATTGTTGTGAGAATCAAATCAGATAATAATTGTGAAGCACTTAGCACAGTGCTTAGCAGGAGTGGAGAACTTTCTAGGAACCTTGGTTGTGGTCTTTTGACTGAGTCCAAGTTTTATGAACAAATCCTTTTATTAAAGGGATTTGTTCTGTGAAGTTTGGATTCAGTCAAAGGGCCACATTTAAGGACCTAGAGGGCCACATGTGGCCTCAAGGCTGCTGCAAGTTCCTCATCCCTGGCTTGGTACATAGTAAGCACTATATGACTGCTAGCCATTATTAGCTATTGTTATTATCTTCCCCAGCCTCTCCCTTCATCAAAATCTGCTTTCACAGTCCTTTCTTATCTCCCACCACAACCCACGTCTCAGGATCTGAGGCTTTCCCTATTTTTTGCCACTTTAATGCTCAGGGTTACATTGGCATTGGCTACCAATCATGATGCTCTAGGGGCTGGCATTACCTATCCCTGTGTTGTATATGTGTGGACTCTGCACTGATGATGCTGTCAGTGTACCCTCTGTTTATATCAGTAATTGAGAGTGACTTCTTTATCCATATCAAAACTCTCTAGTATTCTAAGCATTTCTAGAAAACTGAATGAATATGACACTTTGGGTAGTGTAATCATCTTCTTTTTAGTTTTTCTCAGGACAAAGGAGATATAAAACATTTTGCAAACTTTAAGACACTATATAAAATGTTAGCTATTATTTGTATATCAAATTGAGATTAAGGCCATTCACAGGGAAGTGCTAACATCTAGTTCCAGTGTTTGTGCATTTTGACTGTAGTAGTGTTTGATGCCTGGTATTCATTAATGTATGAAGTAAGTATAACCTCAATGTTGGCAGCGGCCATCAGGCCCGCTCCTTTCTTTCCTTTGCTCCTGATGAAATCTTGAGGTTTCTCAGAACTTCTGAAGGTGGTCTCTGGGTGGGTAGCTTCTGAGCCATTATAGGTTTGCTTCCCATCAACAATAAACCATTAGACTGAAATGATTTTTAGCAAAGACATTTACTAAGGTGGAATGGTGAGAATCATTGGCAAAAACTATTCTCTCCCTCCCCCACAAAGCCTAGGGTACATTCTCCCACAAATACATACAGTGTCCATAGGAAGAGGGAGCTCAAAGGAGTCCAAATGGTAGTGAGGCATATGAGTAGGAGATACATGTAGCACCTCCTGATTTTTCGTGGCCTGGAAGTCTTTTGTCTTTTGTTACAGAACTCTCACATAGTTCTGGAACTATTGAAATTCATCCAGCTGTTTAAAGGCTTCCCTCCTCCCTACAATCCCCAGTTGTGGCTAGCTTGCTTGTTCAGCCAACTTCACTGTTCCCTTTCCAATCAAAGGGAACACTTGATAAAGGGATCTGGTGACCATTTTTTTTTAATGCATAAAATCCTCATTTTGGTGACGACATCAACCGAGGAGTGGAAATCATATCTCCCCCCCCCCATATGTGTATATATACACACATGAGTACATCCCTCCATGTGTGTCTATCTATTTATGGCAGCCGTGTGTGTGTGTGTGTGTGTGTGTCTGTGTGTCTGTGTGTATTTGTGGAGAGAGAGAGAGAGAGAGAGAGAGAGAGAGAGCAGTTAGATGGCAGAGTGGCTAGGGTGCTGGCCTGGAGTCAAGCAGATTCCTTCCTGAGTTGAAATCCAGACTCAGACACTTAGTACCTGTGTGACTCTGGGGCAAGTCATTGAACCTTTTTGCCTCAGTTTCCTCATCTGTCAAATGAACTGGAGAAGGAAATGGCAAACCACTCCAGTATCTTTGCCAAGAAAACCCCAAATGGAGTCGTAAAGAATCAGACACAAATAAAAATGATTGAACAGCAATAACAACAAAATATTTATCTGTATATCTCTATGCATGTTGTCTCCCCTATTAGAATGTGAGCTTCTTGAGGACGGAGGGTATTTTGATTTTATTTTTATGACCCAACACTAGCACAGTGCCTAGTAGATAATAGACACTTAATCAATGCTTATTGATTAATTGATTGATTTGTGACCCTGGGCAAGTCACACTTAACCTCTCCATGCCCCAGGCAATTCTCCAAGATGATAAATTGTAGAGTGGTTGCCAGTCAATATAGGTAGATCGAGGTTTCTTTACTAATGAAATCATAGGTCTAGTCTCAAAAAAATTTAAAAAACAATTTAGGATGACTGTTATGCTGACCAGTTTTAGCTCATAGGCTTAATTTTACCCATATTAACACTCAAAATCTATTATTTATAACTCTATCTACTGGCTGTAGGAATCGGGCTCATTTTTCCTTTTGAATATGACTTGTCCTATTGCTACCATTCATGTGACATCTCCTAATGTCTAATGCAAGAGCACGCACTTGCTTGTTTGAGGTTTGCATCATATCCTGAGTATCAGAATTTAGAACTTTACTGGAATTTTATTTTTTTTTTTAAATTAGTGTAATCTTTAAAAAATAGGTTTGGGTAGCCATAACTCTATGATAGTTGCTATTCCCTATGAATAATTTACCAATTAAATTGATTTTAAGGCACAGTACCAATAAATTTGATAAAATCCATGCACAGCTTTGTTTTTCCTTATCATTCACATTTGTACATTTTATAGTCAATTAAGACTGACAGCGGCTATTTAGAATTCAGGTGAATAGCAGCAGGGACTATTTGTCACATGCCCAGCCTCCAGACAATAGAGTGACTCTTCACCTGTTTCAGTCACAGGAATGAGAAAGGAGAGCTGGAACCCTCACTAAATAACAGAGTTTATGACCTCTCAGGCAGAAGAGAAGAAAAGATGCAGCCATTGTTAGAACTGATGGGACAAAGTGAGGACGAGTTGATCTATATAAGAGACACTGTGAGGGGAGGAGAAATGAAGGGGTGGTATCCCCATGGATCAAAACTACATGTGGAGGCCGTGAAATTCAGTTCCATAAAGAAAGGTTGACAGGGAGACATTTCGTGTAAAAAAGAAAATCAAAGAATGGAGGGAAAAATATAGACTTAGAGTGAGGATGGAAGGAATGAGAAATGAAAAAATAATCCAACCAAATACCTGCGACCAAGTTCCTGCCGAATGGTGTGTGTATCCTCTGTTCAGGTAGCAACTGGATCACACTATATACAGTCCAAAAGACCTCATGAGCATCCTAGAAAAAGTCTACTTCTTGCTAGGAGCAGCTCCAACAAGATTAAATATAGTCACAGTTATCCTTCCACATTGTGAGGGTTAGGGGTGCAGAGCCCCTGAGATCTGGAAAATCCATGCAAAATTTTCTGGCCCTCCCTTTATACCAGAGAAGAAGTCTGCATTATTGTGGTATTAAAAGATAAAATATCTTGATGTTATACAATATTATACATATATTTTATGCTTTTCTGAGTTTCTAAACTGAGGGTGGGGAATTTGTGGCCTTGAGGCCACAAGTGGCCCTCTAGGTCCTCAAGTGAGGCCCTTTGACTGAACGAATTGTTCTGTGAAGTTTGGATTTGGTCAAAAGGCTGCAAAGAGTTTCTAAACCAAGGGTGGAGAACATGTGTCCTTGAGGCCAAAGGTTCCCCACCCCTGTAATCTAAACTTTTTCTGTGTCATCTGTGGCTTCTGCAAAACTCCCCCCAAATTCCCATTTATTTCTTATGCTGACATGGGATATAATAAAACCAAAACTGTGATGGGGAAAGGCTTGATGTAAAAGGTATAACTGTAATTTCTTAATTAGGAAAGGAAAGAATCTAGGTTAGGTGATAATAAATTTATATATTACTTTTTTTTTTTTTTTTTGCTTTTTGGTGGGGCAATCAGGGTTAAGTGACTTGCCCAGGGTCACACAGCTAATAAGTGTCAAGTGTCTGAAGCTGGATTTGAACTCAGGTCCTTGTGACTCCAACGGCAGAGCTCTATCCACTGCACCACCTAGCTGCCCCTTATATAACTCTTTCAATTCAACCTATTATAGTTCCTTCCATGTGTGCTATGGACCAAAGGACAAAAATTAAATCTCTTTCCACTACGTTCTGCTGAAACCATGGTTGGCCGCATCATCTCAGCTGATTCTGACACCAACTTTGGGAGGTGATTACTACAGAACTTGCCACCACTATTTTATGTATGAGGAAATCAAGTCTCAGGGAATAGAAGTGACTTGTCCAGGGTCACACAGCTAGTAAATGTGTGTTAAGATGCCAACCTAAATGACTCTATGCATTCCACCACACTACCTACCGTAAGGGGTGATTGTATCTTTGCTGTACTGAAGGATTTCATGAAAGAGAATTTTGAGAGGGGGGAGTTGAGAAATAGTATTTTTTTGACTACTCCATAGCAGGGAAGTTAGATTTCATTGGCACAGGGAACTCCCTGGAGGGGAAACTTAACCTACCAGTACAGGGTGGCACTTTCTTAGAGCAGAAGTATCAATCACCAAGGTAATGAGAAAGAGTCCTTCAGGGGGCCTCAACCAGATTAAAATACAATTGGGAAATAGTTAATAAAATAAGTAAAAAATATTATAGAACATAGATAATGCTAATATGTGGTTTTCTAAGCCTTATGTATGGTTTAGTGGCTCCTCTTTTCTGTTTGAGTTTGACACCACTCTCTTAGAACACTGAGAATTTAAGTGATTTATTCAAGGTCATACAGCTAGTATGTGCCAAAGGCAGGGCTTGAACTCAGTTCTTCCTGGATCTCAGGCTACTCTTTATTCCCTATGCCATGCTATCTCATAAATTCAGTAATAATATAGAATAATATAGAAAACAAGAGACTTTTCCCTGGAAGGTTGTTAGGATTATAGGAGTTTCTTTTTTTTTTAACCTGAAGCCTATGAACTTGTTTAAAAAATATATATCTATGTTTATATAGATAACTATTGTTCAGTCTGTGGTTTGCCATTTCCTTTTCCAGTTCGTTTTACAGATGAGGAAACTGAGGCAAACAGGATTAAGTGACTTGCCCAGGGGTCGTACAGCTAGTGAATGTCTGAGGCTGGATTTGCACTCAGGTCTTCCTGACTTCAGGCTCAGTGCTTTATCCATTGTACCACCTTTGTTGAGTCTTTTCAGTTGTGTCTGACTCTTTGTGACCTCATTTGGGGTTTTCTTGGCAAAGATACTGAAGTGGCTTGCCATTTCCTTCTCCAGCTCATTTTATAGATGAGGAAACTGAGGCAAACAGAGTTAAGTGACTTGCCCAGGGTCAGCCAGCTAGTAAGTGTCTGAGGCCACATTTGAACTCAAGAAGATGAGCCTGACTTCAAGCCTGGTGTTCTATTCACTGCTGTCCCACTGCCCCACTGAGCTGCCCATTGATAACTATTTCAGTTCAATTAATTTCTCAATCTTATGTATTTGTGTATTTTATTTTATTCATTTAAAAACATTACTTTGGGAATGGGTCCATAGTTTCACCAGACTGCCAAAGGGATCCCTGAAACAAAACAAAACAAAAAAATGTTAAAATCCCCTGGATAAGATGGTTTGAGAGCAAACAGCAAGAGGAGCCCTATCTTCCATTTCAGAGAAAGATTTGGATGCAGTAAACTACATTAGGTCTCGTTCTACCCTTATTGGGGGAGAGGAGGAACAACAATTTCCTTTTAAAATATTTAGTTGTTATTGGCCCCAAGAAAATAGTGAGTGATATTTCCTGTTGGCATCTCCCTGTTTGGGTATTTGGTTTCCCTTCTGCATCCCCTCAGCTTGGCCTCCCTCTGTCCTTCTCTCCTGGTGCCTTGTCTTCTGCAACAGTCTAGTCATTATTGCAGGAGATTTATTTTTAGAGTCAAGGCCACAGAGTTGCAGATTCGGCAAGGTCTAAAACAAATCGACAAACTGAAAGAGTGTTTGTCTTTGAAGCAGTGTGAATAAGGGGCCTGCATGCAGGATCCTGTCAATAAGCTCTTATCTCTGGTTGTTTTCTGAGTAACCCACATGGGCTGGCTGATTTTTTTTTCTTTTCAGATCAGAAAGTAGGTTGAAATACAAGGATAGATTGGAAATTCATAATCTTTCCCTTGGAGATCTTTCTCTAGTCTCCTACTTCTTGAAGTAAAGGTAGAAGCATTGTCATTCAGACTGGAGATTTTTAAGCTTTTTGAAGTCACAGACTTTAAATAGTCATATTAAAGATTATTTTAAACCTTCCCTAAACCTTGATCAAAGTGTTAGTTCTGAGAATACACATCTGGAAAACCAATGTAAAGTAGAAATATATGTGCATTTCTATCTAGTGATCTTGAAGTGATGATGATGATGATGAAGAAGAAGCTGATGATGATAGTGATGACAGTTTAGCAAGGGCTCCTTCTTTTCTCCTTTACCCCCAACCCAAGAGCATGCTCAGTTCCCATTTTTGGTCCAGGTGATCATACAGAAGCTTGTGTGGTCTGATTCCAAACATTTGTGACACATTGTTGAGGAGGTTGCATTGATTGATGATAAAGAGTCCTCTTAGTGGCTATGAAGCTAAATGAATAGAAAACTCAGCAGAAGAACAAAATGGAATGGCCCATTCCCTCTCTCTTCCTTCCCATCTGTGAATCCCATAGGACTATTTCAAACTACATTGAGAGTTGGTGGGGGAGAGTCGCCATTGGACTTATTCAGACTCATGGTGACCATGTCCAAATGGCAACTAGTGGAGGAGGGCATGACTAGGCAAGTCTGTACCTTGGCCTCCAGATACCTTTGCCTCTTTTATGTTTTCTTTACCGAGTGGGTGACTGAGCAGCACCATTAAAATGGATGTGATCAGATTTGAAAGTAACCTTATGAATTCTAGAGGTTTTCTGATGTGTCTACTGAAATGGTGGAAGCTGACAGTAAGGGGAGCTTCTGTATCAGTGAGGATGACCACTGACAGTAGGATTGGTGCAAGCCCACTGTTTTACCGGTAGACAAGTACTGGGAGTGGTTTGGACAGTGCAAGGCTGAAGTGAAATGTAAATTGCCTAATTAGCAGTTCTGCAAATTGCTTTATGTTCTGATGATGTCATCCTCTTAGCAGATTATATCAGTAGTTAAAGTAAGTCATGTTCTGTTAATGTATGCTTTTGGGTGTCCCCTCTTAAGCATCCCTTTTATGTTTAGGAATAAATTACCAGCTCTATACCTGATTCATGCATTAAGAACATTTTTCATTCCCCTCCCCCTCTTTGGGAGACTTTAGATGTGAACTATAAGTGAAATTGTCCCCAGTGGTTATCAGGGTGAGAGACTTAACAAGTTGCCAAATGAGAACAGGGAGTTTCTTTCTCATTAAAGGCTGACTGGCCAGGACTTCAGGCCTGGGGACAGAATAGGGAGTCACAATACCTTCAGCCCCTGCGGTAGCCCAACAGTGGTTTCTTAAAGTTAGAATAGTAATGGTAAAATGTAAGGTAGTTACGCTGGGATGACAGAAAAAAACACCTTTTTGGTTTACTTGGACTCAGTATGGAGAAGCAGCGTGGGGGTAGGGGAGAAAGGGCCTGTCTTCTGGAGCCAGGGAGACCTGATTGCAAATGCTCCCTCTCGCTTATACCAGCTGTACGTCCATCAACAAGTCACTAAACCTCTTGGTGTCCCCAGATAACTTTCTAAGATAAGAGTAACAAACAGAGAAAATGCTCCTCTCTCCTTCCCCCTCCCTCCCACTTCTCTTTGGTAGGGATGCAGGTTGATTCTCTCTACACAGCTGCTTCCTGTCTCAAATGCTTCTTCTACTCCTTGAACTGTTTCCAAGGCTTGGCAAGCTTAGCTCTCCAGGGGCTTGACCGGTAGTCAGCTAGCTGATGCCACACTCCTCTGTCCATTTAATCAAAGAAAACTTTTTTTATACTTAGTAAAGGGATAGGAGTAGACACTTCATCCGCATTTTATTCAGACATTTCAGTTGTGTCAGACTCTTCATAACCCCATTTGGGATTTCCTTGGCTAAAGATACTGTATGCTTTACCATTTCCTTCTCCAGCTCCTTTTACAGGTGAGGAAATCAAGGCAAATAGGGTGAAGTGACTTGCCCAGGATCATGCAACTAGTTAAGTGTCGAAGGCTGAATTTGAACTCGGGAAGATGAGTCTTCCTGACTCCAGGCCTGGTGCTCTATCTACTGGGCCACTCAGCTGCCCCTTCATCAGCGTGTAATACCTCTTTACCTCTGTTATTTGCCTTTTTCCTTCTGTGACTGTATTAATTGAGCTGGGGCAGTGGGAAGAGGACCAAATCGCCCAATCTTTACTACAAACTTATCTCATTCTCTCTTGTATCCTTGCACATAGAGCACAGTTCCTTGCATATGGTAGGTGCTTAACATTTGTTGAATTGAACTTGTGTGTTTGTCTTTCTCTCCTTTAGAATAGGGCCTATGTTGTTTCTACAGTGCCTAGCATGAATATAAAGTTCAGTGCTTTGCCCTGAGAATTTGGAGGTGATGTGGGAAGGGGGTGGATGGTAGGTCTGTGGTTAGCTCAAGGGTAGTATAATGGGATAGGGGGACTGGCCAATAAGGTCCAAGTCCCTAGAATATGTATATGTTTTTTTTTATTAATTTATTTATTTTTAGTTTTCAACATTCACTTCCACGAGATTTTGAGTTCTAAATTTTCTCCCCATCTTGTCCCTCCCTCCACCCCAAGATGCATGCATTCTGAATACCCCTTCCCTTAATCTGCCCTCCCTTCTATCTCTCCCCCTTCTCTTATCCCTTTCTCCTTCAATTTTCCTATAGGGCAGGGTAGCTATACCCCACATATAATATGTTTTGCTTGGTACCAACCCATGTAGAGGCTTTGTGAGCCTGCTTCTTGAAATGTATGATAGAAAGGTCTTTTCCATCTTCTACTTCAAAACATGCCCGGGTATTCTTTAACTGTTTCCAGTATAATTTTCCCTCGATATAATTTTTTTTTCTGAGAAATATACCAGGTATATTACAAAGATTCTTCAAAAAACAGAATGTTATCTCAAAATGGAAACCCACACCATAGTTCTCAGTCAGCCCCCTTTCACACATGTACCCAATTGGCACTAATGGGTACTTGTCCAGGAATAAAAGGGAAATGACCATTTGATTGTACCTATGAAAGAGTCAGTCAGCTGAGGTAAAGGAGAACATGGTGGCCCCCTGGCAAGAGACAGATAGATAGATAGATAGATAGACAGACAGACCACACACACACACAGACAGAGACAGAAAGAGAGATGCAACGAGACACACACACAGAGAGAGAGAGAGGTAAACCATCAAGAAGATACATATCAGATAGTCAGGGACTATTGGAACTAGGCATAGCACCTCCCATCTATGAACAGGTGCTGATTTCCTCCATCTCAGGACAGGGAAGGTGATTCATCTTCAGGGCTAATCTGATTCCAGTCTGGTGGTCCTTCCACAGGAACCATTTGAGGAAGATGGGCAGACAGACAACACACACACACACACACACACACACGCACACACACACACGCACATACATCACCTGTCATCCTTGTAAAAACTTTACTGGATTTCAAATTCATATGATGGAACAAAAAAGATCTACAGAGAGACAAGAAAGAGGGCTTTGGGAGACACTGCCCAACCCTTATGCTCTGTGCAAGCTGACCTAGCCAACCAGGGCAGTAAGTCCTAAAATAACCCACTCAGAAAAAAATGTTCCTAGCTCCTAAAAACAAGAAAGGAAAGTTGGGGGGGGTGAGGTCAAAATTCAATACAAGGAGGGGAGAAATGGACTCACCTGTTCAGGTATGCAACAACACAAGATGTATGTGGGCGTACTGGATCAAGCAGCCAACAATAGAACTCTTGGTCTCTGTGTTGTGGAGACAGTTTGTATATTTATATATAAATATAAACAGACATGGAAAATACAGACTCTGAGTGTGTCTGGAGGAAGGAAACAGGGAGGAGTGAGCAGTAGGTTCCCCAGGAAGCCTACTTGTTCTAGCAGATGTAATCTTCTTCACTCTTTTGGCTTCAGGTTTCTCTTCCTTTGTCTTCTCCTCTTTGCTTCATTTTTCTCCTCTGGATCTTGCTCTTTCTCCTTGAAGTTGGATGAGTTCTTTCTACCACTCTCACCTTTTTCATTGGGTTGAAAACTCCTCCTCATAGGCTCTTGTCTGAAGAGCATATAGAAATTTCATTTCTCAGAATCTTCCTCATCCTCCTCTCCATTGTCCTCCTGCATCCCATCCTCAGGAATAGGCTGCATTTGGATACAGACGCAAGTGACAACATCCACAGGTTCTCAAACAGTCTTTGTTTGATCCAGGTACTTGTAGGTAGTCTGTTTCATCATGTTAAATGATGATCATGTTAAATGGACTGGGATGAAGTTTGAAATATGGTCTAAAGAATTCAAAGTAGTCATTGTAGGGAAGATCTCTCATTGGGGATCTCTGTGTCCAAGGCCACGGCTGTCTCATATGTCTAGCTCTAGCACCTTGGCTCCATTGAGGATGATGTGGCCACCCCCTCCCAGCATCAGCATGGGTAGATTGAAGCTCTTGAAAAATTCCACGTACTCAAAATGGCATGTGGTGGTAAAGTTGACAATCTAATTGGGTCTCCAAATAGAAAGTCAGAACCACATTGCAAGACCCCTGCACTGGGCTGAAAGGACTGCCGAGCTAGATCAAACTAGTTCCTTCTCAAGACTGGCTCCTCTCCGGGCTCATCTGCTGCACCTACTGCATGCAGTTGCTGAATTCACCTTTAATGACTCTTCCAACCTTTCAGATCTTACAAGATAGTAACGTGGTTCAGTTAATCTCTGCTACTTATTCACCTAACAGGAAAGAATGTCTGTAACTGAAACAGGAGAAAGGACTCCATCACCTTGGACATCTATGGCTTAAAGATGATCTCATAAGATTTGTCATCAATCCCATCTCCAAGCAGGTAGTTGACAGGGTAGTATTTGCCTTTGCCAGCCCCAATGTCTGGTAGGTGCCCCATTTCTGGGAAGCAGTCTTTGTACTCAGGAAAGGGTAGTGTTATGACCTGATTGTGGTATGGAAAGCTTCTTCTACACCATGTCCATGGTGAATGTCAAAATCAATATACAGTCCCCCCTGGTGGTACTTTAACAATTCTAGGATGGGCAGCACACCATCACTGATGTGACAGAAGCCAGAAGCTTTGGACTTCTTAGTATAATATGGGCCCCCAGCCCAGTTCATAATGACATTTATTAAGCTTCGCTGCACCTGCCACAGATCCATTGGTGGATAGCTGACAGAACTCAAATAAGCCATCAGACATTGGGCACTCTTCACTGACATGAAATCTCTGCATCTGCTTGCTGTATTCTGACAAGTTATCAGGGCGAAGGGATCACAAAAACTTAATGTAGTCATCATTGTGGTGCTTGCTCATCTCATCTGCATTGGCTTTGTGGGGAGGACAGATTTCCGTCTTTTGAAAGAGTCCATAGTTTAGCAGGTTGTGAGTCATTTCAATTTGTTGGTGCTTCATTGAGTGGCCCTTGCCATAGTAGTGATTTTCAACCTCCCTCTTCTTAGTAGTAACAGACTCCCTGCTTTGTGCCCTGAGTGAGCATCATTGCCTCACGCCCTCACACACTGTACTGCCCCCAGTACCCATTGACCAATTAATAATTCTCCAATTTCTTATGACCAATTAATATTAATTAGCATTTGCAAAGGGACATTTGCTGAGAAAAGTACAATGAAGACCAAAGTTCAAGAACCTCCCAAACTGGGAGCACACTCTCCTCTATCACCTTGGACCTAGGGTAGACTTGGCTCAAATTCAAAGTGATTACTACAAAACATGCCCCCCCCAACTCCTTCGCAGGTTCACATCTGGGTGTGGCATAGCTGATAGTGGAGTCAATTCCTTGCTTGCAGGTTGTGATTTGTCCTTCCTTCTCAAAGAGGACCATGACATCAGGGAGATGATACCAAGACTTGCAATTAAATTGGATTTGAGTGAGGGAGGGCTGTCAAAGTTACCGCCTCCTTTTACCTCCAGAGCCATCTGGCTCCAGGGTCCAGATATCGATCAGGACACATTGACTCTCAGTTGCTGTATTGATTCACTGGGGGTCTGGATCAAGTTGGTTCTTCCTTAGGACTCTCTTCTTACCAGGTACAGCTGCTGGGGCTACTAGATCCAGTTGCTGAGGGCACTTTTGTTGGTTCTCCCAACTTTTCAGATCTCACCAAGTAGTAACCTGGTTCATTTAATCTCTGATACTTTCACCTCACATCAGAAAAGAACACATATAACTGAAACAGAAGAAACAGAAACACCATGTGTTCATGACTGCCTGGTGGTCAGCTGGGGAGCTAAGGTAGTATCAGGCAGTAGGCTACTCATGCCATTGTCACCTATTGCCACCACTGTTGCCTTCTGCTGCTGCTGCTTCTGCCATTCCTACCTCCCCTCTCTGAGACTTACAGCAATTCTTATGTTGGGTGCTCTGTTAGGGAAGATGGAGATATTTCACCTGTTTGAACATTTTGTATGCCCACTTAGTTACATTCTAGCTCAGCAGTTGATTAAAAAGGTTTTTCATCACCATATAGCAAACCAACTGGAAACAGGTAATAAGGGCATGTACTCTGAATTAGAGGGAGTTTGGGGTGGAGAGGAGGACCCCTTTGTTATGCATTTTCTGAAGTGGGCTCACTAAGCTTCCACATGTATTGGCACTGAACAGAGCATATTGAGCATACTCTAAGAACTTGACTTTTATTGGCTAGTCTTCCTCATGCCCCTCCCCCCATTAAGTATTAAGGAAAATCCAATGGTCAAAGGGACATCTTAGCTAGGGTCAGTCTACGATGCTGATGAGAAATGGGAGGAGGACCTCCTCAGCCTTAGGCTCTCCCAAAGACCTTTCTGAAAAACACATTTTTAAATCTTAAGTCAAATTACTCTTTTGGTCAAGGAAGAGCTATACATTTTTCTTTTGCTACCTGTGCTTTGAAATCTCATTATGATTCTAAAATCATATGTCATACATGTGCCCAAAGGCAGAGTGATAGGTGCATTTTTAAAAAATTAAGTAATAATGCAATAGATAAGTACATGATAAAGTGGTTCTGAGTTCTTCAATAAAAATAACATTTGATTTCTAAATAAAGTTTTTTTTAAACCCTCTCTGGAGACCAAGGATTCATCACCTATTCAACAATGAAAAAGGAAAACTATCTTGTGAAGCCAAACTTTCTGGTTCCTGTTTTCCCAGACAGGCATATGAGGACATGGTGATACCCAAGGGAAAGTAGAGATATAACTCTCAGCAGTATTACCTTTAAAATATACTTTATATTGATTTTAAAAAAACATCACTATCACTTCTCAACAAATTGCAGCTTGCCCCAACTAGCGAACCCTCCCATATAACAAACACACACATCAGCCATCTGTGACAACACATGCAACATTTCAGATCTGTGCCACTTGAGTTTTGAAAAGAGAAAATATATTTAATCATTGGTCCCCAAGAATCAAGCTTGATCATTGCAATAGTCTGAATTCTGATGTCTTTCAGTGTTGTTTTACTTTAAAGTATTGTGTTCATTATGTATATTGGTCTCTTAGTTCTGGGGAAAATAACTTTTAGGGTGAATAAAATCATAAAACCATAGAATCACAGAATTTGTTTGACATAAGAAGCTCTAGATTTTGGCGATGATGCTCCTAGGAGATATCATTTGGAGGTTTCTTCAGGAGATGTTCTGTTTCTGTTTTGCTTTCTTTAAAGATTTCTTGAAATATGATGGCTAAACTCTTTTTTGTTTGTTTTTTGTTTACAGCGTTCTGATAGACCAATGATTCTTAAATTTTTTTTATTCCTTTATCTGTTTTCTAGGTCAGTTGTTTTTGCTTGTAACTAACTTATGTTTTCTTCCATTTTTTTTCAGTCTTTTGACTTTGTTTTAGTATTTCTTGTCATCTCATGGAGTCATTGACTTCTGTTAGATCCATTCTAATTTTTAGGGAATTTGTTGCTTGGGCAAGATTTTGTACTTCTTGTGCCAAGGTGGCTGTTAATTCCCTTTCCAATTCTTTCTTCCATAGCTTTCATTTCTTTTCCAATATTTTTCCTCAAACAAACATTTTATTTTATTTTTAACTTAACAAGAAATCTATTAAGTCAGCCATTAAAGGGAGAACCAAAATAAGGGTGGGCAACCTTCCCCCTCCTCCACCCAGTGTCTATAAGTTACACATTTTCTTTTTTCTTTTTTCTTTTTTTAAAAATCTGTTTAGTATCTCATTTTTCCTCAGTTATATGTAGAAACATTTTTTAACATTTGGTTGTTTTTTTTTTTTTTTTGGCAGTTGGGGTTAAGTGACTTGCCCAGGGTCACACAGCTAGTAAGTGTCAAGTGTTTGGTCTGAGGCTGGATTTGAACTCAGGTGACTACAGTGGCAGTGCTCTATCCACTGTACCACCTAGCTGCCCCCTTCATATTTGTTTTTAAAACTTTGAGTTCCAAATTCTCTCCCTTCTTCCCTCTCCCCCACCTCATTGAGAAGGCAAGAAATTTGATATAGGTTATACATGTATAGTCATGCAAAACATATCCATAATAGTCATGTTGTGAAAGAGAACATAGACCAAAAAAGAAAAAAATTCAAGAAAAATAAAGAAAGTTACAAAAAAGCATGTTTCAATCTGTATTCTTTCTCTAGGAATGGATAACATTTTTCGTCATAAGTTCTTCAGAGTTGTCTTGGATCGTTGTATTGCTGATAACAGCTTAGTCATTTATAGTTGATCATTTTACAGTATTGCTGTTACTTTGTACATAGTATATTTCACTTTGCATGAGTCCATGCAAGTTTTTCCAGGTTTTTCTGAGAGTATCCTGCTCATCATTTCTTATAGTAAAATAGTATTCCATCATAATCACATACCAGAACCTGTTCAGCCATTCCCCAATTGCTGGGCATTCCCTCAATTTCTAATTCTTTGACCTCAGAAAAGAGCTGCTATAAATATTTTTGTATATATAGATCCTGTTCCTTTTTCTAACACACATTTTAAAAACTATTTTGATAACTTTTGTATTATTTCTGCTGGTTTTGTGTCATGCACATTTTTGTCACCATAATAGCTCATTTATGGTAGGGTTCTTTTTTTTGTTTGTTTGTTTTTGTTTTTGTTTTTCCAGCCTATTCCTAGATTTCAGACTTAATGTTAGGGCTGGGCTTTGCCAGGACTTCTGGATGATAGATCTGGGCTAGTCCTATTGCAGCTTTCTTTTTTTTTCCCTGGGTAAAGAATTGAAAACACACACATAACATATTACGCAAAGAAAGATCTTAATAGTATAATAATCAAAAGTCTTGTTGGAAAGAAACCAAATGCCAGTGGCCATCTCCCCTGGGAAGGTAGGCACTCAGAGTGATAAATCAACTTAATTTACAGGAATACTTCTAATGGGCATTTGGGTAAAGGTTAAAAAATAAAAGAAAAAAAAATTCCCATCTCCCTAAAAACAAAATAGATGAGAAAAAGTTATAGGATCGAGACAAAAATTGAGTTATCACCAAGATTTATCTGAATCCCCTCGGTTTGTCTCTGTGAGTAGTAATCAGCTTAGTCCAGGGCCTTCAAACCTGAGGTAGTTAAGGGTCTCCTGAAAAATAGTGGGTCTGGACACGTGGGTACTCTGCTTTCAGCACCGGGCCCAGCAGTAACCAATAGATCTTCTATATTGCTTTGGTTCCTGGAATGAATGGCAGTGTACCACATCAGTGGGTGATGGTATTACAGTTGGTTTGGACTTGGGAACTGTTGCAGTTTTCTTGAGAGTATCAAGTGTTGTGTTATTATAGATTCTCAGGGATAATCTGGGGACCTGCCACATTTCAGTATTCTCAAAATGGCTTGATCCAGAACAAAGTCTGATTGCTGCCTCCCTCTTATGAGCTCTGCAAGTTCCTGACCTGAGATTGGATCTGAGCAAGAGTAGACTGCTACTAGACTCTACCCCTGTCAACCAGCTGGAAAACTCTGGTAGCAATTGTAGGTTCACTTTAGTCTCGGATTCCTGTCCTGGTTGTTCCTCTGAAGGTTGGGCTAAAAGCTGAAACTGAGACCCTGCTCTACTTCTGGGGGGTCAGAGCCACACTGCTGCTAATAGCTTCCGAATTTCCTTCATTCTCACTATACTACCCAGGACACGGTGTCTTGTACATGATAAGAACTTAATAAATGTTCATTGAATTAAATTGAAGAAAATGAAATATAAATGTAGCAAGTGTGCCCTGGCTCACTCTTTCAGAGCCAGACAGGCTACATCTCCCCCTTAGGGTTTGAGGATACCCTGAGGGGTGTGAAGGTGTCTTTTCCTCTACCGCTGTCAGGGTTTTGTCTTTTCACTATCACTAGCCCAAGCCCCCACCAGCTATGTTCCTCCTAATGTCAGGGGCCAAAGACGAGTACCTCAGTTCCATTTAACCACTCAACGTCAGGTAGCTTTTAAAGGAAGACAGGGCGAGAACAAAGTACAAACATTTTTTCCCTAATACTTTGGGGTTACTGTCTCCCTAGGTCACTTTGGTCTCTGGGGAGACCTTAGCCCAGTTTTTACCAAGTTCATGTCCATATGCTATATGTCTTCCAGATGGAGTCCTCATCTCAGTTTACATTGGGTTGAATCCAGAAGGTCACACCAGAAGATTGATCCCTGTTCCTTAGGGCATCAGTGTTGAGCTTGCTGCAAAACCCAGCATGGATTCCAACTCCTGGATTCCTGTGATTCAGTCTCTTGATCTTTAGAAACTCATGAAGTTGGAAACTCGTTCCCTTAGAACAAAAAATCCTCAAACACATAGACCAAGGACTGAGACACATTTTGGGGTGAGGCCACATGACTTCAAAGGGGAGAAGGCCCCGAGGTCTTTCTTCTTACAGCATTGTGTCTAACTGGATGCCCTGAGTGAAGGAGTCACCAAATAAATTAAAGAGAGGTGGCCAAAGATGACTCAGGCCTTTTTGATGATACTCCCAGTTCCAGCTGTGCAGCCAATTGAAAAGGGCTCCCCCCAACTACATGGCTACCCAACTGGAGTCAGATATAGAATATCTAAGCATGTTTCATGATCTCTCTAAGGCATTTCGCTTTCACAGCATCACTACACTTTCAGAAGCAGAGTTCTCATTTTTTCTGCATGGGGAAATTGCATCAGCCAAGAAAGCTGATGGAATCTGCAGATGTACTAAACCTGTGTTACAGGAAAGCATATAATCAATGAGTTTACAGAGTATGATTGATCCTAGGTTATACTCCTAGTCACAGTTCACTTTGACTGACACTATTTTAAAGGGGCATCTAGGAGGCAGAGCGGCACAGTAGAAAGAACACTGCATTTAGTGTTAGAGAGATTAAATCTTGGCTTTCACATTATAGCATGTGTGTGACCTTGGGCAAATCTTTTTCACTCTCTGGGTTTCAGTTTCCTCATCCACAAAATTAGGAGATTGGGCTACTATGGATGACCTTTCTAAAGTTAAGTCTATGATTCTGTCACCTTAACTTAACCTCTCAGCGGGGACTCTACCAAGCAATGAAATTCACTTCACTTAAGTAATTCATTCATTTCTCTTTCTTATCTATCATCTATCATCTATCCATCCATCCATCCATCCATCCATCCATCCATCCATCCATCCGTCCATCCATCCATCCGTCCATCCGTCCATCTATCTATCTACCAACCAATCTCTATCTCCTCTATCTCTATGTATGTATATATTGATCTCTATGTACCTATCTACTTTTTCTATCTATCCATCTATCATCTATACGTATGTATTATATATCTGCATATCTATATATGTATGAATGTATGTATCTATCAATATCATATATCTGTCTCTGTATATCTATGTAATTGTCTATGAATCTATCATCTATGTATCTATACATGTCTATATGTATGTATCTATATATTTCTCTGTGTACCTACGTAACTCCCTATGTATCTACCATATTTATCTATCTCTATGTATGTGTGTATATCTATCTTTCCATCATCTCTATGTATGTATCAATCTCTCTATATGCATGCATCTATATATCTCTCACATATCTCTTTATGTATCTATGTAGCCATTTAGCTTTATATCTATCCATCTACATCTATCTCTATGTATGTATCTATATATCTATATGTATCTATCATCTATATGTAACCATGTATCTATCTCTGTGTATGTATATCTATCTTTCATCTATCACTATGTATCTATATATCTATCTTTTAGGTATCTATTTCTTTGTGGTAATCTGTGTATCTATACATCCATCTTTCTATCGATCTATCTGTATGTATCCATGTTTCTATCTATCTCTATGTCTGTCTGTCTATTTATCTATCTATTCATCTATTTATCTATCTATCTATATCATCCATCTTAGTCCTGTGATTTTGTCAGGGCAGAGAACTCTGGATGAGGAGTTTTCTCTACCAGTGTCACTCAGCATTTGCTCTTCAGCTGGTAGTCTTAGAAAGCTTCCTGAGATACTGAGAACTTAAGTGACTTGCATAGCCAGTATACATCAGAGGCAGAACTTGAAGCCAGCTCCCTGGGCATTTTGTGATGATGCTTCTCAGTCACGTATTGTTTTAAGCCCATAACCAGCCCTATTCCCTTACCTTGTGGTCTTAGTAATATCCAGAAAAGCTACTTTGACTTACTGTAAAACTCTACTCCTTTCTATTGCCAGGAACAGATTCTTCTACCCTTTTTCTCTCAAAATTTGTGCCCCCTGTTGAGCATCCAAGTAAGCTGCAGCCTGAGTGTTTATGCTTTCTCAAGCTCAGGCTCACAGTTCCACATATTCCTACAAATGATCTTTTTCTGGTCATTTTTAAAAATTAAATTTTATTATTTTTCAATCTTAAACTGATTTTCTTTTTAAAATTATTTATTTATTTTTCAGTTTATGGAACAAAAGAAGCATTTCATAACATAGTATAATAAAAAAGGATGATTACACATGAAACTGCAAATCTATTATATATAACTTGCTACTCCTTTTAAATATATAATAAAGTTATTATGTAAATTTCTTTTTTTCCTCCCCCTACCCTGGAGACGGCTACTATTAGACACAAATATGTGTGTATGTACATACATATACATGTATGTTAAATCATTCTATACATCTATTTATCAGTTCTTTCTGTGGATGCAGATAGCATCTTCCTTCATATGCTCTTTTAATGACTCATGGCTTAGGTGTCTATGAGGGAGTGACATTCAGGAACCATATAATTACAGTTTTATAGTATCAAAGATGCTCTAGTATAGAGAAATGAGAATTCTTCACCTCCTACTCCCATAAGAAAAGTTTTTCCTCTAACTCAAACTAACATTTGAGCTACTGTTTCCTTGACCTAAACCTCTTGGTTTTTCTAAAGATATAACCGGGGCAGCTAGGTGGCACAGTAGGTAGAACACTGGCCCTGAAATCAAGAGGACCTGAGTTCAAATCCGACCTCAGACCAAACACTTGACATTTACTAGCTGTGTGACCCTGGGCAAGTACTTAACCTCAATTGCCTAAAAAAAATATGGGGCAGCTAGGTGGCACAGTGATAGATCACTGGCCCTGAAGTCAGGAGGACCTGAGTTCAAATCCAGCCTCAGACCAAACACTTGACACTAGCTGTGTGACCCTGGGCAAGTCACTTAACTCTAACTGCCTTAAAAAAACAAAACAAAACAAAAAAACAAAACAAGATATAACCAGGGATCAGAGAGTCTATGGGACCACAAAAGTCACTTGATCCACCCCCTTCTTCGACAGATAAAGAAAATGAAGGCTTGCGAGTTTTTGAATTGGCAGAGGCACCACGTCTAGTGAGAGGGAGCTGTGGGATTAGAATGCATGTCTCTGGTGACTCCCAAGTCTCACTATACCACCTTACCTCAAATACTGAAAGAATGCTGCACAAAAATATCTACTACTGTTGTCCACACTTTTCAGTTTCATTGACTTCTAAGCTCTCAGTTTTGGAAGAGACTTCAGAGTTATCTAGTTTAAATTCCAACCCATTCTTGAATCAGGAACCTCCTCTACAATGTCACCATCAATGAAATCATCATCAAGTCTTAGCTTGAATTGCCCTCCCCAGAGATGAGGAATTTACTAAGCTCCAAAGTAGCCCATTTCATTTTGGGGTAGCTCTATTTTTAAACTCACCTTTACAACTCACAAATAATGCCCAATCAAAACAATGATGATCAGCAGATGTTGCTGTGGAGTGCAGTTTGACTGAGGAGGGTTTCCTCCATTCCAATAGAAAAGGAGCAGTTTGTCCTCTCAGACCACACCTGTCTTATCTCTCTGGGTCATCTCAGGGCATAACTTTAACTTTGGTCATGACCTTCTTTGTACTTCTCCTTTTGGGTGATGGGAAGTTTCACTTAAGAAACCAGCCTTTAAATCAACTTGCCTACAATGAACAATGGGGGTGGCAATTTTAGGATAGGGGCAATGACCCTCATTTCCATATGGATCTGTTTCTTGGCTTTTCTAAGGGAGCTTAAAAGTATACAGGTTATAAATAAAAGCATGACCTTAAGATCCTTTTGCAGACATAGTTTATCAAGCCCCCAGATCAGAATCAATGAATGATCACTGGGATGGGATTGAATCTCTTGACCTATTTTTTGGTTTTTTTGTGTCCAAATTAGCCACTGTCATCCCCAAATTATACTCTCCATGTGCATTTAAAGATGCATATAATTTAAAAGTAATTAGGATTGATCTTTTATTTATGTAGAGAAATCAGGCTTTATAGTGCCATTGAAAATATCAAATAAATAGTTGAAAAAGAATGGAAAACTCCAGATATAGAACATCTATCCTTTTAATTCACCAGCTGCTTGTATTCTCAGGGAATAACAGTTTCGTCTCCTCCCAGCTGGATTATTTCACCGAGCAGAGTTGTGAGACAGAGAAGGCTACAGCTACTCAAAACTCTGTGTCAGTCACCCTTTAAAGCTTCCCCTATTGTTTCTGGTGCTGCGGCACTCCAAGTTCTGTTATAGTTCTCCATCTGTACATCATCCCACTGTCTGTCCATCAGTCTGTTGCAGAACAATTCAAAATCACCCACAGCAGTGGAAAATCCCTCCTTCAGCTCAAACAAGCAATAGTCCAGTCTCTTCCTAGGCTGGGAAGACTATAGGTCCCAAGATCCCTAGCTAGTCTCTGGACACCTTTTCTTCTACTTATATAAGGGTTGGCCAGAGGCACTGTGACATTCCTCCCTGGTGTTTGGAATTTTGCAGTCCCAGCTGCTGCAAACTTTGCATCTAAAATTACATAGCACAACATCCAAAAACACATCAGCCCTTAAAAGAATAAGAAAGATTAACTTAGCATCCCAGGTAATCATCTCAAGTTTCCATTCCCAGCAAATGTACATCAATGTGACATGAAAGAAACCTTGCACATGCAAAGCATCATTTGACAACCTGCTTCAGTGAATACAGGTCTAAATTACACACAGCACATAATACATACATATGTCAAGAGAATATATGTATATTCATATGACACAAGCCAATATGCAGAAATAACAAGCAAAATTAAATCAATGGTAAGGTCAGCAGGCTTACCAAACAGTAAAGTATGTAAAGCAGCAGAACTAGATGCACATAACTAACAGTGAAACTAAGCATAGTTAACAGGCTAATGCAGCTAGAATACACATATAACCCTAGTACAAAAGCAAACAAACAAGACAAGAAAATAATAATAAAACACAACCAAACTGAAACATGAAGTAGTTAGCATGTGCATCAATGAACACAATGAAATTTCAGACAAGGCACACATTATGTGGATAAACATTAGCATTATTGTCTGACAATGTACTATTTCACTGGTTTTGCATGAGACAGTTATTCAGGCTACTGGTCAATTAGTCAATAAGCATTTATTAAGCACCTCTTATGTACCTGGCACTGGTGATACAAGCCCTCGAGGAATTTGCAATCAAACGGAGGAGGCATAGCAAACAACTACGTACAAACAAACTACATACAGGCTAAATAAGAAATAATCAACAGAGGGAAGGCACCAGAATTAAGAGGGAATGAAAAAACCTTCTTGTAAAAGGTGATATTTTAGCTGGGATTTGAAAGAAGACAAGGAGGCCAGGAGTTAGAGATGAGGAGAGAGAACATTCCAGGCATAGGGGACAGCGAGTAAAAATTCCTGGAGATGAGAAATGGAGTGTTTTGGAGGAAGAACAAAGAGGCTAGTATCATTGGATCAAAGAGTATATGATCAGAAAGTCCTAACTCTACGGTGACCTACTGACCTATCTGCTCCTATAGCAGTGCTAGTTAATGGCATGGGTTTATCCTCAGAAGTCTTGTTTTGTCTGTCTAAGCCTGAAATGGTAGAAGGCCCAGGCTGGCTAGCAGGGTTGCCATGTTCTGAGGCACATGCCTGTACTCTAGTAGTAATCTTGAGTTGAAGGATTAGACTTGGAAAGGTGTTACTTATAGGTTCAGTCCTTTTGCATTATTTGAACTGGTTATTGGAGTAGAGTACACAGAATCTTCTTCACTTAAAGTGTCTGTATCTGAGCCAGCTGAGCCCATTCTGGGGCCAGCCTTGGGTAGGGGTGGGGAACCTGCAGCCTCGAGGCTATCTGTAGCCCTTTAGGTCCTCAAGTGAGGCCCTTTGATGGAATCCAACTTTGTTCTGTGAAGTTTGGATTCAGTCAAAGGGCCCCACTTGAGTACCTAGAGGGCCACATGTGACCTCAAGGCCGCAGGTTCCCCACCCCTGGGCCAGACACTTTTTGTATGACTGACAGGCCGTCTCTTTTGCTTACAGCCCGCTTAGGGAAATGTCCATTGGTCTCCACCTGCTCATCAGGCAGTCGCACCAATTAAACTGTAGGCATTTGTGGTGAATTGTATTTTCAGGGACCTACCCTACCTGGGCCTCTTTTGTAAACAGGTAAGTTACAAATCTCTCCATAATTAGGCACAGGAGTCACTTTTCATTGATCTGCTAATTTATGAGACCCATGAACACTGAGATTTCTTAGCAAAACTATCACCTTGTTGAAGGAGAATGAATTCAGGCATCATACAATATTTTTTTCCTTTTTAACCTTTCTCTGGATTGAAGTTGTGCCTACTTGGTAAGCTTTCTGCTACTTCTATACCGGCCAAGAAATATATGCTGTTTGTGAGTATGTGCTGTCTCCTTAAGCTCAGAGATTTCAAAACACTATCAGTAGGTAGCATGGCTTACATCCAAACATCAACAGGTGGTATAATTCCTGGTGGAATTGTACACATTTACCAGGAAAGCTATATGTTACTTCCACAAAGATTTTTGTTCTGGTCTCAGTACCCCTAATATATTCATCAGTGGGCATTTTGGAATGTTCAGGCTATGGGTCTACTTAAAGGTGATAAGGTAATGTTTTAGAATTTTTTTATACCAGTCAAAGCTAATATCTCCTTGAACAGTGTATTTGTAATCTTTGCCTTATTCCAAGTGAATCTAGGCAGAAAATACATCTGCTGAGAGATACTTCTCCCACAAACAATACAACCAGGGAAGTTTTCAGGTTCCTGGTTGGGTATTCCTTTGCATTACTTGGGAAGTTGTCAGTTACCATGAATATATGATTTATGATCTTACTTTCTCCAATCAGTAGGATAGATAGTCTGATAGGAAGTCAGTGTAGACTAGTTCCAAATGTTTGTGATTATGTTCTCCAAATATGCCATATGCAAAAGCCTCACTTACATTTCTTTGTGATATCTGCAGCCATCCAAGACCAGTAGTAGGATTTGTTCTTTCTAGCTACATGATTTTTTTTTTCTCTTAGACTCGCATGTCAAAAGACCTCATGTAAAATTTTCATGGCCACAGAGAGATATGAACTCAGGGGTGGGGAACCTGTGTCCTGGAGGCCACATATAGCCCTCTATGTTCTCAAGCACAGCCCTTTGACTGAATCTAAACTTTATAACTTTTTTTTTTCTTTGGTGAGGGCAGTTGGGGTTAAGTGACTCGCCCAAAGTCACACAGCTAGTGAGTGTTATGTGACCAAGGCCGGATTTGAACTCAGGTCCTCCTGACTCCAGGTCCACTGTGCCACCTAGCTGCCCCCAGAATCTAAACTTCATAGAACAAATTCCCTTAATAAAAGTATTTGTTCTGTAAAACTTGGACTCAGTCAAAAGACTGCACCCAAGTATCTAGAAGGCCACATATGGCCTCAAGGCCGCAGGTTTCCCACCCCTGGATTAGATAGTACCAGCTGCTTCCTGGAACCATGTCTGGGCTTACTGAAAGTTTGGTACACTTCTCTGTTGTATGACTTCAACTTTTGCCATTGTCTCAACAGTAAAGTATCTTCAAGAAACTGGGACTTGAGTCCTTTTCCATTACCACCTTACTTCTTGGCTTGTATCACTTCCTATAGCCATTCATCAGCCATCTATTATCTTTGCTGGTCATCCAAAAACAACTGAAGCAAAGAAAGCTGGTTTAATGAAGCAAGGTTCATGTATGCTGTTGGTACACCATCTGATGGAAGTCCTATACTTCTAGCTGTACTGCTGTTTGTTTGTAATTCAGGTCTTGGATGTTACATGTTGATTTCACCCCTTTAGGGGTTACCATAGTTTTGGGGTATGTGGTTTTCTACATAGGCATTCACATTGGCTAGTAATATATGCTGAATTTTCTAGCAAATGGCATTTAATTTGGCATTGATCAGAATACAAATCCATGTGTCATCATCAGTTCACTCTTAAAAAATATTTTATTTTCAGTCACAAATTTTCTCCTTCCCTCCACTTTCTCCCCCACCTATGGAAAATGCAAGAAATACAATACCTATTATACACATAAAGTAATGAAAAACATATTTCCACATTAGCCATTGTCAATTTACTCTTACAACTTCACTCCCCACACATAATCTTCTAATTTCTTAATGACAGCCCAGTTCAAAGCCAGGAATTCCAGTTGATGAATGGGACAACTAATCTCACTGTTGCTCATACCTTTGCTAGGAAACACAACTGGTTCTGGTGACCATCACTTTCTTGGTATAGGACTGCTCCCAAGCTCTCCAAGCTGGTATCTGTATGCAGAAAAAATGGCTTATTTGGGTCTGCATAGGCTAACACTGGTACATGTGAGTGGCTGAACAAGTCCTTAAAAACTTGGTCATATGTCTCTGTCCTTGGGTCTCCGTCCTGATTTTATAAAGGAGAAGAATTTGAATGCTCCATACTCTCAGCGAATTAGCTTGACTTTGATTTTTAGTAAAATTCTTTAACACATGTGACCTTGGTTGCTGTGCCAATTGTTCTGTGACAGTCCTCTGGCATGAGGGAGTCCCTCCTGGGAAGATATAGGGTTCCCCTATTGGCCTTTGCTTAACTGGGCTCACAGTGCCCTACTCCCCCAATGTGAGGTGCAGCTGTCACTAAGTTAAGTGCTTGTCCAGGCAGTCAGTTTATACCTGGAAAGCCCCATGGGTCAGCCAGAGACATGTGGGGGGGGGAACAAGCCCTTAATTGGTTCAGGTGCTGTACATGTAAAACAATGAGAGTCATTTCAATGCAAAGCTTTATTGCAAACAATGGGGAAGAGGAAGAAAGAGAAAGAGAGGAAAAAGGGACCTGAATACAACTCAGGCATACATACTAACATAGAGTATGACTCATGCGAGGACAACATTGTTTTGGGGAGCATAGAAACACAGGTTCATTCAGCAGGAAGGAAGGGGTGCCCCAGGGGGAAGGTATACTCCCACTGGAGGGTAGGGTATACACCTGCTAGAAGGGAGAGGGTGCTCCAAAGGGCCCTTCTGAGAGTGGGGTTCTTACACTCTGATTTTGGAAGACCTCCCTGGAGTTGGCCAAGTTGCCTACCAGGAGTCAGGGCAAAATATTATTTTGGGGGTTCATTATCTGGGAGAAAAACAAGCTGGTAGCAGACAAAACATTATTTGAGGGACACAGCTATATCAACCTTTGAAAAATATTATTTTCATTCTTTTTCCATGAGTATGTTCTATAAGCTTATAGCCTCCCTTGAGGGGAGACTGTCATCGTGGTCTTAAGAGCACCAGACCCAGTCTTATAACACACATTATTAAAAGAGTGGTAATCACTAAGAGCTAGCATAGATTTGTCAAGGACAAGCCTTGACATCACTAGAGTGATAGAGAATGCTGAAGACAAACTAATTACTGTAACAGAGAGATAGATAGTCATATGGAAGAGAAATTAGTCTCTTGTGTAGCAGTTGGAAGGTGAGGTGCCCAGAGCCTAACCAGGGTTCTTGGGATTTATAGTCTCCTTGGCTTATTCTATTGCCCTGGCCAAATGGCTACAATAGCATTAATTGGATTTGGCAAAAAACCCTTCAACAAAAACGGGAACTTTCATCCCAATTCTTGTTGCAATTAGACACCCACTTATCCAGTCTAATAAGTAACAAGATGATTGGCACATCACAGAGGACATAGATGTGACAAGGATCATCCAAGTAGACTGTCACAAAACAATTGACCCAACAAGCAGGGGCACATGTGTCAAAGAATTTTACTAGGAACTGAAGTCAAGTTAATTGGAGGAGAGTTTGGAGCATTCAAATTCTCCCCCTTTATAAAAATCAGGACAACACACCTTCCTATTTCCATTCCTGTGGCACCTCTCCCATTCACTATGACATTTTGAGGAACTGTCAGTTCCCTGCCCCCTACCTCTACCCCAGTCCTGGAATGTAGTTATTTTCTCAGTGAATTGTGTTTATTGAGGACAGCTAGGAAGACTCTCACAATCTCTTCACTGACCTTGGGTTTCAGTTCTTTGTTAACCATTTTTATTTTATTCTTTCTAGTCTGAAGATTATTCTCCTTGGTAGAGAACACAGAAGGAAAATAAGATTTAAGGAAATAAGAATTAGTTGGTGGAAAGCCAATGATGTAACTATGGTCAACTGGGCCAAAATAGTTGGAGATGTCAGCCCATTTCCTAGAAAGGAGATTATCCAGATCACACAGAGTTTCTCACCATCTGTCAGTCATTTGGAGCAAGAACTCCAGTAGGCAGAAGAGGCAATTAATCCAGATCCTGGTGGTCATCATCTATCAAATTCTAATACGCTCTCCTTTTTTAGTGAGTTTAATGTCTGGCTCACAGTCTTTCCACCAAAGCTACTACCCTTACCCGAGAGAGCAAGACTAATGACTTTGCACAGCTCTGCCTCACTCAAATCCAACTCACATCCAAGTCAAGAAAGACATCATGCTTGTGTTGTCTTTAGTTCTCTTTGAAAATGAAGGATGAAAAACAAAAAAGACCCTCGTCTAGAGAAGTAGGTGTTACAGTGGGTAGAACACTTGGCCTGGAGTCAGGAAGATCTGAATTCAAATTTGGTGTCAGATACTTTCTAGTTATGTGACCCTGACAGGGCAAGTCACTTAACCTCTGTTTGGCTGAGTTTCTCAACTCTAAAATGGGGGTAATACTAGCACCTACCTCTCAGGGTTGTTGTGAGGATCAAATGCAGTGATATTTGTAAAACACTTAGCAAGAGTGCCTGGCATGAGGTAGGTGCCTGATAAGTGCTTGAAAAGAGCTATATTAATGTTCTCTCAAATATTTACAGTTCTTTAACTAACTCAATTCCCATGACCTTCTCTTCCATTCCACTTCATCCACACACAGAGATGGTCATACCCTTGATCTTGTCAGTATCTACAAGTATTCAACTTCTGTTTTCATGAACCACAAAATTCCTTTATCTTATCACAATATTTTGTAATTACATCTTTTCCTATGCCTTATGATCCCCTAACCCTGTTCTTCACAATCATCTCCATTCCCTGGTCTTCAGTTCTTTCCCAGGTCATCATCCCTTCTCTGCTAGGCTCTCTTCTTTTCTTTGTCTCAACCTCTTGGCAAACCAGTTCAACTAGAAGTTAGGCTCTATGTTGGAATCCTTTGCTTGCTTGTCCTATCACTAATTAAATCTTGCAGACCCCATTCCTGGATTAGTCCAAATATCAGCTTTCTTTTCTCCCACTCAAATACTGCTGAGTGGAACTAGAGGAAATCACAAAACCATGGTAATTGGGTCCACTATAAATCTCCTCTGGACCCTTACTACTACAGCAAGGAAATCATTCTACTCCTCTATAATTGATTGATCATCTTACTCTCCACATTGTCTTGTCTGCTCAAGCCTCCCATGGCACCACTTTCCCTACTTCCTCTGCTGAAAGTCTTGCCTCTTACTTTCGACAAAAAAAATTGAGGCAATTCAATGAAAGCTCCCTCTTCTCTCCCTCTGTCATTTCACATCACTCAGAAATCTTCCACCACCCTGGTTTCTTTGAAGAGATGACTCTTTTTGGCTGGGCCAACCTGTTTACATGCATCATTAATACCATCCCTTCTGTCTTCTACAGAAGAATATCACAATCGTGATCGCCACTCTCTAATCTTTGATCTCTCCCCATCTACCGGCTCCTTTCCTTCAGCCTACAAGCATTCTCCTGTCTTTTCTCTTCCTTAAAAATCCCTCACTTGATCTTACCATACTTGCCAGTGATCTTGTATCACTCCTTCCCTTCTCACCTAAGCTTCGTGAGAAAACAGAATGTGTTAGGTGACTCTACTTCCTCTTTTCTTACTTACTTTGAAACTCTCTGCAATCTGCTTTCTGACTTCATCATTCAATTGAAAATGCTTGCTCTGAGGTTACCAATAAGTCTTCTCTCCCTCTTCATCCTTCTTTACCCCTCTGCAGTATTTGATCTTTCTCTCTCCTCTCTCTCTCTCTCTCCTTCCCTCCCTCCCTCTCTGTCTCTGTCTCTGTCTCTGTTTTCATGACACTGCTTTGTCCTGCTTCTCCTATCTGTCTGAATGCTCCTTTGCAGGCTCTTTTCCTTGTTCTTCAACCATGCTATACCTGCTAAGTATAGATGTCTTTCAGGCTCTGTCCTGGGTCCTTTTCTCACTTAATGATCTCATCAGCTCCTTTGGGTTTATTTATCGTCTCTAAGCAAATAATGCCCACATCTATTTATCCAACCTTAGTCTCTCTCCTGAGCTATAGTTCCTTATCACCAACTGCCTTTTTAACATCTTGAGCTGGATATCCTGTAAACATCTCAAGCTCAACATGTACAAAACAGAACTCATTATCCTGCAACCCTTGTAGGCTCATAACTCTCATAACTGTCAGAGGCATCCTTGATGCCTCCTACCTCTCCCTCTCCCCATATATGCAATCTGTTGCAAAATCTTGTTATTTCTACCTTCACAAAATCTCTAGTAGATGTCTTGAATCAATCTTGAATCAATCTCTTTCTCTCTACTCACACAACGGTCATCCTCTATCTCTTCTCCCTTTTGTGGCTGAATTCTTTGAGAAAGCCATCTATAGTTGGTGCTTCCATTTCCTTTCCTTAACTTTCTGCAGTCTGGCTTCTGATGTCATCATTCAACTGAAACCACTACCTCCAAAGTCACCAGTGATTACTTGTTGGTAAACTCTGGTGGCTCTCTAGTCCTTCCAGGACCAAATATAAAATTCTCTGTTTGCCTTTTAAAGCCTTTCAAAACCTGGCCTTTCCTTTTCAGTCATCTTACATCTCACTCTCCTCCACATCCTCTATGATGTAGCAACACTAATGTTCTTGCTGTTTCTTGCACAAGACCCTCCATCTCCTAACTCAGTGCCTGTTCTTTGGCTGCCTCGTGTGCCTGGAATTCTCTCCCTCCTCATCTCTGCCTTGTGGCTTCCCTGGCTTTCTTCCAGTCTCAGCTAAAATCCCTCCTTCATTAAGAAGTCCTTCCAAGATCTCATCAATGTTAGTGCCTTTCCTCTGCTGATTATATTCAGTTTACCCAGTACTCTGTGTGTGTGTGTGTGTGTGTGTGTGTGTGTGTGTGTGTGAATAATTTTACATATGTAGTTGTTTGCAGGTTGTCTTCCCCATCAGAATGTGAGCATCTTAAGGGCCGGGGCTATTTTTGCCTTTCTTTGTGTCCTCAGTATTTAGTTTGTGGACTTGGCAGTCACAGCCAGGTCCTCATTTAGCTCCTCAGTACCTCTCTTTGACCATTTCAATGACCTTTTGACTAGTCACCATGCCTCATGAGAGTCCCTCTCCACTCTGATCCATCCTCCACACAGTTGTAAAAGTGGTTTTCTTAAAATAAAGGCCTGATCACATAGTTCCCTTGGCTCACTGTGCTCCAAAGGCTCTTATTTTGTCCAGGATCAAATAAAGCCCTCCATTTGGCATTGAAAGCCCCTCATAACCTGACCCCTTCTTAAGTTTCCAGTCTTCTTCCATTTTACTCCTCTTTACTCTACAATCTAGCTCCATTGACCTAGTTGCTATTTCTTTTTTTTTTTTTAAGGCAATTGGGGTTAAGTGACTTGCCCAGGGTCACACAGCTAGTAAGTGTCAAGTATTTGGTCTGAGGCCAGATTGAAACTCAGGTCCTCCTGACTCCAAGGTAGGTGCTCTATCCACTGTGCCACCTAGCTGCCCCCCCCAGTTGCTATTTCTTATACACTTCACCTCTACTCTCCATGCCTTTGCAATGGCTGTTCCTCATGCCCGGAAAGGTCTTCCTTCTCACATCTGCCTCTTAGCTTCCTTCCCTGGGATTTTCCAAGACTTAGCTCAGATTCAGCCTTCTGAAGGAGGCTTTTCCTCTCTCTGATCCTTCCCTTCTGAAGTTGTTTCACCTCCACTCTGTGTATATCTCACACTTATTTAGTTATTTATGTTTGTCTGTCCTATTAGGGAAAGGAATGTTTTTGACTTCCTTTTCATTCCCAGAACTTAGCACAGAGCCTGACACATAGATGTGTCATTTAATACACATTTAATAGATGTTGATTTGACTAAGTGACTGAGCAGAGACTCCAACAGACAGAAGAGTGAATCAGTTTATCCCTACTCACCCATCACTGGCAAAAAGGTAGAGGTCATTACTAATACAATGCAATATCACACAAATTTCCTGAGGGATTATTATTTGAGAGGCACCAAGAGGAATAAAGAGATAAGGCACAGTCCCCAACTGTTTCCTTGCACAGTACAGTTACTGAATAAACTCCTGTTGAATTGGCTTCAAGGCACTCTTCTAAGTACTGGACATAACAGATCTACATTGACTTAGTCCTTGACCTCAAAGAGCTTATAGTCTAGTTAAAGAACTTACGGTCTTTAGTTGAGTGAGCCAGGAACAGTTTGATGTGCTTCCTTGCTAGGTGTGCTGCCATTTCATAGTCAGGACATTCATTTTATTTTTTAACTAGCAATTTCTACCTCTTGGATTCCATTATCACTTGTTCAATATACTATGAATCATTATTTCTCAAGACATCTACAGGTCTGATGCTCATGCATTGCTGAGTGTCAGCATAAGACAGTGCCTAAAATGCATGACTGCCTGGAAGTAATGATGGATTTTAACAAAGCCAAGTTTCGAGACAATTAAGTCCACCCTCCCCTGATTGCAAGATATGATACTTGCTAGCAGACCCAAGAGATAACTGCAGTTACTCAAGTTAAGAATAGTGATATCTCTTTTACCTTACCTGCCTCTCTTAGAATTCCAGTCCTTGTATATTTCAGTAGCTCTTTGAGCTCATCGATGTGGGTATTCTTGCTAGTGATACAAATTACAATCCATGCATGCTTATCCATATAATATTAACAAATAATAGCTAGCATTTCTATAGCCCTTTAACATTTGCAAAGCTCTTAAAATATATATATATATTTTAAGAGCCTTGCAAATCAAGTGAGATTGTATTTTATTATATATATATATAATAAAATACAATCTCACTTGATTCTGACAATAAGCCAGGGACATATGAGCTATTATTGTCATTCCCATTTTACAAATGAGGAAACTGAGGCTGAAGGAGGTTGAGTGACTTGCTAAGGGTCCTACAGCTAATGAATATCTCAAGCAGGATTTGAACCTCAGGACTTTCTGACTTCAGATCTGATATTCTAGCAACTATACAACCTACCTATTCCTGGATGAATTGTTTCTGTGTAATCCCACAGATAATAAATAACCAGTAATGTGGGATAAATGAGGAAGCTAGGTGGCTCAGTGGATAGAGTGCTGCGCCTAGAGTCAGGAAGACCTGAGCTCAAATCTGGCCTCAGACACTAGCTATGTGACCCTGGGCAAGTTACTTAACCCTGTTTGCCTCAGTTTCCCCTTCTGTAAAATGAACTAGAGAAGGAAATGACAAACCACTCCAGTATCTTTGCCAGGAAAACCCCAAATGGGATCATGAAGAGTTGGACATGACTGAACAACAATGGCGTGGGATAATAATAGCTTGAACCTAGACCCAAACAGGTATGTCCAGATTTGTGATTTTATGGATTCAGGGAGCTCCCAATGAAGAAACTCTCTCTACCCATGAAAATTGGTAGCTTTTCTGCAACATTTAGTTTCTGAGAGCTTATTGGGGTACTGAGACATTAACTTACTTCCCCAGTGTGTGTTGGAAATAGGATTTGTGCCTAAGTCTTCCTATCTCTAATACTGGCTTTTATATCCTCTTCCATGCTTCATCTCATAGTATTAGAGTTCTTTAAAAAGCACTTGTATATGTTATTGAAGTTGAGCCTCACAACAACCCTGCAAAGTAGGAACTATTACCTCCTTTTTAGAGGTGGTGAAAACTGAGGCTCAGAGAGGCTGAATACCTTGCCTAGAGTTGCTCACCTATATGGTGCAGGATCTGGTACTTGTATTCAGATCATCTAACTTGATTCTTTCTGCTGCACCAGAGCTGGTATTTCTGATCTTGGAAACAACCCAAATCCCCCTCTCAAGCATTCTAGAAGTTCACTTCATATGCAGCCCAGTTTAGGGGTGATAAGGGTGATAATTCGGTCTTGAACTTTAGTAAAGATAGACCTAACTCCTGCATTGGTGTCTGGAATCCTCTGGGCCTCACTGTCTTAAGTTGGTGTAAGATGTGATGACTTCTCATTCTGAATCTTTACTTGGCTGTAGGGCTTGCTTTTGCAGACCCTTTCTCAACACTTGCCTGTCTGTCTGGGCTTCTGGATCTAGCCAGCCTGCCTGCCTGTAACTCAGTTGGAATTTCCCTGAGCTCCTCACCCAGGGCTTCTTTGTTGACAAGTTTCCTAGTTCAGATGATGGACTATGGGCAAAATCTTCACCTGTTCAGCAAACTAAGGCAGGCTTACGGAACCCTTATATTGTCAAGTGAAACCAACGGTCCAAAGAACCATAGCTATTTCTTCCTCACCCCAGGCATTTTATTGGCTGGATTTTTCCCTTCTCTGTGTGAAAGCAAAGAAAACCTGGACAATCTATTGGCGAGTTATAGGGCAGAAAAGATTACATTGCCTTCCCAGCTTAAAGGGCCAGGCAACCTCTATTAAACTTTAAGACAAATGGGAGCACAGTGGGACACATTGCACTGTGACCCATTCCTGAGTGTGTGGTACTGCAGCAGATGTCCTAGGATTTCCTACTGGAGACACAGAGTCAGCCTCTTGGTAATGGCTCTTCACTCAGGTGAAGGGGAAGACCACTCAGGTGGTCTTGATTTTAATCTATAAAGGACCAATGGAGACTTGTAGGTTCCTCTGAATTACACAGAATTGGAGTTTTCTGCATTTTGTGTCTATGTTTATGAGCTGGAGAATTTTTCTCCCCTATTTGTACTTATTCTATTTCTGACTCTACTTAATGACCTTGGGCAAGTCACATAATCCCCATGAGCCTCGGCTTCCCAATCTGTAAAGTGAAGGGGGGACCAGATTGCTTTTGGTCCCTTCTAGCTCCAGAACTGTTTTCTGATGAATTTTGTTACTCTGCTTGTAAGAGTGATAGAACTCCCTGGGAGATAGACTTCATGGAGGTAGATGGTAAGGAATTGCTGGTGTACAGGTCTAAGTAGGATGGTGATGGATGGGTGGAGGGCCAAATATACTTACTCATTAGTGAAATGCTGAAAGGGAAGGTGAATAAAGGGGAGCAACAAGTATACCAACAAAGAAATTTTTAAAAAAAGGATTTATAAGTTCCTGTGGAAAGCAATGGGTAGCTGCATGGTGCAATGGATAGAGCAGCAGGCCGAGAGTCAGGAAGACTCATCTTCCCGAGTTCAAATCCAGCCTCAGACACTCACTAGCTGTGTGACCCTGGGCAAGTCACTTAACCCTGTTTGCCTCAGTTTCCTCATCTGTAAAATAAGCTGGAGAAGGAAATGGCAATCTACTCCAGTATCTTTGCCAAGAAAACCCTAGATGGAGTCACAAAGAGTGGGACACAACTGAAAAATGACTGAATGGAAAGTAACACTCTCCACCTTCATCAGAGGCTGGCTTACATTTATCCAAGGGGCTTATCCAAGGGGATGTTTTAATTCAGTTCAGTTTATTAATCTCTCTTGGTTTACGCTCTTTACTGTGAACCAACTTTGAGTTGGCTAATGAATATGATTGTAAAGTGACCAAAAAGAATTATTATCTTCCCTAGGAGGAGAAATCATTACTTTGCTGCCTCCTTTGACTTTTGAATCTAGATCAGGGGTGGGGAACCTTCAGCCTCAAGGCCACATGTGGCCTATAGGTCCTCAAATGTGGCCCTTTGACTGCCATACTAGAAGACTTAGAGGGCCACATGTGGTCTCAAGGCCACAGGTTCCCCACCCCTGGGCTAGATGCTGCTTTCACTTTTCTTCTACTGACCAATTTCCCTAACTTCTATCTGCAATGCTGTCATTGATTTTGCAACAATGGTTAGTGGCTCCTAATTTGTCTTATATAAAGAAGAGTAGACAATGCAATAGCAGGGGAGAGAAAAAAAGAGTGAAGGGATACACATTGTTGGATATAATAGTGCCTCCACTGGGCCCTCCTGACTGAAGGGGGGAAATCACCTTTTCTGACAAGATTCCTTCACCCATGTGGGATGGAAGGAGGGAGGACCCCAAAGGAATGTCTCTGTTAGAGGGGGAGTGTCTTGGCAATATTTTTGGGATGTGTTTGGATTAACTCATCAAGGGAGCTCACAGAACTCTCTGTAAAACCAGTTCCATAAGCTGCCAGTTCACGTTGGTGCTGGTAGCCTCTGAGGTGGCAGTCCTGGACTGTATTCAAATACTTTCATCTCTCCAAACTCTTCATCTTCTGACGTTCATTCTAGTACAATGCCATGCTTCCCTTCCTAAGTAGGGTCCGATTTAGAAAAGAATTGTGAGGTGAATACCTAATAGATGTGTAGGAGGGGGGTTAATTAAGGACCTCTGATCAATTGAGTTTCCCAATTATCTTGATTAAATTATAGTGCATGGACCTTTGCCAAAAAGGGACATTTCCTTGGGAGCTATAGATGTGCTTCAGCACAGGGCTGAAAAACTTGTACTTTGGCAAGATGATGCAACTCCTGATTGGTTCCCTTGTGTACTTGTGACTAGGAGGCTGCATGGAAGATAATTGGCAGCTGAGCCAGGACAAAACTCCTCCCTTGGTGGTCTGTAAGAGAAGTGGGAATGATTCTACTTGCCCTTTTTTGGGAGAAATCCTGCTCTTTCTCTCTCTTGGACCTCTAGCAAGTAGGAACATGTATTTGCCTAAACAAGTCTGAGCCCCTGGCTGCTTTCTCCCTTTTTTCCCCCTGAACATAGGCCAGTGACCAGAGAACCTGAGAAATGGATGTTTCCAGTCCTCGAGTTCAAGAGTTTGGGAGTTCTGAGTGCTGGCTGCCCACTAGGTGGTGAGTCCTGAAACAACGTGGCTTCTTGGAGGAGAAGAACATCATCCCCAGGAGGACCTGTCAGCTGAACGACCAGAGAAAACCCAAGCTGTGGTTCCTCAGACCTTCCAAGGTCTTTGGGGAACATATTTGGAATAAATATGAAATAGTAGACTCATTAAATTGTCTTTACCTTCTGTAACAGACTCTGCCCTGCTCCCCACTGCCTGAAGGCCAGGTAGATTTCATTTTATCTCTCCCCCAGGGTTCTCTGGTACTCTTGTTTTGTTTTGTTTTGTTTTTTCCTAGGCAATGAGGTTAAGTGACTTGCCCAGGGTTGCACAGCTAGAAAGTGTCAAGTATCTGAGGCCAGATTTGAACTCAGGTCCTCCTGACTCCACGACCAGTGCTCTATCCACTGTGCCACCTATCCACTGCCCCTCCCTTTTTTGTTTTGTTTTGTTATTTATTTATTTATTTTCCTTTTCTTTTTCTTTCTTTTTCCCTCTGGTACTCTTAAGGAGCTCTGGGTAGTCTGATCTCTCTGCCATTGGCTCAGGCCCCCACTGATAATGTGCCCCCAATTTTAGGGGTCCTCTGCATCCTGGTTCTGTTTATTATTTAACAATCAGATTATATTTTACAAAGAAATATTTACTTTAAAGGTAGAGCAAGAAAAATAATATGCAAGCATGTCCCACAATGCCTGGGGGACATAATTCCTTTCCCTGTTACACCACCTCAGTCTCGGGGGAAGGGAAGTAGATTAGGTGCACAACTTAACTCAGTTCCTATATGGCCTAGGCCCACCAATTTCCAAGTCCAAAGCCTGCCTAAGTTTGAGTCTTGGTACTCTGGTTTCTCAGGCTTCCTAGTCTGGAAACATCTGTCCTGGAATCTTGCCTCCAAGGTCACTATATTTTCTTCTATTTTTTCATTATTTTGATTTTGTTGGATTGATTCTTGATGTCTCAAAGAGTCATCAGCTTCTACTGGCCCAATTCTAATTTAAAAAAATTTTTTTTTAGAACAAATATATTTTTAAAAAATTTTATTTAGGTGAGGCAATTGGGGTTAAGTGACTTGCCCACAGTCACAGCTAGTGAGTGTTTGAGTGTCTGAGGCTGGGTTTGAACTCAGGTCCTCCTGACTCTAGGGCCAGTGCTCTATCCACTGCGCCACCTAGCTGTCCCCTCCAAGGTCATTATAGCTTGAGCTCCCAGGAGTCTGCTGCCTGTATTAGAACTAAAAAGGACATATAAAATCAACCAAGACCCTAAGCCCTTTTTTTAAAAAATGTAAAACATTTCCATAGTAGTCATTTTGTACAAGAAGACTTGAATAAAAGAAAAAAATGAAAGAAAGTGAAAAATAGCATGCTTTAGTCTGTGTTCAATCAATATCAATTTTTCTCTGGAGGTGGTTAGTATGCTTCATCCTTAATCCTTCAGAGTTGTCTTGGATCATTGTATTGCTGAGAATAGCTAAGTCATTCACAGTTCTTCATCGCATAATATTGCTGTTACTGTGTACAAAATTCTCCTGCTTCTGTTCACTTCACTATGCATCAGTTCATGTAAGTCTTTCCAGGTTTTTCTGAAGTCATCCTGCTTGTCATTTCTTACAGCACAATAATATCCCATTACAATCATATACCACAGCTTTTTCAGCCATTCACCAATTGGTGGGCATCCCTTTGCCACCACAAAAAGAGCTGATATAAATATTTTTGTACAAATAGATCCTTTTCCCTTTTTTGGATGTCTTAGGGATACAGATCTAGCAGAGGTATTGCTGGATCAAAGGGTATTCACACTTAAGTCCTTCCTTAAGGTCACAAGGTCTAAAGGGAAGGAGGGAGAAGGTAGCCCTTCCTTCCACCCAGCTCAGTGCATGGTGCCCATGCTGTGAGTGAGGATGGGGCAGGGGGAGGGTGAGAGAGAAAGTGGAGGAGAGGAGGATGAGGAAAGGGACAAGCAGGGGGATGAGGCAGGAGAGAGATTATTTTGGTTACATCATAACCAATGGAAAGAGTCTGCTTCTACCCTTGTGGAAGGGGAACAAGGAATGTTTTCTCCCAGAAGCAGGTCTCTGCTATCACCCACAGGAGTACCTCCACCTTTGGTGATCTGGCCATGTTCAAAGGCCCATCAGCCTGCCAAGTGAATATTATTAGTATTATTGTTTTATGTTATCTGTATGTGCTAATGTACAATATAATAATAGTAGCCAGCATTTATATAGACTTTTAAGCTTTGCAAGCACTTTATAAATACTATCACATTTGATTCTCATACCCAGTTTTACAGATGAGGAAATTGAGGCAGGCAAAGGTTAAGTGACTTGCCCACACAGTTAGTGTCTGAGGCTGGATTTGAACAGAGGTCTTTTTGATTTCAAGTCCACTCCATTGCCTAGTTGCCTGTATGTGAGTCTTTTGAATCTTAAGCAGGTTTATTATTGTTATTATTATTGTGGCAGAGAAAATAGTCAGCTGCTGATACAGTCTGATACTCATATTGTACATTGAGGTCTTATTTATTTGTTTATTTTTAGGCAATTGGGGTTAAGTGACTTGTCCAGGGTCACACAGCTAGTAAGTGTCAAGTGTTTGGTCTGAAGCCAGATTTGAACTCAGGTCCTCCTGACTTCAGGGCCAGTGCTCTATCCACTGCCCCACCTAGCTGTTCCATTGAGGCCTTTTTTATAAGGGACCTTGTAGTTCACTTTTGGGGGAGACCCTAAATATGAACCACACGAAACCAAGTTTTGTTGCAGAGAGTTCTCTAGTTATGCTAGGGTTGGGGTAAGGAGCCAGAGAAAGAGAAAAAGCAAAAGCCTGACCTCCTTCTTTGAAGTAAGGTTCCTTCAAGTGAATCTAGCCATGGAAAGATGTCCCCTGGCCATTGGTTAGAGAGAGTATGCCAAGCAGATGTACACAATGTTCCACACACAGTAAGCTCTTGATAAATGTTTGTGAGAAGTATGAATTTGCGTCCTGATTTCCCACCTGAAGCTGCTAATTTGATTTCTCCTCGGCTTCTGAGTCTGGACGTATTGGAATGGGTTAAAAAGTTTTGTCTAGTACGGAAAGGTTAGCTGAAGATGGAATATCTCTAGTCCAGAAGAACCTTAGGAGGAAAAAAAGAATTAGTGACAGATATGACTGCTTGTAGGAGTGGAGGGTGTGATTTATCCTGGGATGAACTAGGTCTGGCCTAGAATGAAGAAGGATTTTTGCATTGGTTTTGCCTGGGACCCCGCTGGTCTCTCTAGAGTCCTCCAGAGACGGGTGATCAGAGGATGGGATGAACCTTCCAGATAAGCCACAAACCAGGTCAGATGACCACCATAATCTGGTTTTGATCTCTCAGTACTAGGCTGGGACTTGAGGGTGGGGTGGGGAGTGCCTAGAATGAATGACTAGCTGCTCAGCTCCTCAAATTCCTTTCCACGTCACGGACAACTGCTGTGCTCCCTGCTTGGCATTGTATCCTTTGTCTGTGTGGGTTTTCTCTATGTACACACAACTGAGTTACTCTTAAGACAGAGACAGGTACGTTTCTGTAAATGAGGAAGTAAGCAAATAAAAAAGGAGGCTTGCCCATGTGTGCTCAGTGTACCTGATGAGGACATGCCTCTCCCAGGGCAGAGCCCCTGGGTAAAGACGCCTCTCCTATTCAAACAGGGCTGTCTCCAGCCGTGTTGCCTTGAACTGGGCTGCTCCTTGGGGATGGGAATGGGGGATTTCCTTTGGGTGTCTGGCTGCATTTAGCTTTGCCTGTGGCTTATTCTGCAGTCTGCTGCTTCCTCACAGCTGCCTCTGGTCTGTTTGCCACATTCTTTTTCTCAGGCAAACAAATTCCTCTGCTCACCCATCCAACTTCATCCCTGGGAACAGAAGAACAGGAGGAGCAGCTGTAAAAACAAGTGGTTGCTGGAGTCTCAAGAGTTTCTGAATAACCCACTTTTGAGCTGTAGCATGCTTCGGTGGGTCTCTGGGAGGATCTGGGGTCTTGAAGGGATTGAAAAATGCCAGCAAGTGGACAGCCTGGCAGGGTCCAAGAATGGAAAAGGCTGAGACTCGGTGAAATACCTTTCAGAGCTTTGTCTCTCCTGCTGGCCTAAGTCACCTGGTATTGAGAATAGAGCAGGATTGTTTCAGGTCAGCAGGGCACGGAACTCACTGCCTGGGTTTTCCTTGAAGTTGTTAACTTCAAGGCTAGAGCAGGCTGGACTGATTCCTTCCCAGGCCTCCACTCAGTCATCCCCACTCTCAGTAAAAAGCTCCACAGCTTTCACCAACAATTCACAAGTTTAGACTTGGAAGGGTCATCTAGTTCAACTCTCTTATTTTACAGACGGGGAACTGAAGTTTAGACAGCAAGAATGTCTTGGCCAAGGTCATCTGGGTCAGTGGTGTCAAACGGATCTCTGCAAGTCACATATTGACTTAGAGAGTCACAAATTAACATCACCCATGCTCTCTCTCCTCTGCTCTGCCTACTGACCTCCTTGGCTTCTGTTAAGCCCCAACTAAAATCCTTTCTTTTATTGGAAGTCTTCCCCAACTGCTCTTAATTCTAGTGCCTTCCCTGTTAATTTTTTTCTACTTATCCTTTATATAGCTCAATTTGCATATATTTGTTTGCATGTTGGCTCCCTCATTAGATTGTAAGCTCTCTGAGGGCAAGAACTAGTTTTTTGCCTCTTTTTGCATCTTTTATGCTTAGCATAGTGCCTGGCACATAGTAAGTGCTTAATAAATGTTGATTGATTTATTGTAATTTTACTCATTTTATTAAACATTTCCCAGTTACATTTTAGTCTGGTTTGTGGGTTGTGTGTTTGACACCTCTGATCTAGGTAGTAAATATCAGAGCTAAGAGATGAATCTTTATGTTTTACATGATTACACATAGATAACCTATATCAAATTGCTTACTGTCTTGAGGAGGGGAGAAGAGGGAGGGAGAAAATTTGGAACTCAGAATTTTATATATATTCAAAAAATGAATGAGATGAATCTATGTTCTCTGAATTTCCACTGCCCCATACTTCAATTGAACAAGCATGTATAAAGTATATACTAGTGCTAACCACTGTGTGTTCATCAATCAGCAAGTATTTCTTAAGGGCCTATTATGTGCTAGGCACTGTACTAGGTGCTGAGAATACAAGCACAAAGAATGAAACAATCCTTAAAGTGAATTTACATTCTAATGTAATGTGGGGGAGGGGGAGGAAACAGGGGTGTATAGAAATACTGAGACACTCAGTATATAGGACTAGGGAGACAGGGAATGCAACATTGATGTCACTGATATAGGGAAGTCTCAGGTGAGGAAACTTCCTTCTAACAATGTACTGCAACTTAACAATGCAACTTAACAGTGTTTAGAGAGTTGTCTTAGGACATTGAGATGTTAAGTGACTCGCCCAGGGTCCCACAGTCAGTATATGCCAGAGATGAGACTTGAACTCAGGTCCTTCTGGCTCTGAGGCTACCTCTCTATCCACTACAACACCTTGCCTCTTATCTACTTATATAAGATATATAAGGTTGGTCTTGGGTTGCCCCTTCTAGGTTCCTATTGTCTTGGTTGTCATTTCCTTTTCTCTCCCCCTTCCTCCATCATCTCTCACCTTTTCTGAGGGTTATGCAGTTGGGAAACATTGGCTGTGCTGTGGGGTATGTGGGCTGGACAACCTTGGAGAATGGGTTGTCTCCCCTCCAAGTATGACTGCACTGGAGTGGACTGTCCTCTACCCCATCTGTTCCTCTACTCCTCCCACCCCTAACTGAATTTACCCTAGGGACCAAGAATTCCTACTATGTCTCTGAGTCCAAATACCAGATGAATCAAGAGAGAGCACAGTCACAAAAGCAAAAAGGGAAGAGAGTATCAGAAGCTGTGGAGAACTTAAGAATAAGGACTGAGAAAAGGCCCTTGGATTTTAGCAGTTAAAAGACATAATTTCAGAAGGGATAGTTTCAGTTGAGTATTGGGTCAAAACCCAGATTGGAAAGGGTTGAAAAGGAAGTGAAGGGGAAGGAAAGCAGGCATTGAGTGAGGACTCTTTCTAGGCTGTGAAATAAAATATTTATGAAGCACCTACTACATAGGAGGTAGTAGGCAGTAGCCTTGGAGATACAAAGACAAAAAGAAAACTAGGAACCTACATTCTACTATGAAAGTCAAGTCAACAAGCATTTATTAAGTGCCTACTGTGTACTCATGTGCCAGGCACTGAAAGTGAGAAATTATAGAACAGCAACAGGAGGGATTGATGAGATCAAAAGAAAGGTTTTCTTTTTTTGTTTTGTTTTGTTTTGTTTTAGAATGAGGGGATTCTGTTTGTAGGTCTTAGGGAAGGAACAAATGGATAAGGCAAGATCGAAAGAGAGATGGAATGATTGAGGGGGCAAGCCCCTGAAGGAAACAAGAGGGAATGCTGTCAGGGGTACAAGTAGAGGAGTTAGCCTTGGCAAATAGAAGGATCACTTCTTCCTCAGCTTGGAGCAAAGAAAATGAAGGACTATATAGAGGGTTTTTGAAGTGTGTGTAGAGTAAAAGAAGGGACCCATGGCAGATGGCCTCTATTTTCTCAGTAATGGTAGAGGCAAGATCTTCCTCTGATAGGGAGAAGGGAGAGAAAAGTTGGTATCAGGGGCTTGAAAGGAGAAGAAAAGCTTTGAAATAGCTCATTTGGAGTGCCATAGTCAGAGAGAAATAAAAGTAGTAGTAAGGGCCCAGCTGAGATAAGATAACATAAATTGGTAATGGATCCAGTTGGAATATGTGCATGATTTTCTCCAGCAACTGAGTAGGAGCAGAGAAGAGGAAAAGTGGGTATAACTCAGGGTTGGGGTTTAGAAAGATGAGAGCAAGTCAGGAGGGTAAGATACTCAAGGTCAGAGGACATTGTATTATTGAAATGATCAACCATAGAATCAAGAGAAGGAGAAGAGGACAAACATTTTAAAATCACCTACTATGTGCCAAGCACTGTACTAAACATTTTGCAAATATTACTTAATTTTATCCTCACAACAACCCTGTGAGATAGGTGCTATTATAATCCCCATTTTCCAGTGGAGGAAACGGAGGCAGAAGGAGATTTAAGTGACTTGAGATTTGGACTTAGGTCTTCCTGCCTCCAAGCCCATGAAGGAATGAAAGAGATCAAGAGTGATGGATGAGGAAAACGGAGTGGTGGAGGGCTTGGAGGTCCCAGTGGGGGTATAAAATCGAGGAATGAAACAGTGGGAAAGATAGAGGTTATGATAAGAGAGAATTCCAGAGTTTAGAATCATGGAGGCAGCATAATTATAGGTGATGGTGAGATCTAAGATGTCACCATCCATGTGGATACCTGAGATCACGGTAGTTGAGGAGGTTAGCAAATGTCAAAGCTGGGGTGTTTGAGAGGACATGTATGTTGAAGTCTGCAGGCATAAGGGCAGTGGTTGAGATGGAGAAGAAAACTATGAGCCATATGCTCTATAAGGAAGAAAGGAGAATGGCCTAGAAGTTGATACATGAAGACAACAAAGAACCAGATAGGGATCTAGAAGAATGGAGATAACTGCAAAGGAGAAGTTTCTGAATCATGGCAAAAGGAAAGGATCTGACAGTGGAGGATGCCTACTCTTTTTCCTGTACCTGTAGGTAGAGGGAGGGAAGACTATAAGAGAAGGTGCTCCTGATACTAACAAGGGTGGCTAGGGATGGGCGAAGTGTCTTTTTTTTTTTTAAGCAAATCTTTATTTTTTAATTTTTATTTATTTATTTTTTTTAAGTTTTGCAAGACAACTGGGGTTAAGTGACTGGCCCAGGGTCACACAGCTAGTGAGTATCATGTGTCTGAGGTCGGATTTGAATGCAGGTCCTCCTGATGCCAGGACCAGTGCTCTATCCACTGCACCTTCTAGCTGTCCCCCTAGTGTCTTTAGAAAGAAAACAGGTTTCCAGGAGAGCCCAAATATGGAAAGAGAGAAGAGTTGAGATTTAGGTTGAATGAAAGTTTCTTGGTGATAAAATGGGGACACAATGAACCAATTGACAAACATTTATTAAATTATGCTTATTAAATTTATTAAATTATGTACCATGTTATGTGCTAAGGATACAAACTGGCTTTCAGATATGGAAAAATGCATTACGGGAGATAGCAGAATGGAATCTGTTGACTTCCTGTTGCAGGGGTGAATGCTGGGACACTGGGATGGGAGGAGGCTGGGGAGTGGGAGGAGGGTTGGAGAGGGTACCTCTCTTCTAGGAATTAGAATCCAGAGTCTGAGAGGCTCCACACAGAATTTTGATTGAGACCCAGCATTGTCTGAGCAGGCAATGTTTCTGGTTTGTGTTTGCAATTGGGGATTCAGCTCAAGAAGAATTGCGGGCAAGATTAGGGAGGCAGAATGAAGGCTAAATCTAAATGGGGCACTAGAGGCCGGCTGGTTAACACTCGAGATATTTCTGCTGTCACTGATGCCTACCTGGAGGAGGTGACTGAATTGGACTAAAGTTTGTGGAATTTTCTTTCCCCATGACCTCTTAATTGCTAAATCCAAAGGCCTTTTCTCAGACCTCATTCTTTTTGACCAGTCTACATACAGTGCTTGATCCTGTTGACCACTGTCTTCTGGGTACCTTCTCTTTCTTCGGTTTTTATGACTCCTCTTTCTCCTGGTTCTCCCTTCAGGAGGAAATCACTACTTCTCATTCTGCTTTGCTTAATTATCATCCTTGTCCCATAACTTAACCTTGGTTGACCTGCTAGGCTTTGACTCAAACACTGTTCATTTCTTTCTAGTCTATCTTAGTGACTTCATCAACCCCCGTGGATTCAATTATCATCTCTGTTAAGACCATGTCCAGATTGGTGTATGCATTCCTTGATTCTCTTCTGAGCTCTTTTTCTGCATTCCCAGCTGTCTATTGGCTATTTCCAATTTCTTCTTCCCACAAACCCTCCCTTATTCCCATTTTCTCTATTTCTGTTGAGGACACCACCTTCCTTCTAGGTACCCATGTTCACAACCTTGAATTTATCCTGGGCTCTTCATTCTCACTCCGCCAACCCCCCATATCCAATCAATTGCCAATTCCTATTGATTCTATGGACTCAACCTCCAACATATCTTGCTTCTGTCCTCTTTCTATTCACATGACCACCACACCACAACCATCCTAGTGCAGGCTTTCATCATCATTGCCTGGGCTATTATTGTAAAGAGAGTCCTAATGAGGTGTACAGGGTGCTCAGGGAGGACTAGCACTTCTGGATGGAGGGCTTGCTGAGCCCTTTACAGGGCTGCTCATCCACCTTTGCTGTCTACTTTCACCCAACTCTCACCTGTGGCTCCAAGAAGCCTTTTATAATTCCCAACTTTCTTCAAGGCTCCTAAGAGCTACCTCCTACCTGAGGCCTTTCTTTATTGCAGATTGGTAGAGCCTTTCATGAACATTAGTTTGTATAGTCTTTGTATGAATTTTCTGTTTTCTTATCTGGATACATACTATTTTCTCCCAAGAAAATATAAGCTCTTTGAGGGCAGGGACTATTTTGTTTTTGTCCGTATAACATTAGTTCCTAGTATGGCATTTTGCATATGTGGCTGTTCAGTTGTGTCCAACTCTTCATGACCCCATTTGGGGTTTTCTTGACAAAGAAACAGGAGTAGTTTGTCATTTCCTTCTTTAACTCATTTTACACATGGGGAAACTGAGGTAAGCAAAGTTAAATGACTTGCCCCAGGGTCACACAGCTAGTAAGTGTCTGAAGCCACATTTGAACTCAAGTCTTCCTGACTCTAGGCCCAGTACTCTATCCACTAGGTCACCTAGTTGCTTTGCATATAATAAATACTTAATATTTGCTTGTTGAATTAATAAATACATAACTAATTGAGGTTAAGGGATATGCCCAAGGATGTATAAAGCTTGGATTTGAACTCAGGTTTTCTGACTCTCAGTCTACAATGCAGAGTCAGCAATGCTGCAAACAATAGTAATACTAACTGTAATAATAACTCCCTCAAAGTCTAACTAATCTTCCCTATTATGGAAGGGGGACACCGCAGAGTAACGGTACCAGTCAGGGTGAAGTACATTGAGGACCCTGTGTATCCTGAGATTGCTGCAACAGCTGTGAAGGCCTGACAAGAACCCCCAAACACAGGTCATTTGGCATCTGAAGATACCCCTAGTTGGGTCAGCACTCTAGTCAATTTGAAGAACCTATTCTTATGAATATAATAAATAAATGGGCTGGCATCGGGTTTCAGAATTGAAACTGGCAAGAGGGGAAGAATACCTCAGGATGATCCAGAACTAGATATGTATTAAAGCCTCTTGTTAAATTTTTAGTGTGAGCATTTACACCTCAGAAAGTTGGCAAACACTACGAATCAGGGCTAGATTTATTATTTTGTTAATTGTCTAGACTTAAAGGGAAGGAAAAAATAATGCAGGTTCAGTTTAAATGTGGTATCCATTTCTGGAGGGCGGGTTGTTAAACATTTACTCTGTCTACATCTCACCTGCTGGAAATTCTTTAGTGCAGATGGTGCTAACCACTAATGTAGCCAAACCATGAATACACTTCAATCCATCATGAGGTTGAAAATATGAATGCTTATAGTCTGTGCTGGTAATATATCATAACAAAATTGGAAACAAAGCTTACCAAGTATCATCAAGGATGTCACGCTACCTCCTGTCAATAATGGTGCTTATTAATCCTGAGGTCCAAGTTATACAACAATAGATTGTAGATCAATGCAGGGCAAGTTTAAGAAACAGCCTCATTCTTAAAACTAGATTAAATGAAATAAGAGCAGAAATCAAGTAGTGACTTAAATCTGAAGAAACTAAGGGCACTGGAAAATGTATACTTGATTTGAACTACATCTAATAATGAATTATTTTTGTTTGTTCAGTTGTTTTTGGTTGTGTCTGATCCCTTTGGGGGTTTTCTCAGCAAAGATACTGGAGTATTTTGCCATTTCCTTCTCCAGGTCATTTGACAGATGAGGAAACTGAGGCAAACAGGGTTAAGTGACTTGCCCAGAGTAGCATAGCTAGTAAGTATCTGAGGCCAGATTTGAACTCAGGTCTTCTTGACTTCAGGCCAGTCACTCTATCTACTGTGCTATTCAACTGCCTAATAATGAAATAGGTTTCAAAATAATGCCAATCTAAAAAAATTGACAAATAGTAGGCCTATTTAGAATGGAATTTTAAAAAGCTTTTTCTGAGTTTAGTAGTGTGAACTCAACTAACAGACCAACTATACCAAGATGGAATAGTTCAAGAAAGCAAGTATCTGCTATTCTTAATGAATCAACATGCTTTTATGTGCCAGGAACTGTGCTAATAATAGCTAGTATTTAATATAGCACTTCAGAGTTTGCAAGTGCTTTACAAAATTTTTTTTCTACTCACAACAATCTTAGGAAGTAGGTGCTATTATTATCACCATTTTACAGATGAGGAAAATGAGGCAAGCAGAAGGTAAGTGACTTGCCCAGGGTCACACAGCTAGTTAAGTGAGGTGGGATTTGAATTCAGGGCTTCCTGACCCAAGTCCAACACTTTGCCCACTAAACCCAGCAGCTAAGTTCTATAACCATTATGGATGGATGCATATATTCCCTCACAAGATTTGCCAGAGAATATAAAGACATTTTGGGATCTACACATAACAGTATATGCTGCTGCTATTGGTTTGGTTACCATTGTTTGTTCTTCATTTTTGAAGAGGACCAATGACATCGTGGGGTGATGTCTTGACTCAAATGTGAATTGGCTTTAAGTGAGGTAGAGTTGCACAAAGTCGTCAGCCTTACTCTCTTCCAGTGTCATTGACTTCTAGTGGTAGGACAAAAGTCAAGACGACTGGTGATGGATCTTGATGCAGTGGATGCCCTTGACATCTTCCATGTCTGACCAAGCTCTAAGAACTCCATAGCACCTGCTTCAGAGGACTGCATGGCTATTGGAACAAATTGTTCTCATCTGCCCATTCCACCAGGAGAAGTCTTTATATACTTGGGGTAGACACCCTCCTAACTCACTGACAGGTTTGAGGCCTCTTAGCTACCCTCAACCTGGTGTAGCCCGTCTGTTAAGATGGTTTTACCATGATGTGGCCACTGTGCATGCTACATTTTCTTGAGCCACAGGTGAGAGTTAAGTGCCAGGTAAACACCAAAGGTGGATGAGCAGGCCTAGAAAGGACTCAGTAAGCTCTCACACCAGAGTTGCTAGTTCTCCTTGAATACCAAATCACCCCAGTTTGGTAAGGACCATCAGAAGAAAATGGAGGCAGCTAGGTGGCTCAGTGTCCTGGAGTCAGGAAGACCTGAGTTAAAATCTGGCCCCAGACACTTACTAGCTGTGTGACCCTGGGCAAGTCACTTAACCTCTGTTTGCTTTAATCCACTTGAGAAACAAATAGAAAACCATTCTAGTATCTTTGCCAAGAAAACCCCACAGACAATATTTGCATGCTATGGTCCACAGGGTCACAAAGAGTTGGACACAACTCAGTAACAGCAACAACAAATAGGAAGAAAGGTAGAACAATCTTGCAATATTCCTGAAGATGGACATCAAGAATCACCATGCCAGAAGCAGCCTGAGAAAACCACTGAAGATCTTAGGAAAACCTTTGGAAGATAACATTAAAATCTAGCCAGCATACTCAGGAGAAACTAGAACACCAGATAGCCTGATTAAAGGTAAGTAAAAAAGAAATGTAAAATAGAATACAAAAACCAGAAGTATATCAGAAATTCTTGACACATTTAATCGGCAATTGAAAGTGAAATCCAAAAGGTTAAGCAATACAAGAGTATTAAAGGTTAACCCAAGGTTAACCTAATTAAAGGTTAAGAAATACAAGAATACAAAAGTAGCAACAAGAACAAAATAAAAAATTTAAAATCTATTGAAAGATAGGGGCAGGGGTGGGAAAGGGAATAAGCATTTAAGTGTCTACCATATGCCAGGCGCTATGCTAAGCATTTTGCAAATATTATCTCATTTGATCCTCACAGCAACCCTGAAAGGGGAGTACAATTATTATACCCATTTTGCAGATGAGGAAACTGAGGCAGAGAGAGGTTAAGTGACTTGCCTAGGGTCAGACAGCTAGTAAGTGTCTCAGGCCAGGTTTGAACTCAGATCTTCCTGTCTCCAGACCTGGTGCTCTATTCAATGTACCACCTAGCTGCCTTGTGAAGGAAACACACTTAAAAATACTGTCCAATGATCAATTAAAAGAAAAGAGAGAAAATAATACTAATTTTTCTCTAGAGGAACTCTGCAAAATTAAAGTACCCCAAAAGGGAGAGTTACAAGTAGAAAATCTTTCCAGTGGGTCCTAGAAAAATACAGAGGACTCCCAAATAGATCTTAGAAGGCTCTCCAATATGATGAGCTCTGCTTTCTTTCCCTCTCCCATAGCACATAGAGACTCTGGGCTCTCTCTCCCAAACCTCACTTTTCCTGGCAGCTTTTGTGTGAAAAGAAAGAAATGCTCTCCCCTAAGCCTCCCTGCCACCAAGCCACGACTTGGCTGTAAACACATGGCAGTGCTGTTTCTTCTGTTTCTTTTATAGTCATTATTTCCTGGTCTTAGAGGAATGAGTATCAGGGATGGAAAGAACTAGATTATGGCCTTTTGAGCTTTGAAAGGCCAACAAATCACTAGAGGTCAAGGAACTGGTCTTCATAGCGATGTTTGCTGGTAGTTATGGAAGCCACTGGATTGGCTTCCCACCCAGTGAGCCAACCCAGTGAGAAGCTAGGGTTTTTTTTTGGGGGGGGGAGGTGAAGGTGGAAAAGAGGGAAAGCAATTGGGTTTTAGTGACTTACCCAGGGTCACACAGCTAGTAAGTGTCTGAGGCCAGATTTGAACTCAGGAAGATGAGTCTTCCTTCTAGGCCTGGCACTATATCCACTTTGCCAGCTAGCTTCCCCGGAGGGAATATAGACATTGATTATAGGTGACTTTTTCAAGGAATTTATCTGAGAAGAGGATGAGAGCTAATGAGCATGGTAGGATCTAGTGAAGATTTTTCAAGACTTGGGCATGGTTGCAGGCAGCAGGGAAGAAGCCAATGATTAGGGAAAGATTAAAGATTAGAGAGATAGTGGTGGTGGGGACAATCTGCTGAAGAAGACAGGAGTAGGTAAGATCACAGGTAAACAGATGTAGAGGAGTTGGCCTGGACAAGCAGAAGGGCCAGAGTGACCATCATGAGAGACCAGAGTGAAGGAAGAGATAGTAGAGGACGTTGTAAGAGGGATGTAACACAAGGAAGAGATGAAAAGAGGAATTTCTCAGTGAATGGCTTAATTTTTTTTGGTGAAGTGTGAGTTGAGGTCCTCAGCATGGAGAGTTAAGGGAAAAATAAATGAAGAAAAGGTTTAGAACACTTTCTGTGGTGAAAGTGATGGGGAATCAATTAGGAAGGAGTAGTGAGGGAACAGATGAGTTTAGCTGCATCAATTTATGGTAGGCCCAGACAGCAAGGTTTATTATTTCCTCCAATTCTGTTCAGTAGCGTGTGAGAAAGAGGCAGATTGTAGCAGTAATCCAGAGGTGATGCTTGGCCAGGCATGAACCCAAATAGAACAAGGGATTCCATAGTAGGGGATAGGGTCGAGTTGAACCAATTCACCAAAGGGTCAAAAGTAGAAAAGGAGAGGAGGGTAGATAGAACTTGGTTGAGGATCAGGGAGAATAGGGAAGGATAGAAGAATTGGAAGGTCACAGTGTGGATGAAGCTAGTAGTAGTAGTAGTAGTAGCAGTAGTAGTAATAGTAGTAGTAGTGGTAGTGGTAGTAGTAGTGGTAGCAGTTATTTAGGAGGCTTAGGAGGAGTGAGGTTTAAGGAAAGAAGGAAAGTCTTATGATTAGATAAAGGAATTAAGAGTTCTTGAACAAGGAAGTGGAGCAGTTGTGGGTAATGTCAAGACCAGAAATATGGCTACCCCTGTGTGTAGCTGAGGTGCAGTGGTTAGATAGAAGAACTGCTAAGTTAAGATATTTGAGGGAATGTCAATATCCACTAGGTGGAACGGTTGATAGAGTACCAGGGCCCAGAGTCAGGAACTCATCTTCCTGAGTTCAAATCTGGCCTCAGACACTTACTAGTTCTATGACACTAGAAAGTCACTTCACTCTGTTTGCCTCAGTTTCCTCATGTGTAAAATGAGCTGGAGAAGGAAATGGCAAACCACTCCAGTATCTTTGCCAAAAAAAAAAAAAACCAAACCAAAACAACAACAACAAAAAAAACAACAACAAAAAACTGAAACAAAAAACCAACAAAACCCCAAATGGGGTCAGGAAGATTCAAACACGGCTAAATAAGACAGCAACAACAACATTGGTGGTATTAAATTCAAATAGAAACAGGGGCCACTAATTGGTGTATAAGATCCCTGCTGGCAGCATATTGACTCAGTTTTAAAATGTAGTGTTATCCATGTTTTATTGCATTTTTATTTATTTTGTTGAACATTTACCAATTACATTTTAATCTGGTTCTGGCAGCCTTTGGGAAAGGTACAGTGCATATGGCCTGTGGCTGTGGGACAAACGATGAACCAGGCATTAAACTCACTGAGAAAGGAGGAAGAATATCTCAGACAAGATAACATCTACCAGAATCTAGATTGGCTGATAAATCTGGATTGAATGAACTTCAAAGGAAGAGGCTTGCTGAATGCTAGAGAAAGTCTGGAAGTGACAATGGGGAGTATTAGACCTTGACCACCATGACCTGAGGTGGGGTATTGGTGACACCAAGACTGGTGTGAGATAGGTATGATCTTGTAGTTTGTCTAAATTTATAAATATAGCTTGTTAGTGGCATGGATGGGTATTACCCAAGGCCTGATTTACCTCTATGAAGTAGAAGATTTTGGCATGGATAGATGTAATTTAAGGTCTGATTTGCCTCTATGAAGAGGAGGATGCTCACACTACCATCACACTAGCTGGGTAGAAGGGGGAGACAGGCTTCAGGAGTGCCATCCAGGCTAAGCACTGGTTATCAGGCTAGAATTATATCTCTCAGCTCCACCTTAAGAATTAATCTAGTCCTAAGTATGAAGTTCAGGACACTCCTAAAGCACTCCTAAGAGAGAGGGTAGGTCTTAGCTTAACGCTTGCCAGGTTAGGTCCTTTCCACCAAACTCTAGTTACACAAAAGACCATCACAAATACCAAAAAGCAAATAAACCTACATATCCAAGGAAACTGCAAATAGAAATCAGAGAAGTTCACAGATGAGAATATACCAAAAGACACACAAGAGCAAATGAGCTCTTTAAAGGGGAGAGGGATAAGCTCTAAGAACTCTCACCCATGAAAAGTCTATTCTAGCAGTCTCTAGAGTTCCAAGCAGGACTAGATGTGATGGATGTGGCTCCCATGAATATTTGCTGTTTCCAGTTTTTTCTTCTTTTCTTCCCCAGAGTGTCTCCTATGCTGGTAGTTTTATCTGCCACCCAGCTATTCAAATAGGACCATCTATCCAGGTTCCAATTAGTTCAAATAATGAATCCCAGGAAGTGGTGGCATTATTCAGATACATACTACATCTTTCCATTGGGCTGGAACCAATGACCATATTTTACACAATTATAGCTTTGAATAGTGCAGATTCAAATACATGTGATCATTTCCCAGGATGTATTATGCACACTAAAAGTGGGACCTAGCGGCATATAAAGGGCCTTAAGTTTTACAAAACCTAAGTAAATGTCAACTATAGGTGGTGCAGTGGATAGAATCCCAAGCCTGGAGTTCATACTCGGCCTCAGATACTTACTAGCTGTATGAACCTGGGCAAGTCATTCTGCCTCAGTTTCCTTATTTATAAAATGGCGATAATAATAGCACTTATCTTCCAGAGTTGTTTTGAGAATCAAATGAGATAATAATTATAAGGCATCAGGCACATTTTAAATGCTATATAAATGTTAGCAATTATTATTAGCTGTGTGACCATGGGCAAGTCACAACCTCTGTCTGCTTCAGTTTTCTCATCCGTAAAATGAGGATAACAATAGCATCTATCTCCTAGTGTTGTTGTTAGGATCAAATGAGATAATAACTGTAAAATGCTTAGCATAGTACCTATCACATAGTAAACTCTATATAAATGTTAACTACTACTACTACTGCTACTACTGCTGCTATTACTGCTACTAGTACTATTTTACTATTACCATTACTATTACTACTATTACCACTACTAGTACTATTACTACTACTGCTGCTGCTACTGCTACTACTACTATTACTACTAACTACTGTTATTACTATTACTGTTACTACTACTGCTGCTATTACTGCTACTAGTACTATTACTATTACCATTACTATTACTACTGTTACCACTACTAGTACTATTACTATTACCATTACTACTAATACTATCGCCACTACCACTATTTGCTATTACTACTATTACTCCTACTAGTTCCTTCCAGGAAAGCTGAGGCCTGGCTAAAATGTTCTATATTGCTGCCCTTAGAAGGGATGACAGTCAATGTCAGCCTTGTGACCCTGACCTTCTTTGCTCCCACATGAATAGCATCTCTAGCCTTGTAGAGAATGATCTATCGCTGGCACTGTTGTACTTTCTGGCATGATAAGCCTCAGGGATACCCAGCACAGAAGGTGTAGGAAGCCAGAAGGTGTGCCAACCAAGGCATAACTGGTAAAGATCCCCAAATTCAAGAAAGCCAGTGTGGTAGAGCAGAAAAAGCACTACATTTAGGGTAAAAAAACTTCAGGTCAAATTCTGTCTCTGCTACTTCCTCCCTGTTTGATCTTGGGAAAATCAATCTACCTCTCTGAGGCTGTTTCCTCTTCTGTAAAACAAGAGGGTTGGACCAGGTGATTTTTTTTTTCTCTTGGAAGCAATTAGGACTTAGTGACTTGCCCAGGGTCATACACCTAGTAAGTTTCTGAGGAGATTTGAACTCAGCTCCTCCTGACTGCAGGGCCAGTGCTCTATCCACTGTGCCATCTAAGTGCCCATACCATGTGATCTTTGAGGTACTTCTTAGCTTTAAAATCCCATGAATTGTTGCAATATAAGATTATTGATTTTTTTCCAAATGTGCCAAATCATTTGTGAGGCAAGGCTGCTCTAGTGAACTGAGCAGAAGCAGAGAGGCAAAGAAACCCGGTTTTCCTCATGACCTGACCCCTACCTTGCTGCACAGGCCCTCAGACAATTCACTTAATCTCCATGTGTCCCAGTTTCCTGGCCTTAAACTGGGTCAGCTCCAACAGGGCCCTGCAATGAAGCCAACCATAGGTTGAGTGATAAAGGCTGATGTTGTCTCAGGCAGGGAAGGTTCTGGCACCTGTGTGTGGCAGCGCCTTTCTCTTTTCCATCCAGACACTGGCCTTCTTTTTAGCCTGGCAGCTGAAGAAGTGATTTCTTTTTATAACCCTGCAAACCCAGATCTCTGGCGGCAGACCTGGATAGGAGCCAGCAGCTGGGCTTCAAAACTGGTGACTGACATTACTATTTCTCTTGCTCCGTGTATAGAGCACAAGGGAGTGTCAGCAACAGTCCCTCAATCAGTCAATCAATTAACAAGTATTTATTAAGCTCCTACTATGTGCCAGGCACTGTTCTAGGAGTTGGGGATACAAAGACAAAAATAAAAAAAACCTTGCTCTCTATCCAGAGAGACAACTTGTACATGAAATACCATATAGATACAGATGTAGATAGAGATGCAAAGTAATTTGGGGGAGGGAAGCACTGACATCTGGGGGACTTCTGAAGGTGGCTAGAGACTCATAGAGATGGAAATGAGGAGGGGGTACATTCCAGGAATGGGGGGCAGCCTGTGTAAAGCTCCCAGAAATGGGAGAGGGAAGTGTTGTTGCCTGTGAGGAAGCAGAGATTTGGGCCAATGTGGCTGGAATGTAGAGTGAGTGAAAGCAAGTAATGTATAATAAATCTGGAAAGGTAGGAGATCCAGGTTGTGAAGAGCTTTAAATGCCAAACAGAAAAATTTCCATTTCTATGAAAAACATAAAGGATCATAGATCTAGACCTATTAAAAGAACCTCAGAGACCATCTAGGCCAATCCCCTCATTTTACAGATAGGAGACCTGAGGCTGAAGCAGGTTAAGTGACTTGCTCCAGGTCGCACATAACAGAGACAGAATTTGAACCCAGACCCTTTGATTCTGGAGATCCTGTTTTTTTCTACTGAAACATGCTGCTTCCCACATTTTTCCCCTACTCCTCCCTTTATATAAATTGCATAATTATCTATGCATTTTTGTCTCCCCCCTTTTAAACAGATTATCAATATGTGCTCCCTTTAACTTTGCAAACCCAGGCTACCACAGATTTTCAAATGATACTGTGTTATGCAGAGAAAAGGAATAATAATGACAGTTCCCTTCAAGAGCTCACTCCAAGTCTGCTATGTATTCTTCTCCCTGTCTTTCTTAACAATGCGGATTGTTTATGTGAACCGTAAAAGGCTGGGAGCTTTTCTCTATTCCTCAGGTATGCTATGCATTTGTTCTGAATCATAAGTAAACTTGGTATGGGGCAGGGGAAGGGAGGGAACCAAATGTGCTCAGGAAGAAGATGTACACCCAAAGAAATGTGGAATACTGGAGGCTGCCCAGTTATCCTATCAGCCCTTTTCAGTTTTGATGAGCCTGGTGCCCATTTGGATCTAAAATTCGTGTTTGTTTATATAATCCGCCTTCCCAGTGCCTCCTGCCCTCTCTCATACACTGCTGTGGAGAGAGGCTGGGGGATCCTTGCAGAATTCGGAACAGTTTGGGATTCCAGTTGCTTATAGAATCTTCACTCTTCCCAGGCAGATTTCAAAGGTTCTGGAAACAAGGGTGACACCCTGCAGGGTGGTACAGCTGAAAGGGGTGCCTGTTTATTAGTGAAGTAGGGACGGATTAGTCCTTAGCTCCCACCTTGGCTCCTCCTCACTCATAGAAGGAAACTCAGGGGCAGGCAGCTGGATACCTAATACCTCTAACCTTGCCACTGGAGTCATAGGCCAGTAGAATACCCAAAGCTCTAAGCAACCTTTGAATCAATTTAGGAATAAGGCAATTGAGGCTCAGATGAGCAAAGTTTAAGGGATATAAGAGCAGAGGGAATAATTTTGTTTTCCCCCCAGGTCATCTGACTCCTAATTTAATCTAGGTATTTGGCCTCTCTTCATGGACTTAGAACTTGAAGGGGCTGCAATGGTCATGTAGTCTAGGCCTTTCATTTTTCAGATCAGGAATCTGAAGCACAGACAAGTTAACTGACTTGCCCTAGGTCCAGTGGTGAGCTGGAGCCAGCTTTTACCAGATGAGTTGTTCATTTCTTACTGTGAACATTCAGACCTCAGAAATCAGCAAGCGCTATAAATCAGGGCTTGATTTATTGTTTTGTGGATTGCCTAGACTTAAGAAAGTGATGGAGAAAATGTTAATGATGTAGATTAAGCTTAAAAGTGTACCTACATTCTTTGAGAGCTGGTTGTTAAACATTTATACCCCTGCCTAGGTCACACAGGTATTAAGTGATATGGCTGACAAGTCAAACTCAGATCCTCTGCCTTTAAACTTCAGTAAGCTTTCCACTGTAGCACTCTGTGTTTCTTATGCTCCTATTCTGAATTGCTTCAGGGTATGATTGCTGAGTATGTAGTTCTTATTAGCCATACAATAAAGATTGTTAATTAGAATAGAATGCAAGCTACTTGTGGTTAGGAACTAACTGTTTGTTCAGCGACTGGCACATTGTTAAGTCATTCAGTCTTATCCCACTCCATGTGGGACTTTGTTCATGGAGTTTCCTTGGCAAAGATACTGGCATAGTTTTGCCATTTCATTCTCCATTGTGTCCCTATTTTACAGATGGAAGAACTGAGGGAAGTAGGAGTTAAGTGACTTGCCCAGGGTCACACAGCTAGTAAGTGTCTGAGGCTGGTTTTGAACTCAGATCTTCCTGACTTCAGGCTCAGTGCTCTATACACTGCTCCACCTAGCTGCTCCTGCCTGGCACTTAGTAGGTACTTAATAAATCCTTGTTGAATTGAACAACATCTTGTTTCTATAGTGCTTCACTGTTACAGCATCTTTACATTTTCTTCTTTCTCATGACAACCATGGAAAACAAAGTGCAGCAGATGTTATTATCCCCATTTTTATAGATGAGAAAACTGAGGCTCCAAGAATTCAAGGGACATGACCAGGGTCACCTAATAAGTCATAGGATTCAAATTCAGCTCTTTTGACTCGTAACCCACAGCTCTTTCGGCTTCTCCACATCACTGCCTGATAATGTCTTGCCTGGAGCAAGAAGTCCTATGTTGAGATTTCTTTTCTATTTGAAAACATCGGTCACTTCCTTTTTCTCCTTATTCCCTCAAGGGCCCCGCATGGCAAAATAACAACAACAAAAACAGGCTCCCCAGCGCAGAAGTCTCGGAGCACAGCCAAAGCCTTGGTGTTGGCTGCATCCCAGCTCAGCAGGGGTGGGCACTGTATGGGATGGGTGACAGCAGGGTAGTTCCTCTCTGGTGAGCCAAAGTGCAGAGAGGCAGCAGACAGACGAAACAGGATTACGACCTGGTGGAGAACTTCAAGCCTGCAATGTCGAAGTTGGTTGATGGGAAGTAATGGTTACAGAGAAATCAATCTGGCTATTGGAATGGAGCAATTGGTTTTGAGCAAAGGTAGCACTCAGCCCTAAAGCCAAAGAAGCTACAAATAGCAACAGTCTAGGAAAGGGATAACTAGGTTTCCTGCTACAATGTACCAGCAAAGGTTTTTTTTTTTTTTAGTGTCATTTCTATTCTTGTAGGCTTCTCTCATGATGGCTTATCATCCTCTCCAGTGATAGAGGAAAGCATCAGATAAACTCTTGCACATTGGGCAAACCTCTGGGCCTTAGTTTCCCTATTTGAATACCTGTTCTGGGCTTTCTTCCTCAACCTGAACTTTAATTGGCAGGTTGAGGCCCAAGAAGAGCTGCTCCTAGGATTCTAGGAGTAACTCTGTGAATGGCTATCCACTCAGGGGCCCCCACTAGCATGCTTCCCCTTAATAATCAGTCAGTTGACTCAGTTCTTTAGCAAAGGCATTTAACCCAAATGGTACAGCTAGAACAATAGTTACAAAGTATTTGTAAAAAAAAATCTGGAACAAAAAATGTGTATTCCAAAAATACATACAGATTCTGAGTGTGGGGGTAGGGAGAGTAGGTACAAATTTAAAGTACAAGGGTGGTGACGCATATGAGCGTGGAACATGTGGCCAAGGTGCCTTACAACTACATAATTACAGGGCCTCAGTGTCCTTTAGGCAGCTAGGTATCACAATGATAGAGTATTGAACCTGGAGTCAGGAAAGCTTGAGTTCAAAGTTTGCCTCAAACATTTACTACCTGTGTAACTCTGGGTAAATCACTCAACATCTCTCATCCTCAGTTTTCTCATCTGTCAAATAGAGATCATTATAGTACCTACTTCACAGGATTGTTTGGAGATTCAAATGAGATAATTTATTTAAAGTGTTTTTCAAACTTTAAAGCACTATAAATGCTGTTGTTATTATTATTTTCCTTTCTTTCTCTAGAGGGTCGCGATAAAGGGAAAGGCACTGGTGATGAATGAGTTGTTATGCTGCTCAGCTGGGCACAGCTGCTTCTGCTGGACTAGGCCAGGCAGATTTCTTTGCTGCTGGACAGCTGCTGCCACACTGGCCAGGCAGATTATTCAAACACTAGCCTCATCTCTGCGCATAATGTCTCTACTGGACAGGTCAATCTAATGGACTTTCTGGGCTTGACCTTTGCTGGGGGATTATACTCTATCACCTTCAACCACTTAGCTTGGTGGTACTGGACTTTCTTCAGCCAGTTGCTCTTTTCAGTCAGAGTACTCCTATTTTATTTTAGCTAGGGCAATAAGCTTAGTCTTGGCAGAAGCCCCTCCTCTTTGACTTCCTCAGATCCTTGGCAGGAGGGAGGAGAAGTCTAGCTTCCTTCTTGGTTCAGATTAAGTTTCTTTTTCATGGTACATTACCCTTGCTTATGTTCATCAGCTCCTATTCTGCAAGTTATACCTCCCAAATTCCTGTTGGGGTCTTTTGAAGATGAGTATCTGGGGGCAAAGGTATGCAAATGGTTTGTGCCCTAGAAGCATGTTCATTGTCTGGTTGACCTCTTTATATGCAGTTGAAATATTCAAGCCTCTAACCTTTTCATTAAAAAAATTAAAATAATTATTTTTAAATTATTAAGCATTTAGTTCTCCTCCTCCTTCTCCTTCTGATCGATTATTGTAACTCTGATGATCAGCCTTCTTCAGTCTTTTAGACCCTTTCTAAAGTGTTGACTATTTCTTTTACAACTGACTGGATTTTCCTATTACATTTGAATGTCTGTTGTTGCCTCTTCTAACTTTTGTCTTTGCTAAGTCTTAGTCTGGACAGACCATTACACTATCTATATAACGAGATATAAGGAGAAACTCTGAGCTGTATACCTCAGGAGGTAGTGGTTTCTGAATAATTAAAGGTCTTCAAGAGAAGGCCCCATGATCACCTGTCAGAGATGTTGTAAAGCAGATAAGAATCTTAGGTATGGGTTGAATTAGATGATCTCCAAAGTCCCTTCCCATTCTGAAATTCTGTGTCTCTAGATTATCTCTGAGGTCTCTAAACAGTCTATGAAGGGGTTCTCAACCTTGGGTTCATAGACCCTCAAGGGGTTGTGTGTAGATTCTCATGAACTTGAATAGGAAAAAATATTACATCTTTTTTTTCACTTACTTCCAACCAAAATTTAGCATTTTAAAATTTTAATCTAAAAAATATTCTGAGAAGTCTATGGACTTCACCAAACTTCCAAGGGGTCTCTGACCCAAAAAAGGTTAAGTTTATGAGGTGTTAAGGACTTCTCCAGAGTATTTGTATTTGAAAACAGGACCTTTGGGAGAAGGCAATGTTTCACTTCAAAGAAGTGAACATCTAATAGGCATTTCAGACATCCAATATGGGAAAGATTTGAGGAAAATTCCTTTCCAGGACTCCTCAAATCACACCACAAAGGCAATTGCCTACTTCACCTAAGGAGGCATCATGGCACATGGAAAAAAAATTGGATTTGGAGGTTGAGTCTGGATCTGCCACGTATTGCCTATTTGACCATGGGTAAATCATTTCATTTCCTTGGTCCCCAGGATCCCCATTTGTAAAATGAGGGGGTGGGGGTAGATGATCTCTGGAATACCTTCCAATTCAAAATCTTTGATCCTATTGATTCAAGCCAGTTCTGATCATGACTATTGTACAAAGACCTTCAGGTCGTCCTACTTGCTCTAATGAAGCCTTAAAAATGCTGTCCGTTATGATATCTTATACAAAGACCAAGTATTCTTTAAAGTCCTTTTCAGCTCTCAAATTTTATGACTCTGACTCATGATTCTTTTCCACTTAACACAGACCCTAACTCCTTCCTATCAGTGTATTCCATGTTTCCCTCCCCATCCCCAGATTAATTATCACAATCTTCCACCCCTCCTGCACTTAGAAGTTTTGTGCATTGGTTGTATCAGAAGGTTGCCCCTGCCGTTAGTGGTGCCTATTAGTTTCTGGACTCTGTAAAGGCTAGGAGGGATTCCTATTGGTGCCACTGGTCAGGGCTGCTGGTGAAGCTGGAGTAGAAAAGGTGTTCAGAGCTATAGCAAGCAGTGTCAGTTCAGAGGCAGCCATTCAGTCTCAGATAAGATCCAAGGACTATACATAGAACCTGAAATAAGATGACTTGGTAACAATTCCAGAGGATATTTTGGGATGGTTTGGGTTGGTTTAAAGGTTACAGCCCTCTTGAAAGGTAATAAGATAGCATATCATGCCCCCCCCCTTTTCTTCAAGCATTACATGCCAGGGTCTCATGATCTCTGTCATCATGCTCTAGGAAAGAGAAAGTGGCTTGGAAGGTATAGTCAAGGACACAGCTGTTGTTGGTTCGTCACCACCAAATAATCCCTTTGGTGTTCGCTATGTCTTAGACTGCCAGCAGCTCAGCAGCGAGAGCTGGCAATCCAGGACTCCCTCAGGGGAACACTCACAGTGAGAGTGTGAATGGGGTGTTTGTAGAACCCATCCACAGGCACCCAGGGGAAGATATCCAGGAAAAGCCAGACTTGGCAGCTGGGATGCCCTGAGGTGACCCCACCTTTCTCTCATCTAACACTATGAGGTTCTAGATGAGGAGCCTTAGGGGGGCTGTTCTCTAGTACCATCAAGAAAACTCCTGATTTTCCTTTTTATCTGTTACCTGCAGACAGTCCTAGTGAGAGAGAGAGGTGGGCACTATTTACCGTGGCTGATGCCTTCCAACTGCTACAGCTCAGCTGCCTTGTGTTCCTCTGTGTGTGTGTGTGTGTGTGTGTGTGTGTGTGTGAGAGAGAGAGAAAGAGAGAGAAAGAAGAAGAAAAGAGAAGAAAGGAAACAATGTATATCATATAATATTTTCAGTCAGTATCTTTACCAACAGTTTTTATCTAGACAGTGTCTGATTTAGAAGAAACCTAACTTTGCCATCCCAGAAATTATCTTTCTGCTTCCAATGAGAAGTAGCAGTGTGGGCCCTGCGTAACTGCCAGTGTCCAGGAATAAAGGCTTATCTGAGCTTATAGATGTAATTATAAGACTGAAAGTTTTTTTTAAGAGACCACATGGTTCAGTCCTTGGCCTCTATCTAAAACTGATATCTGATGGACATTTTCCTTTTAAATATTTCCATCTAGGGATATTCTAAAGATCTTTTCCAAAGACCAATTCTAATGTTTCTTTTATTCATGTAGAATAATTAATTTTAAGATTTGTAAAGCATTTTTTTTTGCATATTATCTCATTTGTCCCTCACAACAACCCAAGTAGGTAAGTATTATTATTATCCTGATTTTATAGCTATGGAAATGGAGGCAGGGAAATGTCAAATGACTTACCCAGGATTACTAGGTTAATACAAATCTGAAACAGAGTTTGAACTCAAGTCTTCCTGACCACAAGTATAGCTTTCTACTCACTGTAATGCCTAGCTGCCTAAATGTACTTATGGGAGTTTATCAAATGAGATAATGTATATAAAGCACTTAGCAATTTTTAAGGCATATATATAGATACATATATACATGCATGAACTGTTGTTATTAATATTATATGGTATCAAACTCAAATAGAAACTGTACATAAGAGCGCTGGCCCTGAAGGCAGGAGGACCTGAGTTCAAATCTGGCCTCAGACCAAACACTGGACACTTACTAGCTGTGTGACCTTGGGCAAGTCACTTAACCCCAATAGCCTAAAAAAAAAAGAAAAGAAAAAAAAAGAAACTGTACATAAGGATACCTGTGGGCTGCATATTGACTTAGAAAACCACAAATTAACATTATCTATATTTTATTGTATTTTAATAATTTTAATAATTTAATTATTTTCATTATTAATTATATATAATTATTTAAATATTTCCCAATTATACTTTAATCTGGTTCAGGCCTCACTTTTGTGGTCTGTGGGCTGCATGTTTGATCCCTTTGGTCTAGCTGATATGCAAACATGAAACACTTAGGAAACAAGGCCAGTCAGTGTACATCCTACCAAAGTGAGTTGTAAGGATAGTAAAAGCTCTAGGTATTCAAGGGAAAGGGGTCATCGATGGAGATAAGATAGATCATGAAAAGTTTCTGGGAGGAGATAGAACTTAAACTGGGCCCTGAACTGTGGCTGGGCTAGGAGGGAGGACAGACATTATAGATGTGGATGAAAGGAAGAGGTAAAGTGGAGGCAATGTGACCAAAGATATTGCTTTATTAGGAAGGGTGAGAAAACCAATACCACCTTAGCCTTCTGCAACTACTGAATTCACTTTCACCTCATGGTCCCAAATAGGACCAGGATCCCAAACACTAAGTCTGTTGTCATAATATCATGTAGGAATAGGCCATCAGACACTAGGTCCAACCAGGAGATACATATATTTTTCACATTGCAGAAAACTTCTGACTGTGGGTCCATCAATTCCTACTGTTCTGTACTGGGCTTCACTCAGGCCAGTTCCCTGGTAACTTATGTTTAATATTGAGGGGGGAAACCAAGATATTTTATAGATAATTGAATAGTTAACAAAAGGAGATTTACTTATACATAGCAGGAGAAGGATATTCAACAAGATAGGCATTAAGGACTCTTTGAATTGATTTAACTGTGCACAATTCTATTGCCTGAGTTGCCACTCATTTTCTACCAGCCAAGTATCAGAAAGCATCTGGAGTTTTTCATGTGTGTTTTTTTTAATTAAGTAGACCAGAAAGAGAGGTCAACAGCCCTCTCTTTGTGTCCTGGGCCAATCAAGGGCCCCAAAGAGTTTCAATATCTTTTAAAGAAAAACTAGTCTAACTTGTTTTGGGACAGGAGTCATTGCTCCCATCACACTCTACCCCTTGGTAGAAAAGGTCCTTAAGGTTTTCTAGACCAGTGGCATGAAACTCAAATAGAAATGGCCAAAACCATACATAAGGATCCCTCAGGGATGCACATTGACTTAGAAAACCATATGTTAACATTATCTATGTTTTATTAAATTTTTATTTATTTTGTTAAGTATTTCCCAATTATATTTAATCAGGTATGGACCGTACTCTGGAGTGTCATGGATCATGTGTTTGACACCTCTCTTCTAGTGGACCTTCTACCACTTAAAAGACTTTAGGGCTGTTCCTGGTCAATCCTAACCTCCTGTATTCAAGAAACTTAAGGAATACTAAAGGATAGAGTGAAATACTAAATCAGAAACACAGCAAAAACAAAATAATGTAACAGCTCCTCGAATGATTGCATAGGGGAGACCATAAACCAGAAATTCCAGGCTTCTTTTCCCACTCCCACCCCCTCCTCTCCCTTGAAAGGTTTGAATTTCAGGTCTAAACAATTAGATAGAAGTTAGGTATTAAAGTGGACAATGAGAAATTTTTGCAATTCATAACGAGTGTCGATTTAAAGAGGTGATCATAAGTGGGAGCAGCACTAGGAACACTGTCAGCATGGCAACAATGATGATCATTCTTCCTGCACAGTCAATGGTCTTTATTGTACATTTCCATGACCAACTTAGTGTTCCTTTGTCTACCAGCTAGCACCTCCTCCTTCTTGGGAGCCTTATGGGGAGGGTGTTATATAAAACCTTTGCCTCGTAAGAGGTCCCAGAGAGATTTCTCCTTTTTTTCCTGTGGGGCTGGGTAGATACTTTCACCTCCCTCTTGTTGCTGGAAGGCAAGCTCTCTCCCAACAATGCCATTTCCTGGTCCTCCAAGCCATCTCTGTACAAAGCTGTACAGTTATCACTGGGTATTACACTGGCAGCAAAGGGATGGACCAATCATTTCTAGATTACAGTAAACCACAAGTTACAGGGGCCCTGCCTTTTGCCACTGCCCATGCTTGTGCCCACTCTTCTGTTGCTAGGCTATCGCTGCTTCTGGGAGTCACTCTGCTGCCCACTTACATCACTCTGCTGCTAGGACCACTCTTTTGTCTCTTGCTATCTGCCACTGGGGCCTAGGTCTTAGCCTTCCTGCTGGTCACCACCACTTGGGTTTCTCTGTTTGCTGCCATTGGCCACCACTTCTGGAGCCTATGTCTCTCCCTGTTGCCCACACCCACAGGGTCAACTGCTATCCCTTTATCTCCTTCAGCTCTACTTCTGAGCATCCTGCCCCTGTTTTTCCTTCCTCCATGCCCTCTGGATCTCTTGTTCCATCATTAATAAACATCACTTCATCTTAGACCTTTTCCTCATATTACTTACATCTTATGCTCATGCAAACTAGGTTTTGTCCAGAAGATACTATATCCCTGGCTACCTTCTCTAGTAAATGGTGAACCTTTTCTTTTACCCATACCCTCTCCTACCCAGCTGGGCCAGAGTAGACATAGTCATTGCTTCTTCTTGCCATTTCCAGACCATCCCTTTGCCACCATCATTCAGCAACTTTCTTTCTTTGTAGTTCACTCCATCAATTTAAATCAGCTTTGCCAGATCCTCGTTGAAGTCATTTATCAACCAATCAACATGAATATAAGCACCTGTTCCTAGGTCATTTTCCCTCCTTTCTCAGTACCTAGTTCAGAGTTTTTCTTTCTATCCTAATGCATTAATACTTGTAGAATCACTATACACGTTTCCGTCCCCTCAAACATTCTGACCTCCCAGTTCATCGACCTCATCAATTCCCATGCCCTGTACCTTCTATCTCAGTTACACACAGGTATGGTCACACCCTTGATTTCATTCTCATCATAATTGTTCACAATCTTGGACTCTGAAATTTCTCTCTCTATCTGCAACCCACTATCCTTCTATCTCACTCCTAAACCAATTGTTCATCATTACCATGACTTCTAGTCACTGTACCCCACCCTATACCTCTGCCCTTTCACTTTTAATCTGGCCTCATTTCCTCACTTTGCACAGTTAACTACAGTTAACTAGTTCAACTATACATCGTTACCTGCCCTTCATTCCCTTGACCCCTTGTCCTCTCACTCCTTAAGTCTTCAGTCCCTTTATGTTCTGCTTTCCAATGACGGCTGTACTCACGGTCTACCTTCTTTGCTCTTGTTAAATGCTATAGAACAGGGCTGGAGAAAGTCACATGATGTGACGACTGGGTCCACTATGAATATGTTACATAGTGTCACAAAAGTCACAATTCAGTTTTAAGCTAATAAAGCTTAAATAATAAAATTAATAATTTAAGCTCATAAAGCTTAAACTGAACTAAGACTTTTGGGACATCTTATATAATCTCAACTGGGCTCTCATAATGACATGGTAATATTTTAATTTGTCCCTGATTGGCTTTCTGTTTAATTTCTCACAGTAGCTATTTCAAATGTTCTATTTTCTCCTTAATTCTCCTACACCCCTTTGGACTTCTCTGTCAGCAGAGGACTTTGCTTTCTATTTTCCTAAGAAAACTGAAACCATCCTCTATTAAGTTCCTTTTCTTCTCTCTCTTTTTTTTAACCTCAAAATCCCTCTACATCACCCTCCCCCCCCCACATACACACATACACACACCTGTTTTGCCCCAGTTTTCCATATTAAGGCAAATCAGTGTAATTGTACCTTTCATTCCAACCTTTCTCATCTCCTCTGACCATCCTCTTTCTGTCTCTTTTTATCTCTCATCATCAGTCTCTACTTATCCATTTACTGGCTTCTTCTGAGATACCAATAAACACGCCCAGGTTTCCTCCATCATTAGCAAATCTTCACTTGGCCCTTCCATTCTTTTAAACTATTATTCTATATATCTCCCCACTTTCATAATCAATATGTGGGAACTTCTTTCTCCAACAGTCTATAACTTCTTCAATTCAACAAACATTTATTTATTAAGCACCTAGTATGTGTCAGGCACTGTGCTAAGTGCTGGAAATACAAAGACAAAAATGAAAGTGTTTTTCATCAAGGAGCTTACATTGTATTGGGGAAAATGACATGCACCCAGAAAATCAAAAACACAATATATTTAAAGCAGTTTTGTTGGGAAGGATACAGGTCTAATATGAAAGATAGAGTGTTAGCAGAGGACACAAGGGAAGGGTAAGTTAGACTGGTTTAGGGCCATGGTGTGGATGATGCTGACATGAATGGGCATGAGGATCAGTGACCAGGAAAGAGAATGTTGTCCCGGGCAATTTACAGTATACAATCACAGGAGCTCTTAGGGGAACCGTAGTTTAGTAGCTCATTACATCCTTCAGAATTGTAACAGTAATGGGGAGTATGGCTGGGGAGGGGCAGGAGAAGGGGCACTGCAGGCTTTGTAGCAGGAGAATAGGTATTGATTCCCTGGTCCTGCCAGTGGATTAAGACAGGAGACAATGGAGTCCTGGGGCTTGGTTGGTTATAGAAGGGTAAGGTATGTTTGAGGTACCACCTATGCCTCTAATCCTTTTGGAGACTATGGTCTTCAAAACTATAACTATAGTTTCTATAGTCTATATATAGTCTTCTATAGTCTATAACTAAGGTTGTGATCTTAGAGGGCTGCCTGAGACTCAGAGAGGTTGACTGTATTGTGCATGGTTATACAAATGAGTGTCAGAAGAAGAATGGAAACTATGGCTTTCTGATTATAACCTGAACACTCTCCACTAGCCTTTCCTACCTCATTCATTTCACAGCCAAACTCCTTAAAAAAAATTATCTACACTCCTTGTTTCTATATCCGCTCCTTACACCTGCATCTCTACTCCTTGCAGTCTGTCTTCTGAGCCTTCACTTGATTGAAACTGCTTTCTCTAAGGTTTTCCTAACTGCTAAATCCGATGACCTTTTCTCATTCTCCTCCTTTCTTGATATCGACCCAGTTCAACCTAACAAACATTTATTAAGTGGCTGTTATATTCCAGGCACTATACTGAAGATACAAATACAAAAATGACAGTCTCTGCCCTCAAGGAGCTATTGAGAAGGGGAGAGGGCAGAAACAGCCTGTATACAAATAAGCAAGTTTAAAATATATAACCAATAAATTCAGAATCCTTCCAGGGAGGAAGGGTGCTAACAACCAGAGGGGATTGGGACAGGCAAATTGAACTGAGCTTAGGATGAAGCTAGGGATTCTAAGAAGCAGAGGTAAGGAAGGAGTTCCTTTCAGACATGAAGGATAACCTGTGCAAAGATGGAATGTCACACGAGGGAATAATTCATGGGCTTGTCTCTAGAACACAGAGTTCATGAATGGGAAATAAAATATGAAACTGTTTATCCTCTTTCCCTAAATTCTTTCTCCTTTCTCAGGTTTATGTCGCTCTGCCTTCTCATAGTTCTTCTCCCTGTCTACCTGCTTCTTCTGTGTCTTCTCCTCTGGCTCATCACCATGCCTCACCCCACAACTGTAAGTGTTCCCCTGAGCCTCTGTCCCATAATTTGGGATTATTTCATTTATTATATTTGTATCCCAGTGCCTAGTACAGTACCAGACACATAATAGGTACTTAAATTCTTATTGATTAATTGATCCTATCTATACCAGGGGTGGGGAGCCTTTGGCTTCGAAACCACATGTGGCTCTCTAGGTCCTCAAGTGCGGCCTTTTGACTGAGTCCAAATTGGTTCTGTGAAGTTTTGATTCAGTCAAAGGGCCATGCTTGAGGACCTAGAGGGCCACATGGGGCCTCAAGACCAAAGGTTCTCTACTCCTGCTCTATCTATACCTTCTCTCTTGGTAATGATTTTATCACTTCCCATGGATTCAGTTACCATCTCTTGGCAGATGATTCCCAAATCTGCATATACAGCACCAAATTCTTCCTTGAAATTGAACATTGTATCACCAACTGCTTGATGGGTGTCAATACCTGGATGAACATAAGCCATTCTAAATAGAACTCATTGGGAGGTGAGGGGTTGTAATGACAATTATTAAATTTTTTTAAAAAATAAAGTAAATAAAAGAGCATTAATGAAACACTTGAGATATATAGAAGAGAGCAGAAGGATATTCAAAAGGAAACACAGACTAGGTTGGTTAGAATTACTATGTTAAATTTAATAGAGATAGAGATTGAGGGACCTGTGATTTCACTGGTTCAGGGAACTCCCATGTGAAGAAATTCCTTCTCCCCATGCAGGTCAGCATCTTCTCTGCCAACTCAGATTCTTAGAGAATTGCCTAGAGCACCGAGAGGTCAAACAATTTGCCCAGGATCACATAACCCACGTGTGTCAGAGGTAGGTCTTGAGACAGACTCTCTAGACAGGGTGCCATGCTTCACTGTTAAGTTTAATATGTACTTTAAAAACCCAAGCTGTTTGTCATAGAGATTAATTTTCATATTTCATCCTCTTTTTCTGTTCTTCGTAAGTGGAAATATCTATGCTTGTTAAATTTGGTCAAATTCACAATAATAAAAAAGGAAAAAAAAGATTAAGTGGGATTCATTTTCTTTCCCCAAACCAATCCTTTTTACAAATTTCTCCATGAAGTATCTAGATCATAGCTCTCTCACACATGGTATAGCAGGAGCAATCACATGTACAAGGATAGTTGGTTTTTCCCCCCTAAAAGGCATAGAAACTTGATTGGTCAGGAGACTCAATTGGTCAAGAACTTTTAGCCATTAATGTGGTTTGCTGGTTGTCTATGAGAATGAAAGAGTCCCACTCATAACATATCAGGCTCAGCAGCTGTTCCACTACTGTGCAAGTTGCCGCATCCCGCTCACTGTGAGCTTGGAGAAGGGGGCACATCTATCTGAACCTTACCGAGTATTCTTTTTATGCTTTGGGTAAGTAAACATCCTTCTGCTAACTGTTAGATGGTCTAGAACATTTCATTTCATTCTAATTTTTTTTAAACCAGAACTATCCGACTTGCCTGAAGCAGGTCTGGTCTATAACATGTGGTACCTCCAGAAAAGTTATCCCAGGGTCAAGGTACTCTATGTATCTGCATCTGCTCAAAACTATAGCTCCTAAGCCCCTACCAATGTGTTTCCTTTTTCTAATTAGCCAGAGGACTAAGTTAGTTCAAAGCAAAGGCATTTAATAAAATAGTGCAGTGAAAAAAAAGTAGCACTAAAACGTTCCTCAGCATACATGCCAAATCTCCCAAATGAACCTAGAATCAGTGGGAAAAATGGATACACATAGAGAACACAAATGGGGACATACAGGAATGGAATATGGATAGCTAAGATAAACATCTGGTAGGGAATATCATAGAAAACACATATGACAAGAATACACGCACAGAGGGTCAACTCATGGCCCTTTGGGTTTTCCATGAAAATTAATGTGGAAAAGTGCAAAAGCTAAGAGAGTGAAGTCATTGTCTTTCTCATGATCCACATTCCTACCTTTACTATATATTTGTGACCAGTGACAAACATATCAGGTTTCTGATCATCCCAAACCCATTTTTGTTTAGTGTACTTGGGCAATTAGCTCAGGGTCCCAAACTTGGGTTGTCCATTATTTCTCCCTCTCCCTTGCCCCAAGTAGTCAATCAGGTGTGAAATCCTGTCAGTTGTAACTTGACATTCTTCTCTCCTCTGCTATCCTTTGCACTCACACAGGTCCCATCATAGTTCAGGCCCTCATCAGTTCTTACACTGTCTGTTGCAACAGCCTCTTAATTGAACTCCTGGCTTCTTGGCTTCTGGTCTCCTCCTTCTCTAACATAGCTGCCAAAATAACCTTCTCAAAGCATATGTCTGATTGCATCTCACCCCTGCAAAGAAGTCCCAAACTTGACATTTAAAGATCTTGATAATCTGGCTCCAGTCTACTTTTGCAGAAATTTCATGTCACAACCCTTTTATATACTCACCATTCCAAATAAACTCTGTTTGTATGTGTGTGTGTGTGTGTGTGTGTGTGTGTCTTCCTCTCACTTCATATTGTTTTATATTACTCATCTGTTGACTTGTTTTTATCCCTCAGCAGAACATAGGTTATTTGAGAAGATCTATTGTTTTTATTTCTGTCTTTTTTCCAGAGTCTAGCACAGTGATTTACAAATAATAGATGTTTAATAAATGCTTGTTGAATTTAATATCCCATGTTTTAGAGAAAGTGAAGAGACCAGCCTGGCTGAAGCAGGAAATTCTTCTTGGGTAATAAGAGGAGATAAGACTGAGATGGAGCCTTACAATTAAGGACCTTGAAAGCGTAGCCAAAGAGTTTGTTCTTTTCTTGCAGGCATAGGGAGCCATTAGAGATTCTTGAGAGATGGTGTAATGTAATAGGACACTGTGCATTCAGATCTTTGATCTGAGATGCACTAGTTGTATGACCTTGGGCAAATTAGTCAATACCTTTGAGCCTCAGCTTTCTTATCTGCAAATTGAAGACAATTCTTTTCTCTCTCTCTCTCTCTCCCCCTTTGTGCTACTAACTCCATAGGGTTATTGTGAGAAAAGTACTTTGTAAGCCTTAAAGTGTTCTATATATGTGAATTACTATTCTTGACTAGGAGAGTGGCATGATGAAATTAGTATTTTAGGAAGATTTATCTTTTAGTGCTGTGTAGGATGAATTGGAGCGAGAAGAAATGGAAGATAGGGAGGTCAGAGACTAATTAAAAGCTCTTTAAGAAATCCAAGTGTGAGATGATGGAGGCTTGGGCTGGAGTAAGGGGTGTGGGAATAAACAAGAAAGGATAGATGTAGAGACATTTCAAAGGAAGACTCCAGGTCACTTGGTGACTGACTCAATGCAAAAGAGAAGGAAGAATGAAACAAAATCTCTGTTTTTAATCTGGATATGTGAGAAAATGGTGACTCCCTTAACATAAGCTGGGAAATTGGGAGAAGGTTTTTTATTTTGTTCTGTTTTGTTTGATGGGGGGAGGGGAGATGATGAATTGAGTTTGGTTGAAGACTGCTGGGCTTGAAGTGATGGGTGGGACATTCCAGTGAAGATGGATGTCTGATGGAATTGTAGCAGGATAGAGGGAGGTGACATTTTAAGGTTAGAGGTGTTTGTTCCAAGCATCAGCAAAGAGGAGAGAGTGGAAACCCTTTAGATAAGGTTTATACCCCAAGGGAGAGAGAAGGAAGAGCAGAGATGCCAAGAACTGAACTCTGGGGAAAAGGGATGGATCAAATATGGGAAGAGGAAGAACTACCAGATAGGAAGCACAAAAGGAATCACAGAACGGATAGAAAGAAAACCAGGTAAGTGTGTGGTCACAGAGGACAAAGCAAGAGTTTGCTGAAGGAAGGGGGTAGACAACAGTGTGGTACCCCACTGAGAAATCTTTATGTCCAGCTTAATTATCTCCAGTGGTATTTCCAGCCCTTTCCTCTTATTCTGCTCTCAATGGCATGGACTTTTTACTTATTACAAGACTAATAATCTTTCATATTCTTCAAAGTTGTTTATTGTCACCCCTCAGGCTAAATAACCCCAATTTATTTTCTCTCCCCTCATAGGTCCAGTTTTCCAGCTTTTGATAATTATTATTTGTTTAATTTTATTTTATTTCTGGCATTAATTCTGCTTTGATTTTTTTCAGTCTGTATTTTCCCAGCCACTCAGTACAGTGCTTCAAAAAACAATAACAAAAAAACTCCAAACAATTCTTAGCATCTGCATGATACTCCTGTACAAAGGAGTTCACCAACATCAATGAATTAATTTCCTTTATTTTTGTCCTTGATGTAGCTGAGAAAGTGTGGCATTTATTGGCCCGTGTTCATTCTTCTCCCCCTGGAACAGAGGCAAAATTTTTGGGTTGGTACTTAACAGGATAGCCCTTAAGAGAACCCAAATAATTGGAGACACTCGGGTGACTTTCCAATCTTCAGAATCAGTCATTGTTGAATGTGTTACCCATCTCTGTCAATATCTGACTATTTAAATGCTTCATTTCCTTCAGAATCCAAGAACTGATATCATTCAGTCCCACTGACGACTTAACTGCGGTGGAGTTTTTCATGTTCCTTCTTAACTTTCTGCTTCATGATAAGTTATTATTTGGATAGTTAAAAATGGCCATTATCTCTATGACTATGCCATTGGTTTCCCATTTTTCTTCATTTCTCTTAATGGACAAGGATCTTCGCGGCTGTAAGTCTCTGAGGGTTGGCAACAGTTGCTGCCATCACAGCCGTGTTTTATTACCAGGGATCATAAGGGGCCGTTGTTGTAGCTGCAGCTGTCTCCACAGGCAAAGGGAAGTGGAGAAAGGAGTCAATTACATAGATAACTGGCAGACAGAAAATCTGAAAAGTCCTTTGGGTTGTCTTAATTCTTTGATTTGCTTTGTTAGTAGAGCATTACCAATCAATGTCCACCCCACATCAATAGTGCCCAACATAAATTTTTTTATTAGCCATATTATGCTTTATTTCCAGGTATTTTCACACATGGCTATAACACTGACAATAATGACTGCGTCCTCATAGAAGTCTGTTGCACTCAACTTGTGACTGTCACTCAGGCCAACCCTGCCTTAAAACGGCCTGGCAAATAACAGTCCTATTGGATTCTTGATCTCTTTTGCAACTTGTACTAACTGCCTATTTTTATTCCTCCCCCTGCTCTTTGTTCTCATGGATGTTTCTCTAAGCTAGCCATCCCAACAAGAAGTTATTCATACCTTTTCCCAAAGTGTGTAATTTGACCTCTTAAAAAGTTTCTCAGGGGCAGCTAGATGGCACAGTGGATAGAGTACTGGCCCTGAAGTCAGGAGGACCTGAGTTCAAATCCAGCCTCAGACCTAACACTTGACACTTACTAGCTGTGTGACCCTGGGCAAGTCACTTAACCCCAATTGCCTAAAAAAAAAATTTCTCAAGGAGAAATGAGTAGGGAATGAGATAAAGGAACAGAATAGTGATCCACAGAACCAGGGGAAAGACACAGAGCTCGTGTGCCAGGGTTGATTTAAAGTATTCTTTGATATTCCAGAAACTTATTTATGTATCTAACCATGTCACTCACCTTTGATCCATACTCTCAGCCTCAGTAAACTCCAGTGGCTCCCTATTACTTCCAGGGTTGAATTTAAAATCCTGTTTGGCATTGATAGGATCTGAAAAAGTCCTTTGGGTTTTCTTCAATTTTTGATTGCTGTCTCAGTAAAGCCTTACCAATCAATGTTCCCCCCTCTCCCATCAAGAGTGCCCAACATAGTGGTAACTGGGAGTACTGGTCTTGAGTTTAGGAATCATCCTGGAAATTTAAGGCTTAGTGTGAGCCCAGGTTTCAGATTTTCACAAATCCAATAAGTGGACACCAAAAACAGAAGGAGAAGTTCTATTAAATTTCATCTACATTACTAGGTTCATGGTCTCTGGATCTTTTCTTTGGGTGTTCTACCTCTCACAGATCTGAGGGATTCTTTCTACTCTGGCTTTCACCTAGATCATAAATTCAGAGCTGCAAGGGACCTTGACAGTCACGTAAGTCAAGCTTCTCATTTGACAGATAAGGAAACTGAAGCCCAGAGAGGTTTAGTGGCTTGCTTAAGATCACACAAGTAATAGCTTGAGAGGTGGTATTTGGACCAGGTCATCTGACCCCAAAGCCCCTACTCTATTCCACTTTTGTTGTTGTTCAGTTGTGTTTAATTATTCATGACTCTATGGACTATAGCACACCAATGCTGTCCATGAATTTTCTTGGCAAAGATACTGGAGTGGTTTGCCATTTCCTTCTCTAATCCACTCTCTCCCCTATTCCCCCCAAATTTGTTTCCAGTCTGATGTCTTTCCCAAATGCCAATCCTGGATTTCCAGATGTCTATTGGATACTTCTACTTGGATTTATTGCCATTATTTCAAACACTGCATGTCCCAATTTGGATATACTTTCCCTTTTCCACATAATTCCACTTCTGACTTCTCTGTGTCTGTTAGTCATATTATTATTCTTCTAATTGCTTACTTAGACTGGACTCCTTGCAATCATACTTGACTCCCTCCACTCTCTACCCTCCAAATATAGGATACCGAAAGAAAAATGGAACAGTTCCTCTCTCAAGGAACTTAAGGGGGATGGGGAGTGTTGCAATTTATACGCAGACAAAGAAATACATAGTATACACAAAATAATTCCAGGTGAGAGAAAACACTAACCAACGGGGAAATGATCCTTATCTGATCTCCCTAGGAATGTAAAGATTTGATGATCCTAGGAAGCTAGGGAGTCTGAGAAGTAGAGGTAAGAAGGATGTGCATTCTAGGCATAAGGGAACACATTGTGTAAAGAAAAGGAGACAGCAACTTAACTCTCATTGCCTCAAAAAAAAAAAAAGAAAAGAAAAGAAAAGAAAAGAAAGAAAAGAAAAGGAGACAAAAAGCCAAGTTTGAGGAAGAGCAAATCAATAAGGCTGGAATATTGAGAGCATTAGGGAGAGTAATTGGTAATAAGGTAGGTTAGACCTAGATTGTGAAGGACTTTACATCCCCAAGGAGTGTGTATGTTTTTTTTTAGAGGCAAAAGGGAGCCAATGAATATTCTTGAGCAGGGGAGTAACGTGACTAAATCGATGTTTTAGGAATACTGTCTTGGTAGTTGTGGGGAAGATAGATTGGTGAGGTAGAGAGAATGGGAGCAAAGGAGTATGGTTGCAATAATCCAAGCTAAAGAGAATAAGCATATGAAATAGGGTCATAAGCACATGTAATCTCAATTCTGTGAACTTTTGTATCCTTCCCAATTCAAGCTGGACCATGTTCCAGAATGAAGAGGGGCTGAAGGTCTTTACATTCCTGACAACAGCGAGGAGTACAGGGTAAGGAGCCAGGAAGTTCCTGACATCATTTTCTGCTATAGCTCTCTTTGGTGCTGCTGCTGACATACTAGGTATTTAGGTGTTTTTCTAATTTGATCAATAGAAGAGGGCACTGGTGAAGGTATGCAGTTGCTTGGCACATTCCATGAGCAGAAGTAGACCATGACAGCTGCTGTTTCAATTCATACTTGGTCTAATATCACAGTATCACAACTGACATGTGTGTTGAACTCCACCAGGACAAGCAGCTTAGACAGAATGAGTGTGTCCATATATTTGTCAAAAGTTTCTTTGTCCTCATCCATATGCATCATGGTGGACATAACTATGCAATCTTGGTCTAATCACTTTTCCTCTATGGGCCTCACTTTCTTCACTTGTAAAATGAAGTGTTTGGACTGGACTGGATCTGAGGTCCTTTTTAAGGCCGACATTCATTGACCCGTTGCCCAATGGAAAGCTATGGATGAACTTACCTTTCACTTTAATTAGCATAACTAATAATGATGTAAAATGAGTCATATCTTTTCCTCATTTTCTCACTCTGTGTTTGCCAGGAGGTTTTTAATTTTAAAGGAGGAGTGGGGAGGGAAGGATGGCCAAATATTTAACATTTCCAGTCAGTTCTGGCCCTGAGGTGTTTTGTAACTCTGTCAGCTCCTAAACTCTTTGCCAGTGGCAAACTGCAGGACCTCCCCTGTGAGTCAACACTCTTAGTCAGCATCTTTACTGAATATTCATACCATTTAGGCTTTGGGGCCCCATTAGTCTTTCAGTTCTAAGGTTTGCATACTCCAAAGGAAGAACACATTTTTGTTTGTATTTTTGATTCCTCACTGTGTAATACCTTGATGTTCCATTAAGTTATAGGTAGATGTGTTTGCTAATGTAAAAAACACAGTTGGGAAAAGAAATTTATGTTGGTTGTGAGAAAGGGAGAGGGAATGTCCCTGGAAGTAGAGGATTCCCCAGAACTAGAGGTCTTGGAACAAAGGCTGGGTAGCTATTGATTGGGGACAGAGTAGAGGGGATTCCTATAGGGGTATGGCTTACATTACATAAGGTAGCCTGTGAAATTTCTTTCTTCTTCTGAGTTTCTGTGGTTTGGAAGTTGGAGGTTTTTTGTGTGCTTCTGTGTGTACACACACACACACACACACACACACACACACACACACCACACCACACACATATATATATAGAGAGAGAGAGTAGGGTTTTTAAAAGCTTTCTGTATATATTTTTTAAAGTGAGCTCCCATATCTGCTCGATAGATGAGCACTTCTAGAAATAAACTCTGATTTAAGTCCCAGATCCACATTCCACTTGCTATGACCTCTTGGACAAGTCTCTGATTCTCTCTGAACTTCAGTTTCCTCATCTGTAAAATGTGGATATGATATAAATAATAGTACCTACCTTACAAGGTTTTGGTGAAAATTAAAAGATACAGTATTTGTAAAGCACTTCATAAACTTTAAAGAGCTATATAAATGCAATCTATATTATATAATAGACATCATATATACATATAATAATATACAATAAGAGTAAGCCCATCTTCCTTCACAGAGTTGTCAGGGTTAAATGAGGGATAATACCTTCAGTAAAACCCTGCAATGACACTATTTGTTATTTTGAATTTTAAAAATTTTTATTGATGTCTTGTTTCTATATCACCTTTATTTCAAAATATATACCTCCCCCCACCAAGGTGAGCCATTCCTTATAACAAACAATAGAAAAGAAAGAGGGGGAAAAGTAGGTTAGCAAAAGGAGTGGAACATTATTTATTATTTTTATTTTTAATAAGTTTTTATTGATGTCTTCTGTTTCTTAGATAATTGTAGTTATACCAGAGAGGCATCCTATATAACAAATAATATTTTTTTAAAGAGGAAAAAAATCAGCACAATTTATCAATACATTGAAAAAGTCCAAAAACATGTACACTGCTTAACACCTATGGACGTCCTGCCTTCATGAAGGGATGGGGTTGCAATGTCTTCTCACACCTGCTCACTCCAGTCATGCTTGATATTTACAATTTTGTGATATTCCCTTTTGATTTTCTGGTGTATGGTGGTTCTTTGCCTTTTCTATTATTGTTTGCAAGAACAAAGCCCAAAATCTGAAATAGTTTTAGGAAGAAGTTTATTAGTTCGTTAGGTAGAGGAGAGTGAACTGGAAAGGAGGTATGGCTCCTTTGCCCCAGGTTCTGCAAGATTTACTTTATATAGAATTTTGAAGAAAGTTTCTGCACAGGCGTCACACATGAATTATCTAATAAAGGTGTAGCACACAGTCATCTGAACGGACCCAAAATATAAGCTTGAGTGGACCCTAAACAAGTCCTGGGTGTGGTAACCCTAAACAAGAATGATTTAGTGGATCTGGGGGAAGCCAAAATTCATTGCAGTCATCTCTTGCATTCCTAGAGAGTGGCTGTGGTCAGGAGATATTCTGGGTACAGATCACATAAAGTTGGATTTAAATAATATAAAAAATTTTCTGAATATAATAAATCATTTTTCCTATACATTGTTGTAGGTACTGGGTATATTGTTTTCTTGGCTCTGCTTACTTCACTCTGCCATCAGTTCATATACATCTTTTTATACTTCTCTGTATTCACCATACCTCATTTCTTATAGCACAGTAATATTTTACTATATTCATGTATGGCAATTTGTTTAGCCATTCCCCAATCAAAAGGAATGAGGCAGCCAGGTGGCAAAGTGGATGGAGCACTGGGCCTGGAGTTAGGAAGGCTCATCTTCCTGAGTTTGAATGTGGCCCCAGACACTTATTAGCTGTGTGACTCTGGGCAAGTCACTTAACCCTGTTTGCCTCAGTTTCCTCTTCTATAAAATGATCTGGAGAAGGAAATGGCAAACCATTTCAATATCTTTGCCAAGAAAACCCCAAAATGGAGTTACAAAAAGTTAGACATGACTGAAACAACTGGACAACAATCAAAAGGCATCTACTTTGTTTCCAATTCTTTGCTCTCACAAAAAGAGGAGCATATACTTTATTACATGAATTTGGGTGTACACTGAATCAAACTATGTCTTTTGAAACATAATAATGACACCTTCCACAAGGTCATTGCTAGATTTCATGGAAACGTGATGTTAGGTGACACGACATTCCAAGGGGCAGTCAGTAAGTCCACAGTAACTCCCATGACAATAATGGTTCCCTAGGTAATATACGAAACAGCAGGGACCTAATTCTCTTGATTCTGAGTCCAAATTCTGAGTCCTATCACCACCCTGAATTTCTTGTACTTCAGGAACAATGTTTATACACATGCATTAAGTAATGTGAAGGTGAATAGACTGAGACTTAAGAGCATCCACTCCACTGGGGTTCAAACACTAGTCATTCTCCACTCAATTGCTGGCTTGGTCCATCAGTGAGTTTTTTGGTTGCTAGTGTGGGCTTTGTTTGAATAGTTCAATGATGTTATTGTGAAATATTGGTCTGGATAATGTCATTCTGGGTTCATATGCACAGTAAAAACCTAATCTAATAGGCTCAGTTTATACCTTTGCTACTAAGCTTATCTACTGACACCAGTGTTAAAAGGGGGTAAGATTCAACCTCTGAGTATAGTTGCATAAAGTGCTCTTGGGATTTTGATGTTTGTTTGTTTGTTTGTTTTCCCCAGGCAGGTGGACCAGAAAACATTAAGTCATACAGCATCACAATGGTATGACAGGGAAAGTGAAAACAGTACTTCAGCTTTGAGCTAAAGGTGTCCATTTGATAATACTACTTTTCCAACCTCATGGGTTGGCTCTAAGCAAAATTGAAAAGGAGATGCAGGCTTTCCCAGGCTCTGCTTTTTTGAGCCCTTCTTTCTCCTCAGTGATCTCTCCCCTGTTTGTTCTAGGCCTTCCCTCAACACCCCCAACACAAGGTGCTTATATTTCTTCCTGCCATGGAAACTTATTGTCCAGGGAAGGATCTGACCTGGGTGTATCTACTACTATATACTATATAGTGCTTCAAGGTGCAGGTCATCCCTGCCTGACAAGAGGGATGGAGTGGGAATCTGGAATTAAAATAAGCATAAACCAGAAGACAAGGCAGAATTTATACCAGGGTGTCTTTGTAGGGTGCACTGAAAATAGAGACTGAGACCTGTTGCAGCAATAGGGATCTAGGCTGGTAGGTCAGTAATGGAGCAAAAGGCAAGATATAATTTAAATCAGAGGAGCTGACCACTTGTCTGACTCAACCTGTCTCTCCCATGTCTGTGTTTATTTTTGTGTATGGTGGTGTTATTTGTCTTTCTTTCTTTCTTTCTCTTTCTTTTTTTGACCACGGATTTCATTTTAATTTAATTTAATTTATTTGTTGGTTTTTAGTTTTCAGCATTCACTTCTATAAGATTTTGAGTTCTAAATTTTTCTTCCCTTCCCTCTGCTTCATTCTCCCTGTGACGGCATGCAATCTGATATAGGATACACATGCACAATCAAATTAAACATATTTCCACATTAGTCATGTTGTAAAGAAGAATTAGAACCAAAGGGAAAAACCACGAGAAAGAAGAAACAAAAAAAAAAAAGAGAGAGAGAGAGAAAATAGTATGCTTCGATCTGCATTCAGACTCCATAGTTCTTTCTCTGGATGTGGACAGCATTTTCCATCATGAGTCTTTTGGAATTTTCTTAGGTCTTTGTATCACTGAGAAGAGTTAAGTCTATCAATATTAGTCATTGCACAATGTTGCTGTTATACTATGTACAACGTCCTCCTGGTTCTGCTCACTTCACTCAACATCATTTCATATAAGTCTTTTCAGGTTTTTCTGAAGTCTGCCTGTTCTCATCCTTCTTTCTTGAAGAGGACCACTGACATCACGAGGGTGATGTCTTGACTTGGCTCATGAATTGGATTTAAGTGAGGTAGAGCCTTGCAAAGTCGTCAACCTCGCTCTCTTCTCTAGAGCCCTTAAAGTCCAATGGCAAGACATAAGTCAAGACTGGTGATGGCCCATGATGCAGTGGATGAACTTGGCCTTTCTAAATTAAGGTCTTTCCCAGGCTTTGGTTTGTCTAAGCCAACACCCATTTAATGACTAGGGCTAGGTAAGAATTGAGACAAAAGATAGCCTAATTTACATCAAAAAATATCAATCAACCAACACTTCTGTTTAGACTCTCAATGGAGACATCTCAGGATCCTGAGTCCCAAAGCCACAGGAAAAGTGACACTCTCTACCACCATTACTGGCCCTACATTCTTTTTCTGGCCCCTGTGTATTGTGTGTGTGTGCGTGCTAGTTTGTTTGAATTAGCACGTTTGAATTCTTGTTCCTTCCCCTTGCCTTGTGCTAACATGCCTGCATGGCTATGGGCTGTGTCTTTCCTGTCTCTTTTTTTCACTCAGTCATGTCACCAGACTTGTGGACTTGAGCATTTTACTGGGTGAACAACAAAAAAAAGTTAATTTTAACTGGAAAATTTCAGGTATTAGGGATTTTGGAGAGGGGCAGTAGTTCACATCCAGAAGATCCGAATTTGAATCCTGGCTTTACCAATTATTAGCCCTGTGACTTTGGGCAAGTCACTTAATTGACCCTCAGTTTCCTTATCTGCAAAATTAGTACTTACATAATCCGACCTCCTAGTATATAAGGTGCTTTACAGCACCTGAAGTTCTATATTCAGTTCAACAGATATTTATTAAGTTTCTATGTGAGCAATGATATACTAAGAGAAGGGAAATATAGTACAAAGTTTAGATAAGACTGGCTCTCTGCCCTTATGTAGCTTATAGTCCAGCAGGGTATGGGACACTCAGATAACTATAATTTTTTAAAAAATAATTAATAATAAAAATTAATTAATAATGTTATTCAGTCATGCTTCACTCTTCATGACCCCATTTGGAGTTTTTTTTGTAAAGATACTGGAATAGTTTGCCATTTCCTTCTCCAGCTCATTTTACAGATAAGGAATCTGAAACTAACAGGGTTAAGTGACTTGCCCAGGGTCACACAGCTAGCAAGTGTCTGAAGCCACATTTGAATTCAGGAGATGAGTCTTCCTGACTTCAGGCACAGCGCTCTATCCATTTTACCATCTAGCTTCCCCAAAGAAAGAAGGTTAAAATCTTGTTTCTGCCCTTTACTACCTGTGTGACCACAATCAGTTGCTTTTTCAATTTTGTGACATCTGAATTTGGGTTTCTGGGATTCTGTTTTTGGAAGTTTCTGGGAGAAAAGCTGGAACCTGGAATGAGCTGCCATTTTTGTTACCTACCCCATAGGAAGCTGGTCAGGGTTGGGCCAGGTGCCTAAGCTCTGGGTGCTTTGGGGCATAGATTAGTGAAAGTCTAGAGCAGTCAGTAGGAACTCAACATTTTCCATCATTTTCCTTTTAAAGCTGGGTTAGCTCAAAATTTTTCTGTCCATTGAGTTAGTGGATAATTTCTTCTTTCTTTGGGAGAGGGCTGAGGTGTGGAGGATGAGCTGATTCTGCCTTGGACATCAGCAGTGTGGGGCTTCTTCCAACGCAAACAAATTGATTCCCCTCTTGCTCACTGGCCTTTTATTGTTATCATTTTATTCCCTGCTCCCTTTATATAAAAGAAATCCAGCAACCTCTAAATCCTTATCTGGTGTGATTAAAGGGGCAGCTAGGTGGTGCAGTGGATAAAGCACTGGGCCTGGGTTCAGGAAGACTTGAGTTCAAATTTGGCCTCAGATACTAACTGTCTGTCCTAGCTGTGTGTCCCTGAGCAAGTCTCTCTACCTCAGTTTTCTCATCTGTAAAACGGGGATAATAATAGCACTAATCCCCCAGGGTTGTTGTGAGGATCAAATTAAGTAATAATTATAAAATGCTTAGCACAATGCCTGGCATATAATAAATGTTATATAAATATCAGCAGCTATTATTGCTATTATTATATGGCATGGGTAGAGATTTGGGAAGGAGCTTGGATCTTAGTGGAAGGAAGAAAGGGAAGATGGTGATCCCAAATCAGAGAGAGCAGAGAGTGACTCCTTTTGCAAGTCACAGACTCAGTGGAGGCCCATGGAATTCATGTCCCCAAACAAAGGCAAGTTTCCATAAACAAGAGAGCCCCAAAGCAGAGAATAATATTAATAATAATACATATGTGTTTATCCCTACACCTAGTAGAGATTAGTTCCTCAGGCAAAAATGAGGCATCCCTGGGAAAGGTGATTCCCACGGGGTCTGGCACCCACTCCTTAAACCTCCTACTGATAATTAATTTTTTCCCAATTAATCAGCATTTTTCTCTCCTCCCCATCTTTCCCCTCCCACTGGGGTGGTGGTGGTGGTGGAGAAAGAACAAAACTCTTGTAACAAATATGCATGGTCAAGAGAAACAAATTCTCCTATTGGCTATGCCCTAGTCCATCACTTCTTTGTCAGGAGCTCAATCACATGCTTCCTCATTGGAAGATAGTGCTTAAAGGGAAACTTACACCGCAAGTATGATCTGAAGAAACAACCTTCAGGGATATTTCTTATACATGGAAGCTTCTCCATCCTATGGGATGTTCTATGTGATGGCTCCATACATGTGTCACAAAGTGCTACCTCCCTATTGCAATGCTACACGTAAAATAAGTCAGTTGAACTAAATCAGTAGTCTCAACTCTAAAGCTGGGGACTGTATAATAAGCGCATTAGAAAGTATTTATTCCCTAATCTTATAAATTCTTGAGACCTGAAGTTCCATAATTAGAGATGGATTCCTTCATTTGCCTTGTCGAGCCTACAGTTTTCAGGTATAACTGAGTAAAAGCAGAGTGGTAGTGGTGATAGAAAAGAGTAAGCCTATGACTATACAGCTATGTCAGCACAAAGCAAGGACAGGGAATAAGGAATACAACAGCTGCCATAATTGTGCACGAGAGACAGCATGGCCTCGTGCACAGAGGTCTGGCCTTGGAGTCAGGAAAGTCTGTGTTCAAGTCCTGCCTCAGGCACATACTAGCTGTGTGACCATGGATGAGTCACTTAACCTTTAACTCAGGCAACTCTCTAAGATAATAAATTATATAGAATCTATAGATATGTGTTGGTGAAAGAATTTTCCACACTGGAACTTACATTGATGAGTTATAGGTCTAGATTGCCCCCACCCCCACCAGCCCCCACCAAAATATGTATTAGAGAGGTGAATTCATAAGGCTAGGCCTTATGTGAGCCTCAGGAGGAAAAGTTCATTAAGGGTAGGCGAGGGAAACGAAAACTTCCATGGAAGAGGTAGCATTTGAGTTATTGTTGTTTTTAAGAGGCAGCTAGGTGGTACAGTGGATAGAGTACTGGCGCTGGAGTCTGGAGGACCTGAGTTCAAATCTGTCCTCAGACACTTACTAACTGTGTGACCTTGGGCAGGTCCCTTAACCCCAATTGCCTGCCCCCCACCAAGAAAAGTATTGATTATATTCAAGAAGGAAAATAAATGAAACGAGGGTGTTCTAGTCTTATGGATTAGTATAAACACAAGCACAGAATTTCAGGATTGGAAAGGAGCAGAGAAGTCATCTAGTCCAACCTATGCTCCAGCAAGAATGCCTTCTACACCATTTTTGACAAAGACTCATCCAGCTTTTGCTTGAAGAGGTAGGTACATAGAGTGATGGGGGGCCCATTACCTCCAGAGGCAGTCCATTATTCTTTTGAACAGTGCCAAATCTGGCCTCAGACACTTACTAGCTGTGTGACCCTGGGGAAGTCACTTTACCCTATTGGCCTCAGTTTCCTCTTCTGTAAAATGTTTAGAGAAAGAAATGGCAAAACCACTCCAGTGTCTATGCCAAGAAAACCCCAAATGGAGTCACGGAGAGTCAGACACAGCTGAAATGATTCAGCAGCAGCAGCAGCAACAGCAGCAGTAGCCACAACAATAACTGCTAGGAAATATTTCCTTCTATTAAGTCTATCTCTACCTCTCCAAACTGTCCACCAATTCATTGCTCCTGGTTCATCCCTCTGGGGTCAAGCAGAACAAATTTATAATCCCTTTTCCACTTGACAGCCCTTCAAATGCTTAGATATAGATATCATATCACCCTAAAGTTCCTCTACTCTTAACCCAGGCAACTCTCTAAGAAGATGAAGTTTTTTTTTGCCCTCTAATTTCTTCAACTAATCCCCCTATGGCAGAAGTTCTTAACCTGAAGTCTCATGGACTTTTTTTTAAAAAAAAGTCAGTTGTTTTGATAAGTGTATTTCAATACAATTGGCTTCCTTTGTAACCCTTCCTTCGTAATGTATTTTTATTTTATGTTTTTAAAGACATTATTTGAGAAGGAATCTATAGGCTTCATCAAACTGCCAAAGAGGTTCATGTCACCCAAAAAAAGGTTAAGAATCCCAGGCCTGTGGCATGGCACCCACTCCCCTCACTATCCTACAATTATGTAGAGAGCCTTGAATGTCAGGCAACAGAGAACCACTGAAGAGTTTTGAGGAGTGATGCAGTAATTAAATCTATGCATAAGGAAGATTAGTCACTAGTGCTGTTAAGGAAGTATTGAGAGGAGGGAAAGAGTGGAGTTAGGAAGGCCAGTTAGGAGTCCGTGGAGGCAAGTGATAACAAAGTCCTATACTATGATGTTTATGTGTTGTATCCCCTCAAAAGAACATAAGCTTCTTGAGGGCAAGAACTGCTTTTCCTATTAGCTTTGTACTCTTTCAGGTGCTTAGCTCGTATTCAAATGGATTTGTGATCTCATCATGCAGGTATCAGCTCCAACAATCACCTTCAAGGCAGGTGCCTTCTCTCTGAGATTTATGCCAAATTATTTTGTATATAACTTTTTTATACATAGTGGTTTGCCTGTTGTCTTCTCCGTTAGACTGTGAGCTCTTTGGTGGAAGACACTGGTTTTTTTTTTTTTTTTTTTTTGGTATTTCCAGCATTTAGCACAGTGCCTGACATATAGTAGATGCTTAATAAATGCTCACCGAACAATGTAAATTCGAACCTATCCATGCCTGCCCATCCCATCGTTGTCCATGGCCTTTCATGTCCAACTTTTTGTGACCCTACTTGGATAAGGGGTCCACTGAAAACACTAGGGGCTGACAACGTGAGAATACCAGTGGAGCATACATTCTGTCCTTTAGTTATTCTTTGCTCTTACTATGTGACCAGCCTATCTTATATTGCTTTGATGACATTTTAAACTTTCATTCTCCTTCATCATTCTTTGCTTGTGTTGTGCTACAGCCTGTTGACTCCTACTGAGGGACCCTCCATTTCCTTCTGGGTGACTCACAGACACAGAGCTCTGGCAGGATATTAGTATTTTTAAAATGGGTCTTTATTTCCAGGAGAAATTTGGGTTCATAAACACAACTCTGTAATTTCCCAATGTCAATCCAGCCAACTCGCTAGTGACTGGATATGAGATGATGAAGAAAGAAGACTCAAAAGTTTCCAATATAGTAGAGACCTGGGAAATGGTCATGATCTTGACAGATACAATGAAATTAGAAGGAGGAGCAGGTGGCATTTGACGTGCCACTTTTATGCTTTCAATATGCTATCAACACCGGGATATGTCCTGTATGTGGTTGGAGATGAGGACATGAACTTTAGAAGAGAGGTCAGAAGTAGAAATATAGATTTGGGGAGATACTGGTTGAAGCCTTGGGGATAAATGAGGTTGCCAAAGGAGGAATTATACAGAGAGAAGTGAAGAAGGTTGTGATTGATTAAAGGCATTTACTCCTTCAGGCACATAGTAGGTACTTCATAAAATGCTTTACAGATGCTTCAGCTCACAGCTGAAAGGGTACTATGTTTTCAATAGGCCTTAGTTTGATCTAGTGCTGGTCTTGTATGTCTTGAAATCAACCTAGACTCTAGATGCCCATCTACTTGTTCAATTGTTTTTCAGTTGTGTCTGACTTTTCATCACCCCATTTGGGGTTTTCTTGACAAAGGTCAAAACCTTTGGAGTGGTTTGCCGTTTTCTTTGCAAGTTCATTTTACAGATGAGGAAACTGAGGCAAACAGGGTTAATAGTGACTTGTTCCTCCCCTCCCTTCCCTTCCCCTCCCCTCCCCTCCTTTCCTTTCCTCCTCTCTCCTCTCTTCTCTCTTCTCCTCTCCTCTGTTATTCTCTCCTTTCCCCTTTCCTTTATAAGCTCCCTAGTAAGAGAGGAATGAGGGGAATATTTGGAAATGAAGGGGATATAAAACAAAAGATACCAATTTTTTTTAAATGAACAGATTATACTAAATGACCTTTAAGTATCTTGTAGATAGGCAGTAACCTCAGTAAGGCTGAGGTTTTGGGAAACACTGCCCCATTTGGAGATATGCAGATGCCTGTTGGAAGTTTGTTCCTTTTTGCTGGGTTACTTACATGCTTCTATACTTCGGCTATTTATGAGGCATCATTAAGTATGACATTCCTCTGTTCAGCCCTGCTTAGAGCTCTATAATGCTATGTTCCCAATGGTGGACAAAAAACGATAGACAGATGGAGCTGGAGTGTGGCACTTGGCTCTGGGGTCAGGAAGGGGAGAATACTAGGCCCCAGAGAGACTCCCTGGCCCTCCTTCCTGATCGGTCACAGTTGCCTGTATGTAGTTTTATTATTCTCCATTGAAAACAGGGTCAGGTACGATAATTTGGCCTGCGCTCTGTCTCTAGGAGCCAAACCCAACACTGGACTTGGCATCCTTTTTGTACTATCAAACTCACCAGCTGGGCCACTCTCGTGGGATTCTGCAGAGAAGCAACTGAGAAAGCAAGTACCACTCTGAATGGTTTTTGGGTACCCCTCTGTTTCTGTTTCATTCATGGCTGTGAATTTTTTTGGGGGGTGAAGGGGAACTTTTTGGCTCACTAGGTTGTTCATTCAAGACCCTTTCTTTTGTTTTCCTCTTAAATTTTTTTTCACACTTTCTTCTATAAGATTTATGAACTGTGGATATCCCCAGGTTTGGGGGTGGGGTGAGCCAAGGGAGTGAGAAAAATTCTCTAAAGTGTATTCGAGTCATTGGAGCATCTCTGGCACAAAGGTACAACTCTACAGGATGTCCTAAAAGTCATAGTGCAATTTTGAGTTCTAGTAGTTTAAAACTACATAAAGACCTTTGGAATACCCGATATAAGGGTAAAAGATTGGGTTGGCATTATTTTTGTCTGTTCACTCCATCTCAAAGGTCAGCTAATTCAACCTGTCCCTGAGCAGGAATCCCATCTACAAATATTGACAAGCGGTCGCTGGGATTTGCTTTGAGCCTTCAGAAGTCTCTCCAGTGACACATCTCCCTACTTTCCAAGGTAGCCCATTCCCCTTTCTGAATAGGTCTACTTATCTAGACATTTTCCCTTACATCAAACTTAAATCTGCCTCTTCACAACTTCTCTCCACTGCCCCTTGCTCTGATCTCTAGAGCCAAGCAGAACAAATGTAATCCTTCCCATCTCTCTGCCTTCCCCTTGCCCGCCCCCATGACAGCCCTTCAAATACTTGAAGGTAGCAATTGTGTCTCCCTCAAGTCCACAGCATCCACCCCACCCCCAATACTTTAATTCTCTGCCCGAATCCCCAAAAGAGCTTTTTTTTTTTTTCAGGGAGTAGAGGCTAATTGTTTTTTGAGCAAGCCTGTTATCTTTCAGGACTAAGGTAACCCCAGTCAGGTAGAGTCAACGATGTGCTGGAGGCAACTCAGATTGGTCTAGAGTTGATTGTTAAATCTTCAGCTTGACTATAAATCATCAAATCTACAAATCAGGGCTTGCTTTGTTGTTTTGTTGGTTGTCTAGATATAAGAAAGTGATGGTGATGATGTCAATCAAGCAAATGAAAATTAAAAGTGTGGTATTCATTTTTACCTCAGAGCCGCTTGTGAAATATTTACCAGGACACTTCTGGATAGGGCACTCATGTTTACAAGGAGCTGGACTTGGGGAATACCTGGAAGACACTCCTGACCCTTCCTTCCAACAGTGGTTCTCAAGTAGCATTCCCTCCTAGATTTTCTATGCAGAATTCTTTACTGCTCTCAGCCTCTTCCTGCCTAGAGGAGATTTACCCTGTGCTCCTTCCCCTATCTTCTCTCCCTCCTCCCCCTAGCAGGGAACCTTGTTCAGATTTGCTAGATATCTCTATTTGTAGGTCCTCATAGCATCCTCCTCTTGTCACTTTGCTTTTGTGTGGCTTGAGTGAAATCAAAGGATAACCTGTGGAGAACGTCTTTTTTTTTTTAAGTTGAGCAATGGGGGTTAAATGACTTGCCCAGGGTCACACAGCTAGTAAGTGTTATGTGTCTGAGGCCGGATTTGAACTGAGGTCCTCCTGAATCCAGGGCTGGTACTCTATCTACTGCACCACCTAGCTGCCCCAAAGAATGTGTCTTTTAAGCATGTTAAAAGAAAGGTGCTATGACTAAATGTGAAGGAAGGGATACATGAGAAAAGCATTTATTAAGCATTTACTAAGTGTGAAGTATTGTGCTAAGCCCTGGTGATTTAAACAGAAAAGCAAGACATAGTTCTTGCTCTCAAGGAGCTTACATTCTAATGGGGGTAGACAACTAGGGGTATAACTAGGGGCTTCAAGGACATTTGCATTAGACTCTTTTCATTGGTGGAGATTGATTACTCAATACTCCTTGCCTACCCGAAGGGTCTTGATGACATCTCAAGAAAGGGGAGATGCTGGTCTTCTGCTTTAGCTTCAAGAAAGAAGATATTTGGTTTTAGATTCTCTTCAGGGATAGGTCCTTGAAGGGAGAGAAGGACTCTAGGAAGGAGCCAATGTATAGAGGAACCGGCACCACAATCATGTCGCTTTCCACAGCTTACTACACTAGAAACTTCCAGGAATTTCCCCATGACTGAGATCTGGAACTGTCTTCTGGTTGAGCTTAGATATTTCAATTCTGGTGGGAGAGCTCATTCAGTCTGTAGAATTGTCTGGCATACTTTCTCATCTTTCAAATAACTTCTTTGATTTCTGTTTGCTGTTGGCTTGGATAACAGATTTATTTGTTATTCAATATAAGTGGTCATTGTATAATTGGCATTTGGTGGGAAGAGAGTCAAGCCTTTGGACTTATATCTTGGATCACATGTTCCCCATTAAGGGACAGTGATCAGGAGCTTAGTTTGAAACTCAAAAATTATTTCCCCTATTGTCCATCAATTGGGGAATGGCTAAACAAGAATAGCTAATGACTTAGCTATTCTCAGCAATACAATGATCCAAGACAGTTCTGAAGGACATATGATGAAAAATGCTCTCCATCTCCACGGAAAGAACCAGTGGAGTCTGAATGCAGACCAAAGCATATTTTTTTCTTTACTTTATTTTTCTTGGGTTTTTATTTTTTGGGGGGATAATTTTTGGTCTGTGTTGTCTTTCTCAACATGACTAACATGGAAATACGTTTTGCATGACTGCACATGTATAACCCAGGTCAAATTGCTTGCCTTCTCTGGGGGTGGGGGGAGTTGAGGGGAGGCAATGAGGAAAAAAATTGGAACTCAAGATTTTAAGACAAATGTCAAAAATTATTTTTGTGTAGAATTGAGTAAAAAATAAAATATTAAATTTTAAAAAATTATTTTCCCTCAACTAACAGTATTTGGGCTAGGTGACTCAGTGAATAGAGTACCAGGCCTGGAGTCAGGAAGACTCACTTTCTTGAGTGAAAATCTGGCCTCAGACACTTACTAAGCTGTGTGATCCTGGGCAAGTCACTTAATCCTGTTTCTCTCAGTTCCTCATCTGTAAAATGAGCTGGAGAAGGAAATGGCAAACCACTCCAGTATCTTTGCCAAGAAAACTCCAAATCAGGTCAGGAAGAGTCAAGACATAACTGAAATGACTGAACAACAAACAGTATTTAGTAAGGCTGATAGACATAATTCCAGCACAGTGCCCTTTCTCTGAGGAGAACAGAGTGTCCAGCCTCTGGCGCCAATCTCATACTTCCCCTCCTGGCAAGAATCAAAGTCGCCCTTGGAGAAGGGTCAGGGAGGAGACTCTGGAGATATATCTATTTATGTCTCTCTTTGAGCTACATTTAGACTGACCCACGTGGACACATCTAACCTACAATAGAAACACACACACAGACATGTACTCCTACATAGGAGTTTTTAGCTGCAAGTCAAATAAAAAGGTCTTATGGTCCTTTGGGTAGAGCAGCAAAGCAGATAGTAATGTACCTTAAAGTCATCTCCATTGATAAAACCACAGCCATTTCTGATGTCGATCCATTTGACAATGTCAAGACTTTTGGTAGTGAGAACTTTCCTTTCTCGGTCTTCAATTTCTGTAGCTGTGGAGGAGGTGGAAGCTATCATTTCTATTTAGAGAAAGTTGCTGCAAGGATTGCTTTCCCAAACTATGGATTCAGGGGCCAGCTGAAAGAAAGCAGCACCAGTAGTGGTGGTGTGGAGCACTACTCTCCTCGTATACCTTTGAAGCTCAGTGTCTTGGCATGTCTCCAACAGAGTCTGAACAGAGGTGAGGGTTGAAATAGGGGAAGCTATATGGCACAGTGGGTAGAGCTCTGGACACTAAGCTTATACGTTGCAAATAAGGTGCTCACCTGCATTGGTGGAGGGAGTTTCCTCACTTGGAAGTTCCCTAAATGAATGTAATCACAGGTCCACCCCCTTTTCCTAGCTCTAGAACCATCAGCTCCATTCTTCCCTCCTCAAGCCATGGTATTTCATTATTTTTTTTCAGGCAACCAGAACATTGTAGAGGTTAAGTAACTTGCCCAGGGTCACGTAGTCAGTTTATATTAGAGGCAAGACTTGAACTCAGATCTTCCTGGCTTCAAAGATGGCTCCCTGGGCAACCTGACTGAGTGTCTTAATATCTTATCCGAATAGAGAAGTGAAATAACGTAAACTGAAGCCCAATGTTAATCAGCCTTCTCTTTAGCCCATCCCCATCCCCATGGGACAACTATGAACTTTCTCTATGGAGGATAAGAGAGAAAAACAGATTTATTTCTTTAAAAACATTTATAGTATAAATGTGATTGATCAGGGGACTCTTGAAGAATTGATCCCACTGTTTCCCCACCAGCTGATAAAGTGATAGAATGTTAGGAGACTGGGGATAGAGACAATGAAATGTTGTAGTTTTTAACAAGTAGGAAGATCACCTACTATTTCCCCTTTATTCTATTACATCTTTAAGAGATGTACTCTTTTTTTTTAAGATTCATTAATTTATCTATTTTTAGTTTTCAACAGTCACTTCCACAAGAGTTTGAGTTCCAAATTTTCTCCCCATCTCATCCCTCCCCCAAGATGGCGTGCATTCTGAATACCCTTTTCCCTAATCTGCCCTCCCTTCTGTTGCCCTCCCCTTCTCTTATCCACTTCCTCTTCTATTTTCCTGTAGGGCAGGATAGATTTCTATACCCCATTGCCTGTATATCTTATTTCCCAGTTGCATGTGAAAACAATTTTTTAACATTTGTTTTTAAAACTTTGGGTTCCAAATTTTCTCCCTTCCTCCCTCCCCACCTACCCTCATTGAGAAGGCAAGCAACTCGATACAGGTGATACATGTGTAGTCATGCAAAACACTTCCACAGTAGTCATGTTGTGAAAAACTAGATACATTTCCCTTTATCCTATCCCACTCCCTGTTTATTCTATTCTCTCTTTTGACCCTGTCCTTCCTCAAAAGAGATGTACTCTTGGTCAAGGTAGAAGTAATTAGAGGGTCATTAGTCATTGTAAATTGGAGGATGAGTCATGTCCTTTAAAGATCAAGACACATTTTCTAAGTCAGAAGGAGCTAGGTGCCATATTAGATAAAACACTGGGCTCGGAAGTCTGGAAGATGTGAGTTCAAATCCAGCCTCAGAAACTTGTGTTTCTGAGCAAATCACTTAATCTCTATTTGCCTCAGTTTCCTCAATTGGAAAATGGGGATAACAATAGCACCTACTTCCCAAGGTTGTTGTAAGGATCAAATGAGAGAATATTTGTAAAGCACTTCACACAATGCCTAGCACATTGTTGGTGTTTAATAAATGTTCGTTCCCTTGCTCCACTAAGGAGGCAATCTAGGATCTCAGGAGAGTTACCTCTTAGAGTAGAAAAGATGAGGAGTTGAGTTATAGAATAGAATAGGGCAAGAAGCCCAGTCAAGGGAATTTTTTCCATTAAAAAAAGACTTTGTCTCACTGGGTAGGGGTGGGGTAAAGGGAAAGAGAAATATTTGGAAATAACAGTGATATAATTTTTTAAAAATCATTAAAATATATAATTTTTTAAAATGGCAAAATACATTCTGGAATTTTTTTCAGAAATCAAAGACAAACCCATTGGAAGATAGGTTATAGATCTTCTCTCCCCCTACTTGTTCATTTTTTGAAAATCAGTCAGTCAAAAAGCATCTATTAAGCACCTACTATGTGCTGGGCACTGTGCTAAGCACTGGTGATACAAAGAAGGTAAAAGACAGTCCTTGCTCCCAAGGAGCTCACATTATAATAGAGGAACCAGCATGCAAACAATTGTGTACTAACAAGATTAGACAGGATCAATTGGAAATAATAGGGAGAAGGAGCTAGCATTAATGGGAATTGGGGAAGGCTTCTTGCAGAAGTCAAGATTTTAGATGAAGATTTGAAAGAAGGTAGGGAAGCCAGGAGGCAGGTATGAGGAGGGAAAGAGGTATGGAGGACAACCAGAGAAAATGCCTGGAGTTGGGAGATGGAGTAGCTAGTGAGAGAAACAACAAAGAGGCCAGTGTCACTAGACCACATTTTCCCTTTTCCAAACTTTCAATGCCTCGATTATTCCTCAGGATCCTCAAAAGATCATTGACAGTTACTGAGCAGTCAAACAGACCCATATTTTCATTACCTCAAGTTCTTTTTTATCTGGGGCAGGTGACTTGAACTCAGGGCCAGGTAGATGCCTTCTTATCTTAGGTATTGGCTCCCCATTAGCCATTTGCATCCTTCCCTTTCAAGTCTAAAGATCATCCTCCTTGGTAGGGAAGACAGAAGCAATGTGAACTAAGCTGCTTTGCCCCTGTCCATCATCCATTATCACTGTCCTATGCACCCTATCGTTGTCCTATTCCTTTTTTGATTCTTCTCGCTCCTCCTTCCCTTTGTTGTCTTTAGCATTCACTATTAGCCTCTGCTCATTCATAGCTTTAGTTTTCCTGACCCTATTCTGACAGGACATTTCCATGCTTCTTTATTCATCCTCACATGAATAGATATCTTCTTAATACACAATATTACCCCTCCTTCCTCTTTTACTTATTCTGTTCCTTTCAAATAAAGTGTATTTTTCCAATAATATTTCAGTCATGGGTTCCATCGTCTTAATCCTCAGGGAGACCTATGAGGTTAAGTTTACTTCCTTGGCTTAGGATCTTTTGTTCTCCTTGCTTATTATCTATACTTTTAAAATTTGTATAAAGGCATCTGAATTTGCCTTTTTTGGGGGCTGATTCCATTCTTTTGTAGCTTGTGGGCACATTGCCTCTTCTCATCTCTCAGGGGAGCTACTCCAGCAGGACAGAGAGCCCATACACAAAGTGCTCTATGGCTTGCTCCCCTAATGCTAGAGCTCTTGAGCCTCCACTGATGTCTTTACCTTTATTAGTCAGCCAGAGGACACAATTAGTTAAAAACAGAAGGTATTTAGTGCAACAGCACAGTAAGAAAAATAGCAATAAAATATTTCTTTGATAAACTTGGCATGCACTCTCCCTGACACAGCATCAGTAGAAAGAGCAGACTCAGACTCTCCTCACTGGTAGAGGTTGATTGCTCAATACTTCTCACCTGTGTGAGGACAAAGTTGGCACCAGTTCTGAGAAAGGAGAGATCCTGATCTTCTGGTTTCCAGCTTTGAGAGAGGAAGACATCTTTAGGAAGATGTCCTTGAGGGAGATAACAATAGAGAACATGTATGACTGAGGTACAAATGTAGGGAACAGATTGTAGAAGGTCAGCCCATGCCTATGACACTGTAGGGATGCTGATGTCTTCTTGCCATGTCATTCTGCTGCTTCTGATGATACTGGTATCATAATATCTGTTGGATGGGCATGTTATTACATTTTCTTATAGTTTCCACTGGACACCACTTCACTCTTCTCAGGAAGCTGCTGTTATGATAGATATTGCTGGACATCACTCTCTGCTAGAGAAGTCGTCTCTTTGGACAATGTCTGACTCCAATCTTTCCTGCCTCAAACTTTTGGCTCAGCTGAAATTCTCAAATAAGATGCCTGTTTTAGCCAGCCCTTCTAGAAACCAAACCAAACCAGAAAAAACCTTTTTCTTGGGACGGAGAAACCTCCTGGGTTTTGTTTCCTCAAAGTTTCAGCCGTTACTGTTAGTTTTAATTTCCCTAATAAAAGAATCTTAGCCCCAGTTGCCAAGCTCCTTAGAATAAAGAGTTAAATCTAATCTTTTCTTTTGACTCTTCTTCCTGGTATTAAGCTAATGCTAAGAAACCTCACCTTGGCTTAGCTTAGTTTAATAACTTGGTAATTCCATTCTCTGAAGGCTCGGCTATGTGCCACATAATAGTTATTTACTTATTAATTACAAAAACAGCTCTAGGGGTTCAGGTCTTCTCATTTTTAAAATGCTGTCTCTCCTATCTGAATGAGAAAAAATATAGAGGCAAAGCTAAGCCCAGGGGGAAAGGAGGAATAATTGTTTTGCTACCTCAACCATATTTCTGCTTCCTTCATATACAAAATATGAAAGAAGTTTTGCCCCGTGCCCTTCCATGTGACAGAATATGCCCCAGTTTTATGAGAAAAATATTTTGTTGCTATTTTTCTTACTATGTCATCTTCAAATACTTTTTCTTTGAATTGTGTCCTGTGACTAAGGTAAAACACATTGATAGGGATTCATGAACTATAGTTTTAGAGGTGCATACCCACAGAGAGCTTGAATCTACTAGAAACTATCTGCTGAAAGATCTACCCTGATAGTTGGTGAATATTCCTAGATTCCTTATTTTGCACTTATACTTGAATTTTATGTTTTGGAAGTCTGGGTTGTTTTGTTCTGTTTTTGCTTTTCTTCTTCCCACATTGTAGCTGTTCTCTACAGTACCTAGATTGGCAGACATTTTCATTTTCCTCCCTTCCTTTTGCTTTTAAAGACCTTTTGATTAGATTTGGAAGAATCTTGGCAAAATACATTTTTGACAGCCCTTGATAGATGCACTCCATCCCTGAACAGGAACCTGTCATTCCTATATTTTAAGCTGTTGTACAGAAATACAATCTGTAAAACCTTTAAAATTATTTGACTAGATAAGATGATATTTAAGATTTCTTCTAGCTCTAATAGACTGTATAATTGTACCCTGTAATCATCAAAAATGAACTGAAATATTTCTCTTTTTTCCTTCTCTTCTACCCTTTGCTCTCTATCCCTCAAACAATCTTTGTTTTTTTTTAATCTTTCTTATGCACTTAGCACACTCTCCTAAGTTCACTTTAAGTATTTTTGTTTCAATAGTTATTCCCTCCATCAAAGGATATCATAATCCTGCACTCTTTGCCTTAAATGATCTTCCATAATTCCTACATTAGGAAAAAAAACTCACCTTTTTCCTTCTGTTGATGGACCTTTAGAAACTTTGCTACCTTGGTTCTTAGGGGTCGGGCATATACAATCTGTCCCCAGGTCACTACTCCGAGGACCTGACAGAGCCTGTGTTCTGCTGGCAGAACCTTTGAGATCCCAAGACAACTCCAAGTCAGGCTGAAGCATCGAAATAGGACTTTGGCGAAAGTGTTGCATCTTCACTTGCATTATATTTATTTGTGCCTGGGCCTATTATCCCACAAATTCCTTGAGGGAAGGAAGGGATATTGGATTTTCCTTAGCACCTAACAGTGGCCTCTTCTCTTAACAAATTAGTTTATCAGCTATCCACACCAGGACTTTACAGAATGGGACACAAAATGGGAAAGTGGGATGGGAGAAGGAAGCCTCAGAAAAACTGTCAAAGGTACCGTTTGACTGCTCCACTACATTGTTAAGGGCTGACCCCTCTTCCCCGCTCCCTTCCCAAACTTCTCATTTGTTAACTGAGCATTGAGTCTGTTTGTCCAAGGCCACTGTGAATCCCATAAAATTAAAAAAAATCCCACAACAAAATGCAGGGGTCAGGATTCAAAGATCTATTAGTATGTACTATGCCTTTCTCTCCCCACGCAGCCAGAGGTGGGTGAGCCAAATGCCGGTGCTAATTATTCTAGCTTCCCGCAGGGTCTCCAATGTCCAGGCAATGGTAAATCTTTCATATTATAGTGCACCAGGATGCAATTGACTTCAAAGAGGGCATAAATCCCTGACTGCAGCTCATATCAGAAGAGTGTTACATAAAGGTGGCTCATGGCTTGGATCCCAGGGCTAGGTATGTCCACCCACGTGTATACACACACACACACACACACACACAGACACACAGACACACACACACACACACACACACACACACACACAACTTGCTTGTTGGAAAGAGCCAGCTGGTGATTGGCTACACATCTCAAACACAAACACATCTACAAAAAACGTCTGCTCTTAGGCCCTATAAATCATCAGACTTCCAAACTCTGCAGTGGAAAGACGGGCTGGGTTCTATTTTTACCAGTTCCTGATCATGTCCAGCTACCCCTCCGGCCCCTTCCACTCCCGTAGTGACACCTACCGGTGGCGGCTGAAGCCAGACACACACTTGAACTGGAGCCAAGAGTTCTTTGGGTTCTGACACATTTCTCATGCCTTTGGAATATGGCAACTTTCCAAGGGCCAGTCCCTTCCCAAGGCCATCCTCCTCACTGGCCAAACCACCCCACCCCCTTTTGAGGTCCCTCCTTCTGCAGCATCTAGGAAATTGCCCCAGCTCCATATTCCACTCAGAAAGCCTTTCCACCCCAACCCCCACGCCCGCCCCCACCAGCTATCCCTGTTGCAGTCTTTCAAGAAAGCGGGAATTCTTTCTTTGAGCATTGCAGATGTAATAATTACCTTCCCACAGGGCTGGGGGTGAGGGATGGAGGTGGGGGGGTGCAGTTCTCATTGCAATAGAGCCAGCCCAGCTTATTATGATGTCAAAGGATCATGGAAATGAGAAGGAGAAGAAGGCCAGATGGGTCACATAGGGCATCCCCCTGCCAACGAAGGGCTCACTCCCTCTAATGCAACCTCCTGGGGTTTTGTCCAGTTTAGTTTCAAGCAATTACATCTCCCTGAAAGACATCTGTTATCTTCCATGACACACACAAAACTGGCAGCCAGACGGGGAGGCTTGTGGTTTTAACTGTTTCATCTCTGTAAAGAAATCATGAATCCAGGCTTTGTCAACATCGGGCTTGGAATGATTTGGGAGGGGTTTGGGGTGGGACAGATGATTTTCTGTTTCTCCTCTTTGTGATTCTCCTCCTCCTGCTCCTCTCCCTCCTCCTCCTCCTCTTCTACACACACACACACACACACACACACACACACACACACACTGTCTCCGTCTCAGCTTGTCTCTCTGGCTCTTCCTGGAAACTTCTCTATAGTTAGCAATGCCAAGACTTTAAAGGTTTTATGTTTCCCTGTCTGTGCACATGCTCTGTTGCTTTAGGAAGATGTAAGCAACTTGAGGGCAGGAAGGATTTCATTCTTGTCTGTGTATTCTCAATATTTCAGCACAGCATAAATATACAGTATGCACTTCCTTATTGAATTGAAGTGAATCTGTAAGTTGTGATTCCTTGATGCTAATCACTAATGTTTTTGCCTTCCTTTTCTGAAAGTGGAAATCCTCCCATCCCCCCCTACCCCACATACACACAGACCCCTGCAGTATTATGTAGTAGACAGAGAACTGGCCTGAAGCCATGAAGACCTGGATTCAAGTCCTGCCCTTGACAGGTCCTGGCTCTTGGCCTCTGGCCAAGTCACTTTAGGCCAGGGGTGTCAAACCTAATTAGAAATAGATCTCTTATATTGACTTAAAAAAACACAAATTAACATTATCTATGTTGCATTTATTTATATTCACTTCATTAAATATTTCCCAGTTAATGTTTTTGCAAGTCAGCTTATATGTGTACAAGATAATAAATCTTTCAAATTTATTTTAACATTATTTTCTTTTTAAATTTTGAGTTCCAGATTCTCTCCCTTCCTCCCATCCCTCCCACACCCGTTGAGAAGGCATACAATATGTCAATTATACATGTTTCCATGTTAGCCATATTGCAAAAATGAAGGCAAAAAGGAGAGAAAATTATAATTCAATTTGCATTGAGTTCATCAATTCTCCCTCTGGAGATGGGTAGCATTTTTTCATCAAGAGCCTTTTGGAATTGTCTTGGATCTTTGTATTGATCAGAGAAGCCAAGTCTTTCTCAGTTGATTACTGTTACAACATTGCTGCTACTGTGTACAATGATCTTCTGGTTCTGCTCACCTCACTTTGCATCAGTTTATATAGGTTTCACTTTTTTTTTTTCAAGCCATCCCTCTCATCATTTCTTATAGCACAATAGTAGTACTGACACAACTTGTTAAACATTCCCCAGTTGATTGGCATTCCTTCAATTTCTAGTTCTTTGCCACCACAAAAAGAGCTGCTATAAATGTTTTTCTACATATTGGTCCTTTTCCTTTTTCTGTGATCTCTTTGGGACACAGAGCTAGTAGTGATATTGCTGGGTCAAAGGATATGTACAGTTTTATAGTTCTTTGGGCATAGCTCCAGATTCTTCTTTAGAATAGTTGGACCAGTTTACTACCCTATTGATAGTTAATTAATGTGCCTGTTTTCCCTCTTCTTCTTCAGCATTTGTCATTTCTGATAGGTGTGAGGCATTACCTCAGAGCTGTTTTAATTTTCATTTCTCTAATCAATAATGACTGAGAGCATTTTTTATATGACTGTAGATAGCTTTAATTTTTTCTTCCGAAAACTGCCTGTTTAAATCCTTTGACCATTTGTCAATTGGAGAATGGCTCTTATTTTTATAATATTGACTCAGTTTCTGATATATTTGAGAAATTAGGTCTTTATCAGAATTTTTTGATATTACTTCATTGCTTATGGTACCTTTTAGCAAAAAGCAGTTTCCCTGATTATTTCTTTTAATAGTTCTATTTTTGCTTTTGTTTTGTATGAGATCATGATTGCTACCTGTTGTTGTTGTTTTTTTTTTTTTTTACTTCAGCTGGAGTATATTAGATTCTGCTGCAGCCCTTAATTTTGACTCTGTGTGTGTCTGTTCCAACTGTGTCTCTGGTAAACAACATATTGTTGGATTCTGGTTTCTAATCCATTCTGCTATCTGCTTCTATTTTATGGGTAAGCTTATCCCATTTACATTCACAATTATGATTACTGTCTATTTACTTCCAACCTATTTTCTTCCATTTGTCCTCTCTCTCTTTTTATCCTGTCCCTCCTCAAAAATCTGTTTTGCTTCTGACCACTGCCTCCCTTAATCTGCCCTCCCTTTTATCACCATCACCACTCCAGCATCTTTTATCCCCTTCCTCTCCTATTTACCTATTGGGTAACATAGATTTTTGCACCCAAATGATTCAGTACATATATTCTTCCCTGTTTGAACCAATTTTGATGAGAGTGAAGTTCAACTATTGCCCACCACCCTTCCATTTTCTCTTCCATTATGAAAACTCTTCCTTGAATGCCTCTTTTATGTGAGAAAATTTCCCCATCTTTCCTCTCCCTTTCCTCTTCTCTCAGTGCATCTTTCTTTCTCATCCTTATGTTTTTTTAGATCATTCCAACATAATCGACTCACACCTATGACCTGTCTATGTAGACTCCTTCTACCTTCCTCAATAATGATTAAGTTCTTAAGAGTTATATGTTTTATCTTCCCATGTAGGAATGTAAACAGTTTAACTTTGTTGAATTCCTTTTGATTATTCTTTCATGTATACCTTTTTAATGCTTCTCTTGAGTCTTCTGTTTGAATGTCAGATTTTCTATTCAGTTTGATATTTTCATCAGGAGTGCTTGGAAGCCCTGTATTTGATTAAATGTCCATTCTCCTCCTCCCACCCTTCCCCCACCCCCAAAGGATTATACTCAGTTTTGCTGTGTAGGTTAATCTGGGTTATAATCCTAACTACTTTGCCTTCCAGAATATCATATCCCAGCCCTCTGCTCCTTTAATTTGGAAGCTGCTAAATCTTGTGTGATCCTGACTGTGGCTTCATGATATTTTAATTATTTCTTCCTGGCTTCTTGCAATCTTTTCTCCTTGACCTGGGAGCCCTGGAATTTGGCTATAATGTTCCTGAGAGTTTTAATTTTGGAGTCTCTTTCAGGAGATGATCAGTAGATTCTTTCAATTTCTATTTTACCCTCTAGATCTAAGATCCTGGGGCAGTTTTCCTTTATAGTTTCTTGAAAGATGATGTCTGGGCCCTTTTTTTATCTTGGCTTTCAGATAGTCCAATAATTCTTAAATTATCTCTACTGGTCAGTAGTTTTTCCAATGAGATATTTCACATTTTCTCCTATTTTTTCATTCTTTTGACTTTGTTTTATTTTTTCTTGAAATCTCATTGAGTCATTAGCTTCCACTTGCCCAATTCTAAATTTTTAGGACTTGTTTTCTTCAGTGAGCTTTTGTACCTCTTTTTTTTCCTGTTTGGCCAATTCTGCTTCAAAAGGAGTTCTTTTCTACAATAAATTTTTGTGCCTCTTTTACCACTAGGCTAGTTCTGTTTTTAAACTATTATTTTCTTCAGTATTTTTTTGCACCTCTTTTACCTTTTGTTACCTCTTGTTACCTCTTGTTAATTACCTCTTGTTAATTCTCTTTTTCTAATTTTCTTGCATCACTATCATTTATTTTCCCAACTTTTCCTTTATTACTCGTCTCTTTCTTTAAATCTTCTAGGAATTCTTGCTGGTCTTGGGTACAATTAGCATTTTTCTTTGAAGCTTTCTTTGTAGTTGTTTCACATTGTTGTCTTTTTCTAAGTTTATGTCTCTTGGTCTTCCATACTACCATAGTGGCTTTTTATGGTCATGTTCCTTTTCTGTTGTTTGCTCATTTTCCCAGCCTATTCCTTGACTTTGACCTTTATGTTAAAGTTGGGCTCCGTTCACCAGAAGGTGAGGAGGTGTTCTGCCAAGTTTCAGGCTCTTTCATGCTGCTGTTTTCAGAGCAAGTTCTGGTGGACTGAAAATTTTTGGTGCTTCTAAGTTGATGTTATCCTGGGAGAGGTGTGGTCACTGCTATTCTGGTCTGCACTCCAATCTTTATCCAGGAAAGCTCCCTACTCCCCTGCAGCCACAAGTGCTATTTTGCTCCTCCTGGCCCTGGAACTGTGACTAGGTATCCTGCTCTCCTGCAGCTGTGAGTACTAGTGCTTCTCTTAGCCCTGAAACTATGATCAGAAATCTTACTTCCCTGTGACTGATCACAAGCACTCCTCTCTACCCTGGAACTGTGACCCAGAACTGCTTATGGGCTGTAGAGTTGCCAATCAATACCAGCTGCAACCAGTGCCAGCAAAGGGTCCCCAGTAATCTCTTTCTGACCAGTTGTCTGACCCCCTTACTCTCTCTGGGCTGAGAGCCCCCCAAACTGCTGCTGTTGCAGTGGCCTCCAACTTTGATCCTGCGCCCACCCTGGTATTACATACCTCCCCTGCAGACCTCCTAAGTTGTCTTAGGCTGGAAAACTGTCTACTTCTGACCTTTTGTTGGCTCTGCCACTCAAAAATTTGACTTGAGACATTATTTTAAAGTTGTTTGGAGGGGTATGTTTGGAGGGAGAGTTCAGCTGGGTCCTAGCCTGTACTCTGCACCTCCCACCCCCAATAACATTTTAATCTGATTGGGGCAACAAGTCTATAAGTTGCAGAGAAGATGCTGACCTGCATTGATAGAGGACATTTCTTCACTTGGGCTTCCCTCTACCAATAGATTTATTGTTCTGATCTCTATCCCCATCTCTTCTACCCTAGAGGGCTGTTTTACCAGAAGCCCAAGGAGCTGTGTCTAACTGAGAGGATAACCCAAAGCCTGCCAGGCTTGAATTGCAGGGTCAGGGAGTTTAAGTGTCTTAACACACGTCCAGTCTCTGTTCAGAATGGAATGGAGTGGTAGTAGATTATTAATTCTGAGAAACTCTTGAAACGCCTTTTAACTAGCTAGTGTCCTTGTCACTGTGAGGGAAGCCACCCACCAATGGAGGTGTTTCTTTAGTGATATGAGAAATTACCAAGAGTGCTCACTGTCCTTCTGGAGATAAAGTTCTTAACCACTTGGAAAATAAAACAGAAACCTTGCATTCCCAGAAGGTCAGACTATCTCTGAATCTCTGTAGGATTCACTTTCAGATATGATATCTCTTGTTATTTTAATATTTCCTTACTCAGGAAGGATATCCACTATGATAGAACAAAGGGATGTCATAGTCTGGGTTCAGAGACAGTGGGACTGTTACGGTTGGAGTGCTGGGGTGGGAGGTCCTAGAGGATAGCAGCTGCTTGGTAGAGGGAGTGGCCAAATTGGGAATTCCATTGGTTGAGAAAATCTCGAATGTTTCTTCCTGGGTATTCTAGTATAGTCTTGGTTCAGAGAAAGAAAAAAGTAAAATCGATCTTGATTACTTCTACCCCTTTCCCCCTTCTTGCCTTGGTTACTTTCCTTCCTGCGGTGAACCATACCTCCAGCCTTGACCATGGATTCTATCTTCTCCTCTTCACCTCCTGAACCCTACCTCCATCTGCTATGTTGAGCTTTGGGTATCAGAACAAAAATAAAAGGGCAGAGTGGGAGAAGGTCAGAAAAATTCTTCACAGTAGGCATTTGTGTCTACTCATAAATGAGAGAATGAAATTAAAGCTGACAAAAAAAAACCCCATTTTGGTCCCCCATGCTCAAGTATTATCTGGGCCTCAAATCCCTGATGGTTAATGAAGGCTTTGATTCAGTGGCCAATATCCTCCACATCAGTCAGTCAAAAGAAATTATTAAACACCTGCTATGTGCTGATCACTGTGCTGAGCTCTAAGGATGGAGAGAAAGGTAAAAGATAGGCTCTGTCCTCAAAGAGCTCCCAGTTTAATGGGGAAGACAACATGTAAATAACTAAGTACGAATAAGCAGTGTATGAGATATAGAGGAAATAAGCAACAGAGGAAAGGCACTAGTATTGAGGAATTGGGAAAGGCTTCCTGTAGAAGGTGAGATTTTAGCTGGAACTTGAGGGAAGTAAAGGAAACCAGGAGGGGGGATGAGGAGGGAGAGTATTCCAAGCATGGGAGACAGTCAGAGAAAATATGGGAGTCAGAGTCGGGAGGTGGAATTTCTTGGTCAAGGCACAAGGAGACCAGTGTCATTGGATCAAAGACTACCTAGTGGGTGGAGTATAAAGTGTAAGGAGACCGGAAGGGTAGACACTAGGGATGTGAATGCACCAAGAAGGCTCTGCCCTAGTCCTAGAGCCCTACTCCAAACGTTTGAAAGAAGGCACACCTGTATTCTTTGCACAAAATAACTAAAAGAATCTACCGAGAGCGAAAAGGACTTTTGGGCACAGGATCAATACATGTTTATCTGCTAAAGGTGGCTTAGGCCAGAGCTGTTTGTGGATGGTCATGCTTAGTCTACCATCTATATGGAGGTGTCTTCCAGAAGGAGAGTTTAATTCAGGGCTGGCCTGACTCCTACATTTCTTTCTTTTTTTTTTTTCCATTGGAGCATTTTTATTTATATGTATATTTTACACTCTTAGAAAAAGGATCCCAGGATTTTTCCTCCTGTGTGTTTTCGTCTTGCTCCCTCATGGTTCATGATGCCAGCTGAGGTTGTTAGCACAAGGAACTCAAACTGACGGGATGGTAGCAGATTATTCTGCCAACTTTTCCAGATCTTTCAACTGAACACCAAATCTGGGGCTGATTACACCACACTTATTTAATCTGCCCGTGAGGTTCACAACAATTTTTCCTGCTCTGTGATCATCAATGATCTCAAATTTGCCAATGTAACCATGCTTCATCATCACAATTAAGAACTGGACAATTACTTTAGAGCATGGCCTAATGAGGACCTGCCATTTTCCGTCCTTTTCTGTATTGTTGATGTTTTGAGAGCGTCTGCCAGGATGTTCACATGCACCATGGTGGCAGCGCTGCAAGATGGCAGAAAGAGAGCCTGACTCCTACATTTCTGATGTGAGAGCTCAATCGTGGGGTGAGAGGATGAGAGAGGAGACTGATGGGGCCCCATGGCACCCTCTCTGGGCAATTCAGGTCTTGGTCTTGTTCCAGTATGATCCAGAATCCTCTTGCCTGAAGCCAAAAGTAGGAGTCTTGAGCACAGGTCAAGGCTATTTCTCAAACTTCCCCTTATCTCCTTCCCCCACTTATCTCTGTGGGGATAGTTCAGAGAGGGAGGGAGATCGAATCTTTTTTCTGTTTATCTATATGAAGACAAATTCTACCTGGACACCCAAGAACGTAATCTGGAGCTGTGATGTACCCTCTGCTGTTTTATAGTTTCATGGAAGAAAAACACATTTGGCTACTTGTAATGAGAATCCTCCTGCTCTTTTATGTTTCCCGAAATTTAAAGGGGGAATGAGACCCATTACTATGAAATGTCAAAAGGTAGAATATTCATTCCATTATGAATTAGCTCCGAAATGCATGATGCATAACAAAATATCCCTCAGCTTCTGTGATTTCAGTTTCTGGTATAGAGGAATAAACAAATCAGCCTTGACTACAGTTGCAGATTGGTACTTTGGAATTCCAAAACTGAGAACTTTGCATCTATCATGATTGGTTAATGATGACAATAATGATGGTCCCTTACATTTGCACAGATCTGTACAGTCTACAAAGCCCACTTATACACACTATATCTTTTATATGTCACAACACATGTGAGGAAAGGCAGAGCAATATTATTGGCATTTTATATAGGAAGAAACTGAGGTTTGCCTTGCCCAAGGCAGCTCCTTTAAATGATATTAGGGGCAGCTAAGTGGCAGAGTGGATAGAGTGCTGGGTCTGCAGACGGTAAGACCTGAGTTCAAATACAGCCTCAGAGAAACCTACTGACCCTGGGCAAGTCACTTAACCCTGCTTGCCTCATCTGTAAAATGAGGACAATAATAGCACCTACCTCCCATTACTTGCCAGTTAATGAGCTTAATTATTATAATATTTGTTGTTGTTGTTATTCAGTCTTGTTCAACTCTTCATGACCCCATTTGGGTTTTTTTTTTTGGCAAAGATACTGGAATGGTTTGCTATGTCCTTCTCCAGCTCATATCACAGATGACGAAACTGAGGCAAACAGGGTTAAGTAACTTTCCCAGGGTCACAGTAAGTATCTGAGGCCAGTTTTGAACTCAGGAAGATGAGTCTTCCTGACTTCAGGCCCAGCACTCTATCCACTGTGCCACCTAGCTGCTAAACTGGACCAAATGAGGTAATAATTGGGCTTGGCACATAGTAAACACTATATGATGAGGATGAGGATAATAATGATGAGGATTATGAGGATGATGATGTCAGAACTGTGGCTAGAATTAAAGCTCTGATCTCTTGTTGACTTCCAAACTGGTACTCCCAGGAGTGAAAGAAACAACAGAAGCTATTGTAAACATAGTTGGAGGGGACGTTCCAGATCATGTAGTCCAACCCCCTGATTTTACTGATGAAGAAACTGAGTCCCAGAGAGGTATCCACAGTTCTACAAGTTTCAGAGCTGGAATTGTTTTTTTGGAGGGGAGACTAGACATGTGATTTCATCTATCTGGTGAATTCTTAGTGAGGAAACTTCCTCCATGGATACAGAGAAGCACTTGTTCTACATATTATAGTCTTAGAGAGGTGCCTGGAACATTGAGAGGCTTGGTGACTTGCCAAGGGTCACACAAGTTAGTATGTGTCAAAAAGCAGGACTTGAGCCCCGGATATCCTAACTCTCCATCCTTCCACTTATCTACTGCATAGGCCACACTGCTTCTATGGGATGTAAGTCTCATTTTTCAATATTAATGCCGTTGAGTTCAGTTTAGTAGGCCATTTTGGAAGTTATACATTTTTATTAAATAAGAAACTTGGCAATGAACTTAATCATTATAGTATTAACCTCATGATAATTGTGAAATTCTGGATGAGTTAGGAAAAAATTTGGAAATGAAATTTATACTATCTTACAAGTGATATTGAGATTTACATCACCTTACAAGCGATAAGGAAATGTGGGTGAATGCAGTCTCAGAGAGGTCCTGGCTAGGAGCAAACACTTAGGGAAGATCTCTCCTGCTTTCCCTTTCTACTTATTGACTCCTTTCTTCCAACCAAATAATAATAGCTAATAGCTAATAGCTAACACTGACACAGTGCTTACTATGTGCTGGGCATGATGTTAAAGGCTTATAAATTATTATCTCGATTGATCCTTACAACAACCCTAGGAGGTAGGTGCTATTATTATTCCCATTTTAGAGATGAGGAAACTGAGGCAAACAGAGGTTAAGTGACTTGCCCAATGTTACACAGCTAATATGTATCTGAGGCTAGATTTGAACTCAGGTCTTCTGGACTCCAGGCCCAGAGTTATTTAATATATATATATATACACATAATATATGTATATATACACATAATATATGTATATATACACATAATATATGTATATATACACATAATATATGTATATATATACATATATACACATGCACATGTATATATATGTATATTGTGTACATATGTATGTGTGTGTATGTGTGTTTGTGTATTATATACATATATATATATATAGCTGTCTACTATTGTCTCCTCCCCTGAACTAAATGCCAAAGTGGCACATTATCAGTCTTGTGCTGGGACAGCAGAACTGGGAAAAGGGGGGCTTGCTCAGAGATAACTTGGTATAGAGCCTGGAGATAAGAGATCTAGAATCTAGGCCTGGCTTTGGTCCAATCTGTGAGTGACCTCTGGCAAATCACTTTACCATCTCTAGGCTGGAGTTTCCTTATCTCTAAGGTGAGGAGGCTGGAGTCAGGGATCATTGAGCAAATACCTTTTCAGCTATGACACTGAGTGTGAGAGTTTGCGGAAGATACCAGGCAAATGTATGTGGAAGAGGCCAGTGCGAGTCTGTGGTTCAGTCACATAACTAGCTGATGTCCAGGATCCAACCTCCTCCATTGGTTCCTTGGAAACTGCTTGTCCTGCAGATGCCCAAGGTGGTCTCCTGCAGTGTGTGACATCAGAGGGGCTAGACCACGTGCGCTTACTCTGAAGTACTTGTGATGTCATCGTCTCTGGCAGAAACACCAGCACCTTGGCAAGCTGATATTCCTCAGGGTGTTATGGAGGTGATAATTACTTTAGATTTTGTTATAAAGTGCAGCTGGTAATTATGTCATTAAATCACAGCCACATCTATATATGCATATATATTAATCCCTTTAAAGAGTTTAAGAGATTAAATAAAACCACACACATAAAAAAGTCTTCATTTAAAAATGTCAAAAAAAATGAAACTGGCAAAATCTGGCATTACTAGATCACTTTTATTTTTTTTGAAGTTATTTCAACCTTCTCATGTAAATATCCACAACCTGTTGCATATTTTAAGCAGTTGCATAATAAGCCCCCAAGTGAAAAACAGTGAAACTCATTTCCTGACCACATAAGGAGAAAAGGAGTCAATATGTATTCTGTAGTTGAAGGAGAACTGAATTACATTCCTCCCACACAGGCTGGAAAGGGATGTCTTCATTGCTTCAGAGGAGAGAATTATAGCAATACTTAACCACTGTGAACCATCCTGCTCCATACTGTTAGCCATTATAGGGGTGCAGCTGTCACGGAAGCCAAAGGGAGGGAAAGGACAGGGCCCTACTTGTCCAGCTCTACCATACTCAGGCTCATTGAGTGGTGAGCAAAATGCTTTGCTCAGGATTTCTGGTACATTAGGTGACCATCAGGTATGCAGACCTTAAACTGGAGCATTCTTTGTCTTTTCCTTTGGCATGTGCTTCATGTATTAGAAGTCTGTCAAATATGGATTTGTAATGGGAAGCAGACCAAGGAATAAGGCTTATAGGTTTTGAACCATTCAAAGGTATATGGAGGACAGGGGAGCATCACTGGGGCCAACTAAGCCTATGAGTACTCCAGACCGATATGTGAACCCTTAGCTCAAATGATCCATGAGAGCAGGGGTTTTAACCTTTTTTGAAGATTCATGGACCCTCTGGCAGTTTAGTAAAGGCCATGGACCCTTCCTCAGAATAATATTTTTAAATGTTTAAAATAAAATAAGAAACTATAAAGGAAACCAATTAGACGGAAATGCAGGGGGTTTTGTTGCCTTTTTTTTTTTTGAGATTGGGTTGCCCTGTTTTGCCCAGACTGCAAGTGCGGTGTTCGGTCATGCTCAGATGCTCCTACCTATCAGCATAGGAACTTTGACCTGCTCTGTTTCTAGCCTGGATGGTTTACCTCTCCTTTGGCAGGTTACCCCCCACCCTATCCTGGGAAATCTTCATATAAATGCTGAACTACTCCAAATACCTCTCTCCCTAATTCTGTTTTTTGAATAAAATTGTTTGTTTTTACATTCATTTATAATATGTTTCGCTACCACCCAGTGGGAAGAAGGAAAGGACAAAAAAAAAAAGGAAAGGAAGGAAGGAACAGAAAGGAAGGAAAAAGGAAGGAAGGAAAGAAAAAAGAAAGAAATGAAGGAAGGAGGAAGGAAAGAAGGTCTTTTATCAAAAGCATGCATAGTCCAGCAAAACAAATTCCCACATTCTGGCAATGTCCAGAAATAGAGCTCTTTATCTGTATTTTAAGTACATTACCATCCCCACATCCCACCAGCCCCATGGCAGGAGGTGAGTAAAATTCAGAGGCAGATTCAAAAACAATTCTTCCTGATGACAAGATCAGCCTTCCATCCACGATGCCAGTCTGTCTTTTTTAGACCGAAGAACAGAAAATCCTGGCTTTGTTATCACTGTAAAGATCTCTCTTGCTATGACATGCAACAGTAAAGCATATATAGATCTTGGGAAAGGCCACCTGTATGTGAAACCTTTCCAGCCCCTCCTGGGGGGTGGTGGGTGGAGATAGTGCCATTTAAAAAGGTAACAGAGCTTAAAGACCACCTAGAAGGGAGGCCCTAACAATCCTATTTAGTTTCGACTGGCCCTACTCACCCTTCACCTACCCACCTCTTACAATCTAAGACTAGGCATACAATGATGCTGGTGCAGCCCTAGAGACATCCTATTGGATATATGGGTCCCTTACTGTAGCCCACCTCCCCACTCCAGTGATTTTTAGACAGGCAAAAAGAAGTTAAAACAAACAAGGGCAATCCTTAAGGGGAGAAGAAAATACACCATGGAAAGTGAGTGTGTGTTAATCTGGGAGGACAATTTCAGTTGCTTTTTGCTTTGGTAATGATAGTGGTGGTGCTGATGGTGATGAAGGTGTAGCAGTGGGGTGGATTCGGGCTAACTATATGCCTAAGCCTCAGGATTTACCCTCTCCTATCAGGCCCTCCCCTCCATCCATACCATCTCTCACCCTGGTGGCACAATGGAATATCTCAGGAATATCTGAGTTCAAATCCAGCCTCAGACACTTACTAGCTGTGTGACCGTGTGTGGCAAGTCATTTGACCTCTGTTTGCCTCAGTTTTCTAACTGTAAAATGAGGATATTAACATTTACCTCCCAGAGTTACTGTAAGAATCAAATGAGGTAATATTTGTAAAAAGTGCTTGGTGTAGTACCTGGTACATAGTGGGCACTATATAAATGCTTATTACCTTTCCTGCCCTTTCTGAGTCACTCTCCCTCAGCTTGAGAGCAGGCCATCTTCTCTCAAATCACAGGCCTGAATCCATTGCTGGGATTTGCTGTGCTCTAAAGTTGGTTCTCCTCCTCAGATCCCATAGCCTAATGTAGTATATAGAGTGCTGGATTTGGGAGTCAGGAACATCTGAGTTCAGACCTTGCCTTACACAGCTTGTCACTAACCTCTTTGAGAACCAGTTTCGTCATTTATACATTACCTATATTGCCTACTTCAGCAGTGTTAAGGGTCAAATGAGATAATGTATATAAATCAGCTTACATTGATAGAGAAAAAGTCTTTAAGGAGCGCATCTGTCCTCTGATCTTTGATCTTTCTGTGCTGTTAGGTAGGATCAGCTTATGCCTTTAGGCTAGGAGCATCTCATGATATGTTTGTTGGGCACAGGTAAACCTGTGTGATCCCACAGGTCCCAATACTTCCTACACACTTAATCACAATGAATGCTTCTTTCTGGAACACACAACCAATATGGCCCTGTTTTCGATGACCAGGAGAGAGAGAGAAGGAGCCTTAAATTGAAAGGCAGAAGTATGGAGGCTCACAACATGGCCTAGACTGGGTGGCTTGGAAAAATCATTTTTTTACTGCAGAACAAGAAATGATAATAGGTAAGATGACATGTGTACTACTCCCTGCCCCCATTTTTTGTTGTTGTTCAGTCATTTCAGTTGTGTCTAACTCCTTATGGCCCCATGTGGGGTTTTCTTGCCCAAGATACTGGATTGGTTTGCCATTTCCTTCTTCAGATCATTTTACAAATGAGAAAACTGAGGCAAACAGGGTAGAATGACTTGCCCAAGGTCACACAGCTAGTTAGTGTCTGAAGCCAGATTTGAACTCAGGAGGATGAATCTTTCTGACTCCAGGCCTGGCACTCTATCTGATGTGCCACTTAATTGCCCCCAAATAGTGTAGTAGAAATAGCCATAGATTAGGGAGCAGAAAGGCCAAGTGAGAGTTTCAACTTTATCACTCACTAGCTATGTGAGCTTCGAAAATTCATGTCATGTCTTGTGGCCTCAGTTTTCTCAGCTGTAAAATGGTGATAATGCACCACCTATGATTTGATAGGTAATAGGGGACAGGAAGGGCATGAAAGTACGTGCGTAGAGCAAGGATAGAGAACTTGTTTAAAATTGAGAGTTACTAATCTACATTTAAAAAAAAATCAAGGCCTAACTAGCTTTTTAAAAAATTCTACTCTCTCACTTTTATTTTTTTTAATTTTTAAAAATAATTAATTAATTTATTTTTAGTTTTCAACATTCACTTCCATAAGATTTTGAGTTCCAAATTTTCTCCCCCTCCTTCCCCTTCCTCCTCTCCAAGACAGCATGTAATCTAATATAGGTTCCACATATACATTCATATTAAACATATTTTCACATTAGTCGTGTTGCAAAGAAAAATTAGAACCAGTAGGAAGAACCACAAGAAAGAAGAAACAAACAAAAAAGAGAGCAAATAGTATACTTTTGATCTGCATTCAGATTTCATAGTTCTTTTTCTGGAAGTGGATAAGCATTTTCCATTATGATCTTTAGGAGTTGTCTTAAAGGATCCTTGTCTTGCTAAGAAGAGGTAAGTCTATCAAAGTTGATCATCACACAACGAGGCTGTTACTGTATGTGATGTTCTCCTGGTTTTGCTCACTTCATTCAGCATCAGTTTATGTAAGTCTTCCCAGGTTTTTCTGAAGTTTGCCTGCTTATCATTTCTTATGGAACAATAGTATCTCCCTTATTTTTAAATACAGAACATAAAGTTTTCCTCTTTCCTGTTGAATACAACAAATAATGAAAATACCTATTTTGATTTCACTTTTTGTGACTATCTAGGTAAGAGAGGGAAAGAGGAAGGGGGAAGAAAAGTAGAGAGTATCAAAGAAAAGAGGGTATGAAAAGGGGACTACAAGAAGTAAAGACATGGAGAGAAAAAAAATGACCTGAGAAATATAGACAAGGAAATATTTTGAAAACTATAAAATGCCATACAAATGGGTCATAGGTCATATGATTCTAGTTGTTCTGGATTAAAATGAAATGATATACTTGTTGACTCTCTAACAGTTTCCAAAAACAAAACAAAACAAAAAGTTCCATTAGCTATAGAATGGAATAGATGCTCAGCAAACACCCGGTATTGATTAAGACACTTACTAGCTGTGTGACCCTGGGCAAGTCACTTAACCCTGACTGCCTCAGTTTCCTCATTTGTAAAATGAACTGGAGAAGGAAATGGCAAATCACTCTGTATTTTTTGCCAGGAAAACTCTAAATGCGGTCATAAAGAGTCAGATACAACTGAAACGACAAAACTTCCATGCCTCTACAGACACACAGAGGAGGTAGCTCCAAACTCCTTGTGGATTGGCTTTTGAACTTAGATCACTATGGTTTGAGCTGTAGGCCCCAAGACCACCTAAATTTCAAAGATAGTTTCAATATGGCAGGTTTGGGCTTAATATAAAGAAAATTTGGGGGGGGAAATGTAATATATTATAAATTATGTATAAATAATTATATTAAATATAAATAATATAAAATATAATTTTAAGAAAATGAGTTTAGCTTACATTGGATAGGTAAGGTATTATTATTATTATTATTGTTATGAGACTATAGGCAGTCTATTATTTATTACCATTTGCACATCTAATTTTCCTCTAATTATTTGGTATGCTTATTTTGACCTCTTCCCCTTCGCTGATTCTTCAAGACTGTGAGCTCCCTAAGGATGAGAACCGAGTCTTAAATTTCCTGTTCTCTGCTCCAGTGCCTAGTATGGTCTTATGTATATAGTGGTAAATACTGATTGAGTGAGTGGAGGAATAAATGAATGAGGGAATGAGTGAATCTCACCACTATTTTATATGATCAAAACACCATTCCACAGTCAGATGTCAACAAAACCTCATAACTTCTGTGGGTTAATTCTCACAGAAACAGAAAATTCTTTAGAAGGAGCTGGGACATCTGAAGTCATCTTGTCCAATCCGGATCCTGGTGAGTCCCCTCTATCGACAGCCTCAACAAGTGGACACACATTTTGCTTAAAGGCTGCTAGTGAGTATATTTTTTTCAGATGGGGACAGCCCAAGGCATTATCTGCCATACTCATAAATTGTCCTTTCCCTCTTTCTGTTAGAATGCCAACTTTTCAGAAAGCTCCCATTATTGAAAGGTATTACGGGCCAGACTTTTCTTTTCAGTGCCCCATGTGCTGATTTCTCAATAATGTCATTGGGAATACCAATCAGAAGGAATACAGTGTCATTTGTGTTGGATGTGGACACATTTCAAAACATATTGATGACTAGAGCAGAGGGGGATTGGAAATCTTGTGCACAAGTGTACCATGCTTTTGGAAATCAGTCTGCCTTATGGCCTCTGAGCAGTACATTTGTTCTGGGGTTCTGTCAGAGGCTCCTTTGCCAAGAGAAAAAAAGGCTGCTTTCCTCTTTTGATTAACTATGCACTGCATGCCTGATGGGAGGGAGCCTCTGACCCAAAGAGCCTCTGCTAGAGACGGAAGGACAGGCCAGGATCACAAAAGGCAGACTTCCTTTACTTGTGTTTGTTTCATAGCTGCTGAATGGAGAGGGAGGAGGAATGGTTGTATTTCTCCCCGATAGCTGGGATGAGATGTCACCATTTTAGTTTTCTACAGGCTCAGGGAAATACTTCCTTAAAAAAAATATTCTATTGATGCTTTTTTAAAAAACATCATTTTCACTTTTCAATGATTCCATTCCTTACCCCACCCCTTTCCCAGCAATAGAGTACTCCCGGGCAACAAAGAACAGTTAAATTGATAAATGCTCAAAGGATGCGAACAGGCACTTTTTAGAGGAAGATATCAAAGCTACCATTAATCATATTAAAAATGCTCTAAATCATTAATAATTAGAGAAATGCAAAATAAAACAATTCACACCCATCAGATTGTCTAAAATGACTAATGCTGGAGGGGATGTGGAAAAATAGGAAGCTAATGTGTTGTTGGTGGAGTTGTGAACTAGTCTAATCATTCTGGAAAGCAATTTAGAATATGCCCTAAGAGTTATTAAATGGTACATATCCTTTGACCCAGCAATACTCTTTCTACATCTTTACCCCAAAGAGATCAAAGAAAAAAGGAAAAGGACCTATATATGCAAAACTATTCATACATAGCAGCTCTCTTTGTGGTGCAAAGAATTGGAAACTGAGGGATACCCTTCGATTGGGGAATGACTGAACAAGTTATGATATATGAATATGATGGAACGCTATTCCGCTGTAAGAAATTATGCAAGGGATGGTTTCAGAAGGACATGAGAAGACTTATATGAACTGATACAAAGTAAAGTAAGCAGAACCAGGAAAACAATTTACACAGTAACAGCCATATTGGAAAGATAATTGACTATGAAAAACTTTGTAACTCTGATCAATATGATGACCCATGCAATTCCAAAGGACTCACAATGAAAAATGCCTTCCATTCCAGATAGAGAAATGTTAGACCCAGAATACAGATTGAAGCATGTTTTTTCTCTTTCTTCTTTTTTTCCTCCCTCCCTCCCTCCCTCCCTTCTTTCCTTCCTTCCTTTCTTCCTTTCTTTCTTTCCTTCCTTCCTTCCTTCCTTCCTTTCTTTCTTCCTTTCTTTCTTCCTTTCTTTCTTTCTTCCTTTCTTTCTTTCTTTCCTTCTTCCTTCCTTTCTTCCTTTCTTCCTTTCCTTCCTTCCTTCCTTCCTTCCTTCCTTCCTTTCTTTCTTCCTTTCTTTCTTCCTTCCTTTCTTTCTTTCTTTCTTTCCTTCTTCCTTCCTTCCTTCCTTCCTTCCTTCCTTCCTTCCTTCCTTCCTT
>NW_020954587.1:5180321-5257403 GCF_900497805.2 Vombatus ursinus | reverse complement strand
CTTCCTTCCTTCCTTCCTTCCTTCCTTCCTTCCTTCCTTCCTTCCTTTCTTCCTTCCTTCCTTCCTTCCTTCCTTCCTTTCTTTCTTTCTTTTTCTTTCTTTCTTCCTTCCCTTCTTTCAGAACATGGCTAATGTAGAAATTTGTTTTGCATTACTTAATATTTGTAATGAGTTTTGTGTCTCTGGCCTTCTTGATTTGTGGAGTAGGAGGTGGAGGAGAGGAAGAGAATCTAGAACTAAAAATTAAATTACATTAAAAAGAATAAAAGTAGGTGAAATAAATAACAGATTGGCCATACTTGATGACATATGCCTCATCCTACACTTAAAGTCCACCACTTCTCTGCTGAGAGGAGGGGTACACACTTCACTGTTAGGCCTTTGAAGTAATGATTGAAGTAATGAAGTAATGACCTGTATTCAATGATCAGATGTCTTTCAATATAGTTTTCTTTTACATCGCTGTGACCATTATATACATTGTTCTCTTTATTTTGCTCACTCTACTCTGCCTCAGTTCATATAAGTCTTGAGTTTCCCCGAGTTCTTCACATTAATTGTTTTTTACGATGAAATCATATTCCATTATATTTATATACCACAATTTGTTCAGCCATTTCCTAATCAATGAGTTCCCATTTTGTTTCTAGGTCTCTGCTATAAACGCTATAAATGTATAATGCCTGGAGGCATCCCCCAACTGGTGGGGCAGGTCTCCCTGGTACTGGCTACCCCAGGTTCAAAGTACTCTGTGGGTTCCCATCCCCTAAAACCATCGCTTACAAGTCCCTACTAATGTGCTTACCTTTAATAGTAAGCCAGAGGAAAAAAATTAGTTCAAAGAGAAGATATTTAATGAAATGACATAGTAGGAAAAGTAGCAGGAAAATATTTTCTCCATAAACCTGGAATACAATTTCACATGAATACTCACAGCATCAGGAGGAAGAAAGGACACATACAGAGAACAAAAATGGAAAAACACTTAAGGAACACTTGGGACTAAGGTACACATATAAGAACATGCATAGCCAGTTTGCACATGGGGAAGGACATTCACAAGGAGGTTATCTCCAACTTCTGAGAATGTAGGGGCAGATGCCTTCTAGTGCTGTCATTGCTGCTACCAGGAGGTCTGCTTTCTCCTGGACACGTGATCTCCACTGGATGAAGCTTTCAGGTAGTTTCTTCCAGACGTTACTCCATCCCAATCTTCTCTTGCAGATGCTGTTCAGCTGGACATGTAGTTTTGGGTTTCTGGTGCAGCTGAAATCTTTGGCTTTTTCTTCAAGGAAAGCAGTAGTTGATTCCATAATGTTTCTATTTAAATAAAACCCATAGGGTTTTCCCAATTCTTTCTGGAAAGGCAGAAAACCCTTGCTTTAGGCCCTGAAGAAAGAAAAGTCATCCAGTCTGGTTCCCCTAGAACCCTGGTACTCCTGGTTCTCTAGTCTCCCCAGAAGGAGATTATCAGCCCTTAGACTCCCAGCCAGCAAGCACCCTTGGGCTTAATCTTTCCTTTGGAAACATCTCTCAGGTGTGGAGGCTTCAGTCAGGGTCTGTGATCATCCTATGGTGTGAACTCCCATATTCATCCCACATCTTCCAAATTCGTCTCCCCCTTCCCCTGCCATTGTTACCTGATGTGCATTTCAAGTACCCCCCAATTTTCAATCTTGAAAGGCTAGATTGTAAGATGGGTGATGGTTATTTGCCCAAATAAAGAGAGTTTTCTCTACCTTAATTCCTGACCATTTCATATGCATATACAGCCATCCAAAGTCTGATAAAGAAGGGTGGGGGTTGGGGTGTGTGTGGAGTGTGTGTGTGTGTGTGTGTGTGTGTGTGTGTGTGTGTGTTACAGTGACCCTAACAAATATTTTTATGTATATAAGACCTTTCCCTCTTTTTTTTTCTTTAACCTCCTTTGGGTATCTGCCTAGTAGATGTATAACTAGGTCAGAGAGTTTACATTTAGCGACTTTTCTAGAATAATCCTAAATTGTTTTCCAGAACAAAACCGCACAGCTCCACCAACAGTTCATTAATGGGCCCCATCCCTTCCAATCTGAACTATTTCCACAGCTTCTTAATTAATTTCTTTGTCCTTATTCTCTCCCCTGTCCAATCCACACTCCCCATGGCTGCCAAAGTGATGTTCCTGAAGCACATTTCTGACCATGTCACTCTCCTGCTCTGCTCAAGAGCAAATACAAACTCTTGTCTTTAGGATTTAAAGCCCTTCACAGTATGACTCCTGCCTACCTTTCCCAGCTTGTTATAGATAACTCACTTTCACACACTGGAGCCAAACTGGCTTACTTTCTGTGCCTTTGCAGAATTTGTCCCATGTTGTTGGAAGGAGCTGCCTCCTCATCTGTCCTGGGAATCCCTAGCCTCCTTCAGTGCTTGGCTCAAATGTCTCCCCTACATGAGGCCAGGGAGGCTAGGTGGCGCCATAGTGTACAGAGTTCTAGGCCTGGAGTCAGGAAGACTCATCTTCCTGAGTTCAAATCCAGCCTCAGACACTTACTAGCTGTGTGACCCTGGGCAAGTCACTTAGCCCAGTTTGCCTCAGTTTCCTCATCTGTAAAATGAGCTGGAGAAGGAAATGGCAAAGTTCTCCAGTATCTTTGCCAAGAAAACCCAAAATTAGGTCAGAAAGAGTCAGATAGGACTGAAACTACTGAATACAACAGCAACAACATGAGACCAGCTGTTTTGCCTCTCCACAACCTACCTGCCTCTTCTCCCAAATTACCTTTTATTTATTTTGTCCATGTATGTGTACATGTTGTTTCCCTTAATATATAAGCTCTTTGAAGGCAAGGACTGTTTGGTTTTTATGTTTGTATCTCCAGCACCCAGGTACTGTGTACCTGGCACACAGTAGGCACTTAGTAAATGTTTATTGATTGGTTGCCTCTCTTGTCAGGAGGACTTCCAAAAGCACTAACAAATTTTATGACCATTCGTTGACAAATGGAGCCCTTTATTTATGAGAGATGAGTAATACAATACACATTTCACATCAGAGTGACCGGTCAATGAACATTAGCTACTGTTCCAGCCATATACAGAAAGCCCTAAAATGCTGCCACGTGCTGGTATTTCACAACAACAAAAATGGAAGAAGGTCACTCTGGGTTTGTTTCTCATTGCCACATGGAGCAGCGCCAAGTGACAGAAGGCAAAGGGGGGACATTAAATGTGGCCTGGCTCTGCAGGATGGTGATATTGCAGGAAAGCAGTGAAGGGGGCCTGTGGCTTGGAACAGTGGTGGCAGTGGTGGTTAAATTAAAGCTTCAGCAGATTATGTTCCCTCATTTGGAGCCAAAGCAGGCTTCAGCTAAGCTTTTTCTCCTGCTCTCCCCACCCCCACCCCATTCTCTAGATTTTCCCTCCAGAGAGATCAAGGAGGATTGCAGTCACAGGGACAAGGTAATGCATCCCCTGACGAGGAGACCCTCCACAAGAAGCATGCTCTGTGCCATCTGCTTCCTGGGCAGGCAGCCAAGTGCACACAGAGTGCACCACAGCAGCTCTGCTGGCATTGAACCAGTCAACAAGCGTTTCCCAGGCATCTTCTCTCTGCTCAGCACTGTGCTAGGGGCCGTGGGGGAGATCAAGATGGATAACACCTAGTCTCTGACCTTAAGGAACTGGAAGTTTCACGGGGAGATGAGGCAAGCGAAAGGGACAGACAGAAGACACTAAGTTTGCATTCAAATGCCTTTGTGGTATAGGTTTTAAGTACTGTAGGAGTTAAAAAGAAAGGAGAATCATGGAAAGGATTGGGGCGGTAGTTGAGAAAGGTTTCATGGAGAAAGAAGAAAGTGGGCAGGGGCTTGAAGGATAATTAGATTTGGTTAGGTGTGAGAATGAGATTCTGGCCAAGGGAAACATAATAAGTGAAGCCATGAGAGTGAGAGTGAGCCATGTGTCTGATATCCAAAGGCACCTTTTAACATTATACTGGGGTGGCCTGGCCTCTGTCCTAGGAGTGATAGATATATAGATAGATAGATAAGTAGATAGACAGATAAGTACATAAATAGGAGGTAAGTAGATAAATAGGTAGACAGAAGGACTGAATAGACAGACAGACAGATAGATGGCTAAGTAGTTGAGTAGATAGGACATAGACAGGAAGATAGATAAGTATATAGATAGGAGATAGATAAATAGGTAGGTAGACAAGCAGATAGTGGATAGACAGGGAGGGGGAGAGAGAGAGATAGAGAGAGAGAGACAAGGATAGATACATAGACAGGTAGACAGATAAATAGGTAGATTAGATAGATAGATAGATACATAGAGAGGTAGATTAGATAGATAAATAGATGGATGGATAGATAGTGATGGATACATAGATAGGCAGACAGGCAGACACACAAGTAGGTAGATTAGATAAAGCATTTACTATACTAGGCATTGTGCTAAGCACCAGAAATACCAATAAAAGCAAAAAAGACAGTAAGTATCCCTGAGGACCTTACATTGTACTAGGGAAAGACAAAACAACCCATAAAGGGAACCTAGAAAGCTTGAGGGGGTGGAGAGAGAGGGAAAGGTACCCATTTGGGGGCAAGGCTGTGGTTGAGGAAGTAAAGTCTAGAGAGTGAGGAGTGAAGAGTGAAGTAAGTATGGCTTGTGCTCCTCATGAAATAGTACACTCTTTCATTAAATTAAATTAGACATTGAGTAAAGTGGGCCTTGGGGCAGAGGCATCTCCAGGGTGAGAAGGCTGTTGGCATGGGGGTAAGAGAAGTCTGGAGAGTAAGGAGTGGCGAAGAGTAGCTTAATCTTATCTTCAGGCCCTGGATCAGGTCTAGGGTAGCTCTTCTTTGTTGGACAGCTGAGGATCATAGATTTACACCTGCGAGGAAGACTCACTTTGCAGAGATCTAGATAGAGGAAACTACTTGTCCAAAGTAACACAAATTGCAAATGGCAAGCCGGGCTTCAAGCCTGGTCCTCTGTTCTGTCTCACGCAGCTTTCCTGAAGCCTTTTCCAAGTCTTGACCTTCTTCTAAGCCCTAGCCCAAGCAATTCCCCTTTCCAGGAAGAGTCAGACACGACTGAACAACAGCCACAACAGCTGGATGTTGACTGTGATGAATCCCTTGACGCCAAGTGATGACTCAGGTGTGAGTCTTCTGTTCCAGTGGTCTTTAATTTTCACAGGAGGGATCTCGAGTCAGGGAAATGTGATAGTGCCTGAGGCTAGCCACGCTCCAATCCTCTGTGAGGACAATTTTTCCTACTTTTGTGTTAGAATTATCTATTCACAGTGGGGAGAAGTACTATAGGATGTCAGAGCTGGGCAGGGGGTGGGGTAGTGTTAGAGATCCCCTTTCCTGTCTTCCTTCACAGATGTGAAAATTGAGGCTCAGCCAGGGAACCTGAGAAGGGGTCTGATCTTCCTTGTAAACTGCAAAGCTCCCATTCCCCCTTTAGAGTACATTATTCTCTCTATTGTGGCTGGATCCCTGTTGAGCTGCACTCTGTCCTTTGCATACTAAATAACCATTTAAAAATGACAGTTTTATGATAAAAGAGAAGGGACTGGTCTACTCAAATGTATCAGAAATAACGTATATACATTGATAACTGAGCTATCAGATATCAAGCCCTAGTGTTTCACAGGTAAAGTCAGGCCATAGCTCTGTGAAGAGTGCAGAGGCATTTAAAAAATAATGACTTGGCCTTTGGGTTCCCTGCCTGGTGATTTGTGCCCAGATTATCCATTTAGGTTGCCTATTTCGGGGAGTGAGAAGGGCTGTCTCCAGAGTTCCCTGGAGGGAGAATGAAGCCTCCTGAGTTAAGAGCATGATGCCATGGGGAGAGAACACTGGCTCTGGAGTCAGAACAGGGTCTGGGCTTCAATCCAAGCTCTGCTGATGGCTGCCTGGGTGACCTTGGACAAGTCACCTCACTTTCTCTGAGTTTCACTTTTCTCCTGTGCAATATGAAAGGATCTGGTTAGATGATCTCTAAGATCTCTTCCAGATCTACAAAATGATCCCTGATGTTACTACAGAGCTTTAAGGCCTGCATACATGATGTATTTGACCTTCACAAAATACTTGGGAGGAAAGTGCTGCTGTTGTTATCCCAACCTCCATTTTACCCCCTCTTCACTGACTGTTTCCCCCATGCCTGGAATTCCCTCCTTCCTCATATCTGCCTCCTCCTGGCTTCTCTGGCTTCCTTTAAGGCTCATCTAAAATCCGTCTTTCTTAAAGAAGCCTTTTCTGATCCCCCCTTAATATACTAGTCCTTTCCCTGGGTTAATTCTCTCTAGTTTACCTGGCATATATCTTACCTGTACATTGTTGTCTGCGTGTTATCTCCCCCATTAAAATGCAAGCTCCTTGAAAGCAGGGACTGTCTTTTTTTTTTTGCATCCTTAGCACTTAGCACAGTGCCCAGTGCATCATAGACTCTCAATAAGTGCTTATTGACTTTTAAAGAGGACATTGAGACTCCCAGAACTTCAGTGACTTACCCAGGGTCACTCAGGTGGTATCTGAGGTAGAATTTGAACCCATACCTTCCTGACTGCCAAGTCAGTACTTTATCCACTAGGCCAGACTGAATCCATCATCCCATGAAACACTGGCAGAGCAATATTTGTCATTATACACTATACATTCTTTTAAAAAGATTATATGCACGTATAACTATATCCAATTGCTTTCCTTTCTTAATGAGATGAACGGGAGAGAGGGAGGGAGAAAATGTGGAACTCAAAATTTTTAAAAAAATGTTAAAAATTGTTTGTACATGTATTTGAAAAAATAGTAAAAAGAAAGAGTGTATAAACTTTACTCTAAAAAACACAACTGGGTGAACGTGATTAAACACAACGAAAATCCAACCCAACCCAAGAGAAGGGAGACAGTGAACAAAATTATGTTGAATGGTGCTTGCAAACTCAGGAAACCAGGAGCCTTGAATGACGGCACCACACACTGTATTCACTCATTCACTCCTTTCCACTTCCATTGCATTTTGGAGAGTGATGAAATATGGTTCTTCATTAAACAGGTATTTGGTGCAGGGACTTGTTAATAGTGATGTAACCAGGACAGCTGGGAAAACTGAGAGAGGGAGATAAAGTAACAGCAAGGAAGTAATATGAGTGTTCATTTGTATTAAAATGGCTACAAGACAACATGAATCCTCAAAGCAAAGTTCCATACACACTCACCAAATAACTTGGCTGCTGTGCATCTCTTCTCTCCCAGGCTAAAAATAGCCTGGAACAACTGATATCACTGTCTCCTTTTAATATTCCATTCTTCCAAGGAGCCCAAAGTGCTTTATAATGTATTAATTAATTGATAATTAATAAATTGATCCAATATCAGGCAAGGGGTAATCACTGATCTTGTTATTTTCACAGGTACAGAAAGGCAGTCTGAAGAGATTTAGAAAACCTCTCAGGGTCACACTTGCAAGAACAAAAAAATTTCCATGATGCCAGGTTATTGGGTAGAGTTTCTAGGGGTTGTAGTTGACTACTGTGCTTCCATTTCTGGAGAAATCGTTTTCTTCAAAGTGCAAGACAATTGCTAGGACTGAAGAATCATAGTCAACGTACATCGCTTTAAGGTTTGCAAAGCATTTTACCTATGTTATCTCATTTGTGGAGAAGGGAATAGTAAACCACGCTAGTATCTTTGCAAGAAAACCCCAAGTGGGGTCATGAGTTGGCCATGACTGAAATGAATGAACAGCAACAACCACCTCATTTGATTTTCTCATAGTCCAATGAGAATAGTTGCTTTTATTGTACCCACTTTATAGATGAAGGGGCAGAGCTTGAGGGAAGTTGCCCATGATTACAAATCTAAGTATTTGAAGGAGGATTTGCTCAGGTCTTCCTAACTACAAGTCCAGTACCCTATCTACTTTCCTATCTAACTGATGTGTGTACGTAAGACACCTTCCAAGTCACCAAATGGACTCTGGGTGGTTGTAGTTTCAGTCATGTCCAACTCTTTGTGGCCCCATTTTGGGGTTTTCTTGGCAAAGATAATGCAGTGGTTTGCCATTTCCTTCTCCAGATCATTTTACAGATGAGGAAATTGAGGCAAACAGGGTTAAGTGACCTACCCAGGGTCACGCAGCTATATCTGAGGCTAGATTTGAACTCAGGAAGATGAGTCTTCCTGACTTCAGGCCTAGCATTCTATCCACTGTGCCCATTGTGCCACCTAATTGGGTATTTAGCTAGGTTTTGTCTAAGGTGATAGAGGAACACAAGTCTAATCATGTCATACCCCCTTCCTCCCTGGCCCCCCACTCAATAAACCCCAGTGGCTCCCTATTACCTCTAGGATCAAACACAAAATGCTCTGTTTGGCATTCAAAGCCCTTCATAACCTAGCCCCTTCCTACCCTTCCAATCTTCTTACACCTCACACCCCAGCACTCTTCAATATAGTGATACTGGTTTGTTGGCTCTTCCATGAACAACACACTCCATCTCTGGGCTCCAGTCATTCTCTCTGGTTGTCCCCCATGCCTGGAACACTCTCTATTGACCTCCCTGGCTTCCTTTAAGTCCCAACTAAAATCCCACCTCCTGTTGGAGGCCTTCCCTAACCCCTCTTAAATCCAGTACCTTCCCTCTATTAATTATTTTCTACTTATCTCAGCTTTCTTTATATACATTTGTTTTGCATGTTGTCTGTCCCATTAGATCATAAATTCCTTGAGGTCAGTGACTGTCTTTGGTCTCTTTTTGTATCTCCAGTGCTCAGCACTGTGCCTGGAACAAATTAGGCTGTTTTAAAATTGTATCTTGTTCTGGTCCCCGTGACAACCCTTGTCCTTCCAGTTAGTATAGGAAGTCTACCAGTAGCCATTGTAAAGTAAATAGCAGGAAATAAGATTGCAAAGGGAAACCTAGAAGTCACGTACAAACAGTCCCAAAGATCAAAGGAGTATAATTTATAAATTGTATCATCTATTAACTAAAATTCACATTCTGGTAATACGTGCCAAACCAGGGGAAACCATCCAGGATCTTCTTGTCAAGGTTCTGGTCCTATGATATGTAAATTCCAGACAAAATCCAGACCTCCACAAGTCCAGACAAGCGGAACATCATAAAGGTACTGATAACTTTGAGATGATGACCTTGAAGTTTTACCTATAACTTTGAGATGACTCTGATATGTTACTGAATTATGGCACAGATAGAAGTTGTGTCTGTTTTCCCCCAAAATCTTATAAAAATGAGACCTCAAACTCCTCCCCCCTCCCCAGTGGTCCATGATAAGTGGTCCATGATAAGTGCTTTCAACTCTAATCTGTAGTTACAAGAGTGATTCTCCATGCATCTCCCCCTTCTCCTGCTGCTTGCATTCCTTCACCATCCCATTCCCTGTCCCAATGCCTGCCATCTGCTTCTGTACCTTTTTCTATGCTTATCTCTGTGCCTTATTAAAATGATTGCCACCTCATTGACTTGTTGTCAATCAAGGTCTTTTCTGGTAAGTACCCAAAGAATGGGCATGCCTGCCCACATTTCATAATTTCATAAATTGATTATCAATTCGTAAGTGCTTAATCAATGTTTATTAACTTGAATTGAGAGCAACTGCCTTGGTGCTGGGTCATCTGACAAAGCCTAGATCACTGAACTTCCTCCCCAAAGACTCCACCTCTTTTCTGAGTCTCTAGGATTCCCTGGAATTGAACTTTCCAGGGCTTGAAGGGGAATCCATTTCTTTTCTCTAAGCAAGATTATCCTGCAACAGTCTCGGAGAGAACTTGAATAGGACCGGAGGAAGCAATTCCAAAGACTAGGTTGGCAATATGTTCCTCATCCTCACTGAGAGGAATTTTTTCCATATATCAAGCCTTTTTTGGTTCAGTTGAAGCTCCGAGCTACTCCCAGTGACAATAGGTAGAGCCTGACCTGTTCTTTGTTCCACCTCCTTTCATCATTTATATATTTGAAGCTGTAGTTAACCTGATCCTCTTTCGTCACAATTTTTTCTTTTTCATTCTAAATAACACCAGCTCTTCTAGCTATCCTTATTATGTTAAGACCTTTCCTCTATTTTATCCTTTTGATTGTTTTTTTTTCCTGGACTCTTTCCAAGTTCTATATCTCTTGCATTTGTTGTAAGGCCCAGTACCCCTTGTAATTGCAGGGTAAGTATTTCTGTACCCATCACAAGCCTGACCTCCTTCGTTACTTAGTTTGAGTTGGAATCTCTATGGACAGAGGGGGAGAGGAACTGAAGAAAGTAAATATTTAATTCAGCAGAAGCTTGTGGCTTCAGATGTTTTTCCATTTGCTTGGTGATGGCCCACATACAGAGGTTTTCTCCATGGAGCTCGGGAATCTTGCCCTCTAATGAGGGTGCATTCTTTTTAAAGCTTTGATTAGTTGCACCTTAAGAAATGTCAGGAATCTCTGGCCTATAACCATCCTTGTGGCAATCAGAATAATAATAAGGATAGCTAACAAGTATATGGTGCTTATCATGTGCCAGGCACTGTGCTCAATGCTTATGTGATCCTCACAACAACCCTGGGAGATAAGTGCTATTATTAGCCTCATTTTACAGATAAAGAAAACTGAGGCAGAAAGAGTTTAGTAATAGCTAACATGGATATAGCACTTATTATGTGCTAGGTGCTTTACAATTATTATCTCATTTGATCCCCATGAGAGATAGGTGCTATTATTATCATTCCCATTTTACAGATGGGGAAACTGGAACAAAGATAGGTTAAGTGACACAGGGTTAGTGTCTGAGGCTAGATTTGAACTCAGATTTTCCTGACGCTAAGCCCAGCATTCTATCCACTGTGCTGCTTGGCTGGGTATCAAATTTAAGTTACCTAGAAGAAAGTAGACCTCTATATCCACATGGTCACTTAATTCATCAACAAACAGTTATTGGGCCCCTATCATGTTCCAAGAACTGTTTTATCCCTGGGGATAGAATGACAACAGTGAAGCAGTCCCTGTTCTCTAGGGGTAAGTGCAGGGGGGGAGATAATGTGTGTGCATATAAGCATACAAAGTGATTTAGGGAGGGGGGGTGGTGCTAGTGTTTGAGGGGATTCGGAAGGGCCTCATGTAGAAAGTGGTGCTTGAGCTGAGCTTTTGAAGGGGCTTGGGATTCTGAGAAGGGAAGCTGAGCGGGGGCACTTTACGAGCATGGCAGAGTCTGCCTATATAAAGGCTCACAGATGGGAGATGGAATATTGGTTATGAGGAAGAGCAGGGAGGTCAGGTTGCCTGGAATATAGATCCCATGAAGGGATATAAATGTATAATAAGGTTGGGAAGGTAAGTTGGAGCCAGATTGTGAAGGACTTTAAATGCCAAACAGAAGAGTTTGTATTTTATGGTCTAATGGTAGCCATTTCTAGGGTGAGGGAGGGGAGCTGGGGGGGAGGGAGAGAAGAAAAAAAAGAAATTTACATGAGCCATTGAAGTATAATGAGTAGAGAAATAAAATAGTCCAATCTGTGTTTTAGGAAAATCACTTTGGAGACTATGTGGAGGATGAATTGGAGAGGGAAGACACTAGGTATTGTTGGGATTGGTATCTGCGTTTTTTGAATTTTTCTTTTTTCCCCTACTTAATAGTATTTTTTTCAATTACATGTAAATATAGTTTTCAACATTCACTTTTGTAAGATTTTGAGTTCCAAATTTTTTCCCCCTCCCTATCTCCCCTCTCCCCTTCCCAAGATGGCGTGCAATGTGATATAGGCTCTACATGTACAATCATATTAAGCATATTTCCACATTAATTGTGTTGTTAAAGAAGAATCAGAACAAAAGGGAAAAACCACAAGAAAGGAAAAAGTGAAAATTGTATGCTTCGATCTGCATTCAGGCTCAAAGTTTTTTTCTCTGGATGTGGATAGCATTTTCGATCATGAATCTTTTGAAATTGTCTTAGATCATTGTATTGCTGAGAAGAGCTAAGTCTGTCACAGTTGATCATTGCACAATGTTGCTGTTGCTGTGTACAATGTTCTCCTGGTTCTGCTCACTTCACTCAGCATCAGTTCAGTAAGTCTTTCCAGGTTTTTCTGAAGTCCACCTGCTCATCATTTCTTGTAGCACAATAGTATTCCATTACATTCATATACCACAACTTGTTTAGCCATTCCCCAACTGATGGGCATCCTCTCAATGTCCAATTCTTTGACAGTAGATGTACTTCTTAACCGCTTACATAAGACATTGCATACCAATGGAAGACATGGGTTCAAATTCTGCCTCTAATACATATTGACCATGTACCATCAGACAATGCTATGAAGAGTTATTGTTTACAAAGTGAATCACTTGGGGGTAGCTAGGTGGGACAGGGGATAGAGCACCAGCCCTAAAGTCAGGAGGACCTGAGTTCAAATCCAGCCTTAGACCTAACACTCACTAGCTGTGTGATCCTGGGCAAGTCACTTAACCCCAATTGCCTAACCTCCTCCCCCATAAAAAATTTAATCACTACAGGATTATCTTAAAAGTAAAACTCCTTTGTGGATTTTAAACAACTGAATTTACAAAATTTTGATTTATGCCATATTTTCCCCAGGATCACTTCTATTTCAAAAAGCAACTGATGCCATGGCTATTAGTACCTTATAGGTGACAATCTTTTCTAAGCTATCTTTGTTAACAGAAGATCTCATCCTTTCCTATCCCATTTAAAAGTCTCCCTTAAATTAACATCAGAATTTGCTGTTATTGAATTTTCCCACTTGAGTGATCTCTGGAAGTTAAAGATATGCTCTACAAGACTGGCATGAGTTTCAACCATCAACAGGATGAGTTTTTAAAATGGTTTTCCAGGAGAGGTGCCGACTATTCTGATCCACACCCTCTACCAAGTCCTCTCTGTGTTCTATAACATGGATTTGGGAGAGGCAGCATGGGTAGTGAGCAGAGAGGTGAAGAAGTAGACCAGCAGAGTGCTTGTCCTGGAGTCAGAAAGACTCATCTTCCTGATTTCAAATCTGGCCTTAGAGACTTACTAGCTGTGTGACTCTGGGCAATTCACTTAACTTTGTTTGCCTCAGTTTCCTTATCTGTAAAATGAGCTGGAGAAGGAAACGCAAACTGCTCCAGTATTTTTGCCAAGAAAATCTCGAATGGGGTTCACAAAAAGTTGGATAGGACTGAAACAACTGAACAACAAAGCATGGGTAGTATAGCAATTTTTTTGGATTTGGAGTCAGGAGAGACATGGTTTCAAATTCAAATTCAAATTCTCAGATATTCACTGGTTGTATGACCATGGGCAAATCACCTCATTGTACCTCGATTTCCTGATCTATAAAAAGTGGATAAAAATGTCGTCTTCTTCATATGGTTGCTGTGCAGATCTAATAAAATAATGGATGGAAAGCCCTTTGAAAATATTAGAAGGTCCTATAAATATAAGCTATCATCATTTGGGGGGGTGGCAAGTTTGTGTGTGTATATGTGTGCTTGTATGGGTCTCTGTGTGTAATTAGCAATACATTTGTAGCCATGGAACAGAATTATTTTTGTGCAAACATAGCTAGTTCGTGTGAAGAACACATCTGGACCTTTGGGGTCATTGATACTTGCCTGAAGTCAGGCAGTCAACCAGTCAGTCATTAAACATTTATTAAGTGCCTCCTATGTGCCAGGCATTGTGCCTGGAGATATAAAGAAAGTCAAAAGATATTTTCTGCCTTCAAGGAGCTTACAATAAAATAAACAATAAGTGAGAAGGGATGACTTAAGCAGGCAAAGGTATTAATGCCATTGAAGTTATAAATACAATAGTATTAATATCACCCCCTTCATAATGTAAGGTGCTGGCAGTCAGAGAGCTTGTTGAAAGTAGTATGGTTTGGGGGCAGCTAGGTGGTACAGTGGATAGAGAATCAGCCCTAGAATCAGGAGGACCTGAATTCCAATCCTCTTTAACCCTTACTAGCTGTGTGACTTTGGGTAAGTCACTTAACCCCAATTGCCTCACCAAAAAAAAATAAATAAATAAATAAAAGAAGAAAAAATAGTGTGGTTTGGTAGAAAAACTTTGGAGATGGAGGCAGAGAGCTTGAGTTTCTGAGCATTGGTTTACCTACTTACCACCTGTGTGAAGCATTACCACTTCCCAAGGCTCCATGTTTTTCATCTGTGAAATGAAAAGGTTCAATTAAATTTCCTTTCAGCTCCAGCTCCTTTGATTGGTTTTATTAAGAGCTAGCTAATAACAGGGAACTTCAAAATGTTACTCAGGAATAGCAATTCAGAGTCAATCCACAATATTAAAAAGGTCAGGTTATTGGCACCCCCATTGGCTGGTCAAATAAACAATATTTGACTTGCAACATAGGGAGAGCCATATACAGAATTGTAGATGAGGTTTTTGCCCTAAAATAAAAATAACCACTCAAAACTCTTGAAAGGTTTATATAACCATCATTACCTCACAGCAGATGTTTGCATCATTCATTTACTTAAGACAAAAGCAGGATTTAGGGATAAAAATTGTCTGGGTGATTGTAACTTGTAGCTTGCCTTATCATCAGATTGAAGGTCTCATATATTATGGGTTTTTTTCCATTAAAATGTTTTCTTGGTGCCTTTTTTTTTTATCTCGAGTCTTTCACTGGTATTCTCCCCTCTTTCCCTCCTCCCCCATAGAAACATCCCTTGTAAAAGAGTACAACAGACAAAATTGACTGACAAAGTGACCACGTGTGCAAACGTCAGTCCCCCTAATCCCTCCACCACTCTACAAAGAGGCTTGTGGGATCAGAGATTTAGAGCTGGAAGGGACCTTAGAGGTCATCTTGTCCAATGTCCTTATTTTACATGTCACCCTTGTTGCCATGGAGACAAGATGTTCCAGCAGACACCACCCCCAGAATCCACCAGCTAGTGATGTTTTGGAACCTGATTTCTGGGAAAGGCTTTGTGTGGATTTCTGATAAAACGGCCCTGGAAGAAGAGGAACTGGGTAAGGACGGAGAATTCAAGAGTTTGTCTTTCATCTTGGGACCATGTGGATTTTCCAGGGTCAAAGCAGCGTGCCAAGTCTCTGAGATTGTTCTCACTTGCTCTTTCCCTCACAAGAAAGACGGTTGTCCCTATCACTGCCTGGGCTGCATAATTTGGCTGTGTTGATGCCGGCCAAATCTGGGGAGATGATGACCCTGGTGTCCTTTCAGATATCATTTCCTTCTACTGTGACTCTGTGTTGGGGAAGGAAACACTTCTGTTAACTGACGAGCCCCTCCGAGTTTTTTTGGTTTCCCTCCTGTTCCTCCTCCTGAGGGGAAGGAGCCTAAAACAGGAAGATAGATTCCTGCTGGCACTTAGTACTGGGTACCCCCTTTGCTCTCTGTACTTGCATGGTTACTATGTACTTCCTTTTCTATATAACACCAGTGGATGTGGGTGAGGAGGGCACAAGTGACCAGCTGGAGTCCACAGGACACAAATTCAGGTCCTCTCAGTCAAAGTCCAATGATATTTCCGCTATTCCACGTTAAGAGAGGGAGGGAAGTATATTTAATCTCCTATTCTCCAGCAATGAATCTGAGTTAGTTGCTTTTTAGTATTGTTTTCATTTTACAGAATAGGAGGGAAGGAAACAAACATTTATTAAGTACCCACTATGTGCTAAGTGCTTTACAAATAGTACCTTATTTGAGTCTTACAAAAACCCTGGGAGCTTAGGTGCTGTTATTATCCCCATTCTACAGCTGAGAAAACTGAGGCAGGAAGGGGAAAAATCATTTGCCTAGGGTCACACAGCTAGGAAGTGTCTGAGGTTGGATTTGAACTCAGGTCTTCCTGACTTCAGGCCTGGCACTCTATACACTTTGCCACCAGCTGCCTCTATTATAGTAATCATTGTTTTCCTGGCTGTGTGTGTTTTGTTTTTTTTAACGGTACACCAGCTTCACACAAGACTTCCTATATGTCTCAGAATCCTCACATTTATAATTTTTATTGGCTCAATAATAGTCAATTATGCTAATAAACTACTATTTTTTTCAGTCATTGACCCGTTCACGGACACCTATTTATTTTCATGTTTTGACCACCACAGAAAATACCACTGTAAATATTTTGGTATATTTGGGCCATTTTTTTTTTAAAGCTTTCTTGGGTTATACACTCAGTAGTGGGATTGCCGGTCCAAACAATGTAAACAGTTTATTAACTGTTCTTAGTAGAACTCCAAGTTGATTTACAAAAGAGTTGGATTAAATTAGTTCCCAGTTGGGTGCCAGTTTGTCTCCCCATTACCCCTCCAGTTTTTTTTTGGGACTTGGATCAGGAGATTCTGCCTCAGATATTGACTAGTTAGTTGTATGACCATGGGCAAATCACCTCATTGTGCCTCTGTTTCCTGATCTATTGAAAAATGGATAAAAATGCCATCTTCTTCGTAGGGTTTTTCCATCTTTGCCCTTTTGATGGATATGAAATGAAGCCCTGGAGTTGTTTTGATTGTTGGTTGTTTCTCAACAGTCGACCCTGTGTAAGAGCCCCATACCCTATCAGTTCATTCCAATCAGAGCAGGCTAATCTGTATTTCACTGATATTAATCAGGTCTAGGGATTTGATGTACTTTAGTGCTAAATATGTGCAATCATGCTCAAGAACATGGGGTTGACTTTTTAATCTCCATTTTTAGATCTAGATAATTCCTTGATAACTATAATATGTAATATTATATTATATAATAATAAATATACATAATTCCTTGGTGATATAAGTTATGTCCCGCTCAGTGATTATTATGGACAGTCCTATGTATGAAAACTCTAGGGTTCAGATTTCATTGAAAATTATTCACTACCAAGGATGTGATACGACAACAGTAATAAAAATAATTATAATAACTAACATTTTTATAGGGTATTAAGGGCCTTACAAATATTATTTAATTTTATCCTCAAAACAATCCTGGGAGGTAGGTGCTATATCATTATCCCCATTTTACGGATGAAGAAACAGAGGCTGAGAAGTTAAGTGATTTGCCCAGAATGAGGAAGCTAGTAAGTGTCTGAAGCTGAATTTGAACTCAGGTCTTCCTAGCGTCAGGTTCAAGGCTCTTTTCGCTACTGTACTACATAGCTACCTATAAAAGTGTCACTGGATATGATATGTTACCGAATATGGATATGAGAGTGTCACTAGATAACCAAGTCACCTAACCTACCTTTCCTGTGTATATCTCACAAGTTAACCTTGGACATAGTTCAGCATTTTCACTTTGCTTATTAGTCTCATCTGTGCTGGTTTGTAAATCCTCTGCAATGTAGGATCATTAAACCACTGCCCCATAGTGCCTAGGTATATTTAAGCCGCTGCCCCATAGTGCCTAGCACATTTCCTATGAGAATAAGGGAGATAACTTATTTGGATTTTAATTGAGTGAACGAATGAATGAATGATGTAAGAACCTGAAGTAAAATGTTTGCTTGATTACAAAAAGAAACAAAACAAATTGAACTCATTTGACAATCTGTTTTTTCTTAAGCATTGAAGTGTCTTAATTCTTATAATTCACTCCAGGCAGAAAGGAAGGGATGCCAGAGATGTTGCCTTGTACCACTGTTTCCTCAGTCTTGGCGCTCAACAAAAACTTGTTGACTGAATGCCTGACTGGTGGTGCATTGGGGAAGCAAATTTGACTAAAGTTTAACTTCCTATGACCTTATTAGCATGAAATGTAATAATATATACCATAAGCTAGTTTATGTGATTCTCAAGTGAATGAATATAGGAAGAAAGGGAAAGGTAATTTGTCATCAATTTACGTAAAGTTTCAGTTTAATATGGAGAAAATGCATGGATTTATTTTAATATATGTATTTTCGGTAAAGGCTATACTTTAAATATAACATCAAGTGGGAATTGTGATCAGACTTTTGGGTTTTAATGTCTGGACTCAAAGGAAGATAGTCACGTGCTTTTAGAAATTCCTTTAGCCAGACCGCAAAGTCAATCCACAACATTAAAAAGGTCAGGTTATTGATACCCCCATTAGCTGGTCAAAGCTCTGCTGTGAAATTGTTTGTCTTTGGTCTAAGATGACCTTAGATAGATGCCATATGAAAACCAGGACAAGGAGAAGAAAAGACAGTTGAAAGGAAGCCTCTCCTTCACTGTCCCGTTATCTTCTTCAAATTTACCTACTTGAATATATGGCTCTGAAGGATTTTTTAGCTGGAGGAAGATCACAATTCATCCACTCATGAAAACAAAGTAGGACCTTTTGTTCTAATGGGAAAGACAAGTATATTTGTGTGTATATGTGTGTGTGTGTGTGCATACGCATACATGTATGTGTATATACAGACTAAATATAAAGATGAGTGAAATACAAGATGCTTAATGCAGGGAAAGCAACTAGCAGTTGGAAGAATCAGGAAAGACTTCAAGCAGAAGGTTGTGTTTGAGCTGGATCTTGAAGAAAGAAAGGAATTCTAAAAGGTGGAGGTGTTGAGGGAGTAGATTCTGGGCCTAGAGGATCATAGGAAGAGATGGAGCGCCTTGTGGGAGGTACCGAGAGGAGACCAGTTTGGCTGGATTATAGAGATCAGGAATGAGACTTACACATATTAGGGCTGGAAAGATAGGTGGGGGCCAGGTTATGAAGGACTTTAACAGGCAAACAGAGGAGTTTTTCTTTGATCTTAATAAGGAATCATGGGAGTTCATTGAATAAGACTGACATGGTCAGATCTGCTCTGGAAGAAGCCATGTGAAGGAAAGACTAGAGCTGAGAGAGGCTTAACAGAAGGATGCCTTTGGCCCAACAATACCACTACTAGGTCTGTATCCCAGAGATCAAAGAAAAAGGAAAAGAACCTATATGTACAAAAATATTTATAGCAGCTCTTTTTGTGGTGGCAAAAAATTTGGAAACTGAGGGGATTTGGGGAGTGGCTGAACAAATTGTGGTACAAAATTTAGCTGTGTTGGTAGTCCAGGTGAGAGGGGGTGAGGGTCCGAACTAAGTGTGTGAGTAAAAAGAAGAGATCTTATGACCTCTTCAAAGTGATCTGAGAGATGTTGGGGAGGCAAGATTTGGCAGCTGATTAGATATGTGGGGCAAAGGAGAATGAGAAATTGAGGATGGGGAGTCCAGACTTAATTAAGGAATTTAAAACACAGTGAGGGAGATAAGACCCATATACATACAAATATATAAAAATGTGAATTAGAATATTATAAATGCACAAGTAGTAACTAAAGGGTTATGATATCACAAGAGGGAGCAGTCACTTCCACTTGTGGGGATGGATAAAGCTTAATTGAGGGGTTATCATTTGAATGGCCCCTGGAAGAATGGTTGGAAGTCAGTAGATGAGGCTGTGGAGGAGGTCATTTTGAGGATAGGGAAGTAAGAGTAAAGTCATGGAGGACTGAAGTTGGGGGTCAGAAATTCATAAGTTTAGTTGAAACAGATGTAGACCTTACTATTGCACCTGGGTGTTGTGATCGACAATTACTCTCAATAGAACTTTCTTTCCTATATATATATATATATATATATATATATATATATATATATATATTTGGCAAGACTGTTGGGGTTAAGTGACCTGCCCAGGGTCACACAACTAGTAAGTGTCAAATGTCTGGTCTCAGACCAAGTTTGAACTCAGGTCCTCCTGACTCCAGGGCTGGTGCTCTATCCACTGTACCACCTAGCTGCCCCTCTCCTATATATATATATATATATATATATATATTTTAAGATGGAAAAACCAACAATAAGTTGTGATTAAAATCAGTTGCAAACTAAGCAACTGTCTTGACATGGAGACCAGAGAATGTTGCAACATTCTCACAGAATCACAGAATTTGAGAGTAGGAAGCGACCTGAGCAGCCAGAATCCAGCCCAACTCAAACACAAAGGAATTCCCACTCAAGTAGTGGCATTTGTTAAGCAAATTTAGGGGGCATGGATGGTGCTCTCAAAGACTGTGAGCCTCATAGATAACACCAGCTTTGTCCTGCCCTACGAAGACCTCTATTCAGTATTTTTATTTTCACCTGGGACAAAAACAGAGACAGAACGAGTGAGGGATGAGGAATGGGAAAACTGAGATTAGGTGGATGGCCTTGGGAAGGGCAGAAATGGCACAGAGGTCAATGTGACTGGACCTAGTAATCCTGGCAGCTAGGTGACTCAGTGGATAGAGCACTAGCCTGGAGTCAGGAAGTTTTTTGTTGTTGTTGAGTCATTTTTCAGTCATGTTTGACTCTTCATGACCCCTTTTGGGATTTTTTCCGCCAGGATACTGGAGTAGTTTGCCATTTTTTTCTCCAGCTTATTTTACAAATAAGGAACTGAGGCAAACAGGATTAAGTGACCTGCCCAGGGTCACACAGCTAAGAAGTGTCTGAGGCCTGATTTGAACTCAGAAAGATGAGTCTTTCTGACTGCCCAGGTTGGACACTCTATCCACTTCACATCTAGCTGCCCACAGTCAGGAAGAACTGAGTTAAAATGTGGCCTCAGATACTTATTGGTTGTGTGACCCTGGGCAAGTCACTTAACCTCTGTTTGCCTTAATCCACCAGAGAAAGAATTTCTTTGCCAAGAAAACCCCATGGAGAGTACTGGTGTGCTATGGTCCATAGGGTCACAAAGAGTTAGACATGACTGAACAACAACACAGGTAATCCTGGGGCAAGGGGTGGAGTGTTCTTCAGACAATCAATAGAGGATTCTGGGGTAAGGTGTAGAAGTGGCACCCTGGAGTTAATCCCTGTTTGCCTTGGGCTGAGTATGGCTCTGATGCCACGCTTTTAGCCTGCACTGATAGTTCCAGTCAGTTGTCTCATCAATCAATCAATCAATTAATCAACAAATATTTATTAAGCTCTTACTCTGGGCTAAGCATTGTCCTAAGTGCTGGGGATACAAAGTAAAAATGAAAACAATCCTTTCCCTCAAGGATCTTGCAATCAAATGTGAGAAACAATATGTACATAAATCAGTTATGTGTAAGACAGAGTAGATGGAAGGCACTGTTATCTGGAATGACAAAGCCTTTCTGAAGGTGTTAGTACATGAGCTGACTCTTCAAGGAGGTCAGGGATGCAAAGAGGTGGAAATTAGGGGGAAGAGCATTCCAAGGATGGGGCACGGTCAGAGCAAAGGAATGAAGGTGGGAGAGAGAGTGTCAGTAGATGGGGGGAAAATAGGCCAAATGTCTGTTGTAGGTTTCAAATAGCATTGGATAAGAAACCTGTGCAAACACATGGTCTCTATTGGGGAGAGAATTCAAAGTATTTGTCGACTGACAATTGTCTACTGGGCAATATCATCTTCACCTGAGAAAGACAGGGCTTAACAAAAAAACCAAATAAGGAAGTCAAGTCTTTCTTAGATGAAGATGTCCATACTAGTTCAGTCAATAGGACCTAGAACCATCCCCTTAGTGGGCTATTTACAAGATAAATCTCTGGTCTTTGGAAGGCTCTTTGAAGAGTGTAAGATCTTCTTCTTCAGAGTATTTGACCAAAAGCAATACAAAGGGTTCACCTGAACTTTCTTGAATTGAGCCCAAACTGCTGTCCTCCCTAGGGATAAGTGAGTTCTCCCAGAACATTCAGCTGATTGTTCTCTTGTTTGGGGATCCCAGGTAGTTTCAGGGAGGACTCTTGTTTGGAGAAGTTCTTCATTACGGTTGGCCCATAGCCATTGTTGTTACCCTCAAGGGGATGATGTATAACTGTGGAATCCTCTAATGTATAGAACTGTTGTAAGGATTCTGGCTCTGTTAGGATTGATTTTAATTTGATCATTATTATTTTATGTCACAAAACCAGAGGGTCTGCTGGCTCAGGAAATAATGTTTTGACTAATCAAGAGAACTCTACAATGCTTCCTTGAGAATCTCTGATTTTCTTTTATTTAATGCTTTATAAAAACCAAAGATATTCACCTTTCTGTCTGGTGCTTCATTGATACTCTCACCCTCATCTCTAATAAACGCTTTTATTGTCTTGTCTGTGACAGGAGTAATTCTACTTATAGGAGCTCCAGCATGAGCTATTGGGCAGCCTGATGCCATAATGGAGTCTGTCTTGTGAAGACAAGGTTCTGTGTCCATTGAAGGCACAGACAATGTCTTGATTTCCTTGAGGGAGGTTCTTGGCTGCTGTAAACTTTGCCTTGAACTACTCATGTAATCGTTCATCTATTCATTCATTTAGGTCCTGTTTCTTTCTCACTCGTGGGGGCAATTGTCTATCCCCAAATCCACACCTCATGTAAAGGAGAAAGAAGAGAATAAATTTTAATCTTGAATTCCTTCAGATCTGGCATGCTCTATGTCATGACTGTTGGCAAGTAGCTTTTTAAATTGGGGATGAGGGGGCAGCTAGATGATGCAGTGCATAGAGCATTGGCCCTGGATTCAGGAAGACCTGAGTTCAAATCTGGCCTCAGACACTTGACACTTACTAGCTGTGTGACCCTGGGCAAGTCAGTTCACCCCATTGCCTCACAAAAACTAAATAAATAAATAAATTGGGGATGAGGAGGGAAGAGAAAACAAATTGAAATTAGTTGCCATCATTTTTTTTTTAAATCCTAGAAACAAACATTTTTGATAGAATCTTAGCATTAGAAGGATTCACATGGGTCCTTTTTGTTTCTAATTGTTGTAATAAAAGATGGTGTTTAGGGGAAGGTGCCTGTCTGCTCTGGCTGAACTTCATGCCTCCTCATCTATAACACCCCAAATGCTTTCAGCCCTGACACCAAAATTTCTGTACCTTTCCCCTCCACCCTCTGTATACCTCTAGCTAATCCAATCAACAATACCTTGGCCTTTGGAAGGGTGAGTCAGTGGGCTGCTCTTATCATTCATTTTACTGCCTTCCCTTTCAAGAAGTGGTCTACCCCATTTCCCCCAATTCAGGTGAATGTCCTATCAAGTCCAATCAACTCCCCCCCTCACATACTCACACACATACACACATGCGTTGTGGCTGTCCATCCATTTCTGTCTATCCATCTAGCTGCCAATCTTCTGCTTGGACTTTCAATCAAGCATTTATTAAGTGCTTACTATGTACTAGATACTGTGGTAGGTGCTGGGAATACAACAGAAAGAAAATGAAATAATCCTTTCCTTCAAGGAACTTGTTCAAATTCTCCAGTGGTACAGATTGCAACCCTCCAAGTCTGCTCAACATGTGCGGCTCTTGGTCCCATCCTCCTCAGGCATCCACTCAATATGTTGGAGGTCTTCCTCGCCATCACCCACCATTGTTAAGAATTTCAGTGTAGCCTTTATGGCTGTCCATCTCTTATCCCTCAACCCTACTATGTGACTAGCCCAATTTCTCTGCCTATGACACTATTGTTGGCTATTATTCCTATTCTTGACACAGCTAGGTGGTGAAGTAGATAGAGGGCTGGGCCTGGAGTAAGGAAAATCTGAGTTTAAACGTGGCCCACACATGTATGAGCTTGTGTAACCCTGGGCAAGCGGCTTAACCTCTGTTTTCTCAACAGTAAAATGGGGATAATAATAATGCCTACCTCACAGGGTTGAATCAAATAATTCAAATGAGATAATACTTTTTTTTTTTTAAAAAGCACTTTGAACAGTGCCTAGCATACAAAAGATGCTGTATAGAGGCTCATTTCCTTCCTTTCTTTGCGGTTCCTTTCAGTTATATGTCGTGTTTCAGTTGTACACATGCCCTCCATGCGTCTCTCCATTGCCCTCAGTGTGATATTAATTTTCGGTTCTTTGAAACAATTATGCTATTCTATGATTTTATGTCATGTGTGTAGAATGTACTTTCTCAAGAAGCTTACAGTATTGCTATTGTAACAACCTCTTAAGAGGTCTTGCCTCTTTCAGTCCCCTCCTCTAATCCATTCTTTACTCAGCTTCCAAAATAATCTTCATATGGCACCGTTCCACTCCCATGCTCAAAAACCTCCACTGATTCCTCATTGTTTCTAGGATTAAAAAAAAAAATTCATTAGTCTGGCATTCGGTTGACTCATAATCTGGCTCCCACTCACCTTTCCAGGCTTATTTTGCATTACTCTCTTTGATTAACTCCTTGTTCCAGCCCAACTGCTCTGCTTGTTATCTGTTCCCTGATCTCAGGTGTCATTTGATGCCTCTGGGCATTTATAGAAGGCATCCCTCCTAAGAAGAATGTAGTTCTCCCTTGTCTTCCTTTCAGCTTCCCTTCTCTTGTGAAGACTATCCACCCCGCCCCCCAGCGGTCCCTCCCCCTTTAAATTATCGGCTACTTATTAATTTTCTGTGGAAATTGTCAACCCATCCAGTAGAATGTAAATTCCTTGAGGACAGAGATTATTTTGTCTTTAACTTTGTATTCCTATCACTTAGCAGTGTCTCCCACAGTCTCCATGTTTAATCAGTATTTGTTGAATTGAATTGCAATACCCTCTTATTGTAGATAAGATTTTCTGATGCCCCAAATTTCTCATGACAACACCTCTTCATGACAGATAGGTTATAATTTCTGAAATTATAGCATCGATTATATTAGTTACACTTGAAACTGATGCCTTTCTTTTAAGAAAACCCCCCAGTCTCTGTCTGTATATAAGGACCAGTGTAAGAAGGCCAGTGTAATGTTTAAAAAGGTTCAAGAGACATGATTTCTGGCTACTTTAATCATGTTATTAATAATGTCAGTGTTTTAATGAAAGGATGGTCCTTTGGCCAGCTCTCTCCTAGACCAAAGATAATCATGGCAGTGCGGCTCACTTATATGCCCATTGAAAGAAGGGTGTTCCTGAAGGTGGCTATCAACTCTGATTGGTTAACAATTAATGAGAGAATGAATGTTCACATGAATATTCAGGCACTGGCCCTGAACTTTGATTATGTCATTTACTTCTTAAGTTACCCCTGGCCTTGTGCAATCTATTCAAAGAATTTATCCCCACCCACACCCAAGTATGACACAATGGCTTCCCCACCTGGGCAAGGTTTGAATAAGGAAGTGAGTCAGATCTCATTATTAGTAATGTCCTTCAAGAGACTGAACTTTAAAAATCAGGACTTTTGAAAAAGGGGGCAACTCTGGATCTCTCCAAATCATTGGGTATTAATAATCATTTCTCTCACTAGGTTGGCTTTGTGATGAAAGGGGTGTTCTGAGTGATTCTTAGTTCAGGTCATCTAGTGATTCAGCCTTGGGACTGGAATGCAATGAAATCCTTGTGGAATGTAAAATTCAATAGAAATAAAGTTACTTACAATAGCATTAAAAGGATATAATTTACTAAAAATAGATGTTGTTCTCCTCTGCCTCCACATTCACTAGGGCAGCACTGCTGGGTCAAAAAGATGGTACTCTTGGCAGGAATTCCACCAAACCTCAGGAACACTGACCTCCCATGGGCCTGGCTTATGAGAGGTTATGCGTTGTGCGCCTTTTTATGCCTTGTGTGACAAGGAGGCTGTGCTAGTGATTCAAGCCCTAGTCCTTGAGAACAACAATTCCCAGGACAGTTTCCTTATCCCCTTAAAAGGAAACTGGCCTACCCAATGGAAAACATATGTGGTTCGTACCGTATCCCCAAATCCTGAATCTTGAGAAATAGTTTCACTAACATCCTCACAGGCTGATGATCAATCATTTTTCTACCCTCTGTTTCACAAACCACACCCAAAGCTCCTCAAAGGAGTGAGTGCCATTACTCTCTGCCCACTTAACATGGCGACAGGCATAATGCCTCCTTCCATCATCCGCAGAGCATTTATTTGTGTGGGCAGTTGTATTTTCTTGGACAGATCCAAGGGCTTGTCCTAATCTTACGCTTAAATTTCACAAGTTGGTCTGCTCAGATCTGTTTGGTATTTTTTTGTTTTTAGGCAATATACCCTTTTCTTTAATAAAATTGTGGGTTTTTTTTCAATTGTTAGAATTTCTTTCTTAAGAGCTTCTCATCCTTTTTTGACTAACTTTTCCCAAATTATTTTAGGCTATCTAGCCTTTTTTCCGAACTTTTAAAAAAAAAATCTTACCTTCATAAAATCTAATATACATTGCTGGAAATTTCCATTCTGGAAAACAATTTAGAACTATATCCTTTTCCCAACCTCTCTTCCCCTCAGATACAACCCCTAGACATATCTCAAAGAGTTAACAGAGAAACGGAAAGGACCCATATGTACAAAAATATTTATAGTAGCACTTTTTGTTGTAGAAAAGAACTAGAAACTAAGAGGGTAGCCATCAATTGGGGAATAGCCAAACAAACTATAGTATATTAATATAATAGATACAATTGAATTGTGCGAGATGACATAAGGAATTAATTCAGTAAAGCTTAGGAGGATTTGTATGAGTGGATACAGACCAGGCAAAAAAATGTTTGCAATGACCATAATGTTGTAAATAATGTGAGGGGAAAAAAAATGAAATATCTAAGAACTCTGATCAATGTAATCAAGCAACCATGATTTCAGAAAACTGATGGAGAAACACATTTCCCACATCTTGACAGAGATGATTTAGATATACAGGAGACATACATTTTTGGATATGGCCAATATGTGGATTTATTTACCTCAACTATGTTGATTACATGGAAGGGTATTTTTAAAAGAAGTTTTTAGGGTTTGTTTTTGGTTTGGTTTTTTTTTTTGGAGGGGAGAGGGGTATATGTGATACAAAAAGAAAAAAAGGACATTTGTCAATAAAGCACAGAAAAGAAGTAAAGAAGGTTCAGAGAAAAATAGACAAGTGGGATAGTTTTGGAATTAACATGCTGAATTTGTTGTACACTTCAAACAAAAAAGAGCAAATAGAGACCCACAATTTCTTGTCCAGTTCTTTTTATCTTTATCTATGTAAATGGTCATGTTTGCTGGCCTTTGTTGAGTTCAGAATATAATGAAATTTTAAAATTTAAGAAAAAATAATTAGCACATTCTTGCCAAAACCCTAATGCAAATATAAGCTGTGTTGAGCTGTTGTTTGTGAGAGGGGGTCTCCAGTAGAAATCCAGGTGCCAGTCACTTCTCACCTCTTATTCTCTTTTCCTCTCTATTAGGCTTTAAGGACATGGGCCTGCCTCCTCAAGGCAGCTAAATGGCTCAATGGGTAGAGTGTTGTGCCTGGAATCAGGAAGACCTGAGTTCAAATTTGGCCTTAGATATTTACTAGCTGTGTGTCCCTTGGCAAGTCATTTAACCTGTTTGACTCAGTTTCCTCAAATTTAAAATAGGGGAAACAACACTTACCTTGAAGGGCTGTTGTGAGTCTCAAATGAAATAATGTTTATTTGAACAAACAAAAACAAAAGGTGCTTAGCACTGTATCTGGCTGTATAAATGTTTATTGCTGCCTTTCTTGTCTTACAGTATACTATATACTGTACTATAGTATCCATTGTCCCTTCTGGGTTGAGAACAATACAATGTAAGGTCCTTATGAGCAGGGGCTGGTTTCATTTTTGTCTCTTTACCTAGGTACAGTTATCCCTTCCACATCGAGGGGCTTAGGGGTGTGGTGCCCTGAGATCTGGAAAATCCAAGAAAAAATTTTTGGCCCTCCCTTCGTACCAGAGAAGAAATCTGAATTATTATGGTATTAAAAGATGAAATATGTTGATATTACATAATACCATATAGATATTTTATGTATTTCTGAGCTTCTAAACTTTTTCTGTCATCTGCTGGCCTTCCTGTGTCATCTGCAGCTTCTGTAAACCTCTCCCAAAATTCTCTTTTAATTTCTTATGCTGACTTGAGATATATTGAAATCTTGATAAGGCAATGGGTAAAGAAAGTTGTGATGTAGAAGAGATAACTGTACCTACTACAAAGCCCAATGCCCAGTTGATGATTGTTCAATTGAAATGAATTTTAATTGTTTTCCTACGATATGATGCTAATGTGCTCAGTTTGCTTTTTTCAGTGACAGATTCTTGCCCTAGCCTTCATACAAACAGAGGCTGTATTCATTTGTTTTTGTCCAAGGAAGAGTCTCAAGCAGAAATTCAAATACCAGACATTTCATGCCTTTTTTGACTTCTCTTCTGTTCCCATTGAAGAAAGCTCTTCACTGTGTGGCATGCTTTGATGAATGAGGGGTTATGGAAGGGGTAGAAATGGGCCATCCAATTGAGATGCAGTGAACTGTTTGTCCCTGGTTTCTTGGTACTACAGGTGAATCCATTCAATCGCTCTGCACCTGACTGTTCCCACCCCTAAGCTGAGGACAGAAGTCCTCTATTTCATCAGAGTGCGGCATTTAAGCTTAAGTCTAGGTCATGAAGCTGACCTAGCTTGGGCCCTGGTAATTATCTGTTGCCTTGGATAGATATAAATAGACAAACTAAATGATTCAGGTCCTAAAGGAGACACAACCCCAGAACAATTCAAATGACAGGTGTTACAGGAGCACCTCTTCAATTTTCTCTGAACATTATTGGAATGACAGGTCTGTTTGTTTTCCAAAATATGTGTTCCATTTTACAGAGGCAAAGTTTTCTTCACAGCTGTGGCATTATTTATTTTCAGTGTCCATGATTAGAGGTCTTCTGCACTCAATTAATACATTATCAATGTTCAGAGTTATTAGTTAATACCTGCCAATAATTAAACAGAATCTAAATGAATCTTGGAAAGAAGTGAACCTTTACTTTTTTTTTCTTTTTTTGGGGAGGAGGGTCAAAAATAGAGAAAAGGGTGAAATTCCCAGGGAAAAAAAGAAATATTTCAAGTCATGGACCTCCATTCCATCAACGTATGGAATGCTTTAGTAGACAAAGATGTTGATGGATTATGGATACATGATACATTATAGGGACCAACATACATGTCTCGTGTGCCTTTTCCAAATAGTTTATCAAAGGCTCTGGCCAAAAGCCAGACTCATTTGTGAGTTGCTCAACATCTACTGATTTATAGTGCCAGCAGCCTTGCTGGGCTTTATCTAAAAAGGTGTGTTGTAAGGGAAGGGTGTAGCCTGGATCAATTCATAACATTCATTTTTATTGCACCTGCTGACTCTACTCCATGTGTACAGAGTTGTTGGGTGGGTTTATGTTGTTTGCTGGTTGGAAAAAAAGAGAGTTCTTAGATCCTTTAAACCATGAGGTCAGGAGAAGACTCCAAGGCCAGCTCTGGAGAAATTGTCAAGTTACTAGATTTTAAGTGCCTTGAGGGCAGGGACTATGCTTTAGTGATTTATCTTTTTATCAGAGATTATTTATCTTTTTGTCAGAGCCTGACAAAGCTTCTTGCATACACAGTAGGAATTTTATTAATGTCTTACAGTATGAAGTCATTTTTACCTTGCCTGGGACCCAATTTCCTCACCTATAAAATGAGAGGGTTAGACTAAATGCTCTCTAAGGATCCTTCTGGCTCAAAATCCAATTTTCTATGATCTTAAATTCACCTTCTCTGCTAAGTGGTTCAGTAGATAAAGAGCCAGGAAGATGAGTTCAAATCTGGCCTCGACCACTTAACTAGTTGTGTGACCCTGGGCAAATCACTTATCTTCTGTTTACCTCAGTTTCCTTTAACTGTAAATAGTACCTGTCTCCTAGAGTTGTTGTGAGGGTCAAATGAGATAATATTTTAAAGCGCTTAGCACAATGCCTAGAGTACAGTAGAACTAGAACATATAAATGAATGTTTTCTTCCTCTTCTCTCCTCTCTAATTTTACTACCTATCTCCCTTTGTGATTCCTATTGTTTATTCTTTCCTCTAGGCTCCCCACTTCAACTCATCTTCCTAAGTCAGGTGCCCAGTGCTGCCCTGAATTTTTTTACTAGGGAGATGATGTCTGATAAATTCATTCAAACTAAAGTGGTAGGTGCTGAAGGTGTTTTATATCTTTTATATCATCTTTCTGATGATTTATATCTTATTTATTGGTTGTTAAATAGCTGTTCACTAGTGAGGCCTGTGGTCACCCTGGCAGTTTGGGTATGTTCTACACATGGTGGAAAGATTAAATGAGGACTATGCTCTCTTTGGCTACCACAGAGTACATGGCCTTCTATATTTCAGCTCACCCTCTCTAGTGAGTGGTGGTAATTAATTATCAAGGGGGTGTGTGTTATTTTTGGGTGGACCAATTAGTTCTGAGCCCCAACCACTGGCTAATCTCATCTCCTTTGGAATTGGTTCTATTTAGATGAGGGCTCCTTACATGACCTTGGCATAATGGCCTTGCCTTTGCACAGAAACAGACAAGCTTGCTCCGATACTGCATGCTGCATTTACTCTTATCATAGAATTAATAAGCAAATAAATAATACTTAATGACAAGAACACAGTTGGGAATAAAACATGAAACATTGATTCACCATTTCCAGACTCCAGAACTCCCCTGATATATGATTGATGTGTGCCAGAGATTGAGGGCTGGTGAAGTTAGGGTTTGTTTTGGATTCTCCACTTGTTTTCTCTTTGAGCAGTTAATGGAATGCTCATTCCAACCTCAACTCTGCTGGATGAAGAGATAGCAATGCTATTCCTAGGACTTATGCAACATGGCATACGTCCAAGTTCTCAGGGGACTAGGGATCTCAGATGAGACCAAACAGGGGAAATCAGGATCTAATGTGAACTGAAGCTCAGATGTGTTGGTGCTTTTCTCATTCTTAGAGATCTGGTCTCCTTTTTTTCCCCTTTTAAATAGTAGTTTATTTTTTCCAATTACATGTAAAGAAAATTTTTAGCATTCATTTTTTAAAATAAAATTTTGAGTTTCAAATTTTCTCCCTTCTTCTCTCTTCTCTAAGACAGTAAGCAATTTGATATAGGTTATATATGTGCAATCATGTAAAACATATTTCCGCATTAGTCATTTTGTGAAAGAACCAGAACAAAAGGGGAAAAAAAACCTACAAAAAAATTAAAGAAAGTGAAAACAGTATGCTTCCATCTGCACTCAGGTTCCACCAGTTATTTCTCTGGATGTGGATAGCATTTTCCATCATGAGTCTTTTGGAATTGTCTTGGATCATTGTATTACTGAGAAGAGCTAAGTCATTCATAGTTGATCATTGCACAATGTTGCTGTTGCTGTGTACAATGTTCTCCTGGTTCTGCTCACTTCACTCAGCATCAGTTCATGTAAGTCTGGAAAGCCTGGAAACAGGCTTTCTGAAATCTGCTTGCTCATCATTTCTTACAGCACAGTAATATTCCATTACATTCATGTACTATAACTTGTTCAGTCATTCCCCAATGGATGGGCATACCCTTAATTTTCAGCTCTTTGCTACCACAAAAAGAGCTACTATAAATACTTTTATATAAATATGTCCTTTTCCCTTTTTATGATTTCTTTTGGGATACAGAGCTAGTAGTGGTATAGCTATACCAAAGGGTATAGCATACTCTTTGATAGCTATAGTGGTACAGCTCACCCTGGTAGTTTGGGCATGCCCTACACATGGTGGAAAGATTGAATGAGTGTATGGATCAAAGGGTATGCACAGTTTTATAGCCCTTTGGGCATAGATCCAAATTGCTCAGATCTGGTCTCCTTTGGAGGGAGGACAGCCTCCAACCACTTTCCTGCTTGTCTAGCTCGCTACAGAGCAGTGCAAGTGACTTAGTAGCTAGCCCAAGTGAATCTCATCTCTTTCACAGGTCCTTTCCTCTCTAACTCAGGTTCAGCACCGTGCCTCTTTCCTGCAGCCACCTATCCCCTCACTTCCTATTGCTAACCCCAGCCAAATCCCCTCTCCACAAAGATGGGGTGGGGCCGAAGGGGTGGTAAAGGGAGTGAGAGGGATGTTGGGGGACATAACACAGAATGTGGAGGGGCACAAAACTTAAAAAGAAGACTTCAGGAAGAAGCTAGAACTTCATCAGAGGGATGAATAAACAATGTAAATATAATCTTCGCCATCCCTGGGGTTGCATGTTGTATCTGTTTAGAGGTTTCCTACATTTTAAATCATAGCAGGTAGGCAATTGCCTGCTCTGATTATGGGTAATGTAAGCCATATGTACAGAAGTTTACCAGGATGTATTTTTTTTTTTTGGTCTTGACCTGTGATTTCATTGGTATATTGAATGACTGGTCTGGAAACTTTTCCACACAGGCATAAACTTCTTTCATTGATGCATATCAGCAACTCAACTGAAACTTAGCATCCTAGATATAGAGTAAGAAGGGGTCTCTGAGGCCATCTAATCTAACTCCCTCATTTTACAGATGAGTAAATCAAGGTCCAGGAAAGTGAAATGAGTGATTTGCCCCATAGTCACAAAGGTAAAAGGTATCATAGGTGGCATTCAAACCCAGCTCCTCTGACTTTAAGAGCCAGCACTCTTTCCACTGTACTATGTCTTTCATAGATTTTAAACATCCTTAGAGTGTTAGCTAGAGTTTTAGGAGAGAGGTTAAGTGACTTGTCCAGACTCATATAGTCAGTATCTATCTGAAGCAAGATTCAACTCAATTCAGGGCTTCCTGACTGCACATCCTGTCTGTTTGCTACTAAGACTACCTCTCGCCAGAATAAATATCTGTATGTATTTGGGATGGCTTTTAGAAAACTAGGATCTGGGGTGGGAATTCAATTTAATTTCATTTTAAGCACCTATTGCATATGGAGATACAAAGATAAAAATCAGTGTTCATGACCTCAAGGTGCTTGCATTAAAAAGTGGAGGTGATGGGGGAAGGAAGTTTGAAAATAATTTTACAAACATTATCTCATTTGAATTGGACAACTTTGTGAGGTAGTTACTGCAAATATTTTCTCCATTTTACAGATGAGTAAACTGAGGGTCAGAAAAGTTAATTGACTTGTCCAGGATCATATAGCTGGCTAGTAAGTGTTGAAAGCAAGATCTGAACCTTAGTGTTCCTGGCTCCACAATCAGCATTCTATCCACTATGGTTATGGTTGGTTGATTCTATATAATTAAATTCCTCACCCTGTTAGAATGGAAAGAATGATGGATTTGGCACCTGAAGATCTGAGTTCAAATCCCCAATTCTGCCATATACTACCTTTATGATTTGGGGCAAGTCTCTTAACCTCTCTGGCCTTCAGTTTCCTCATTTGTAAAGTGGGGGGGTAGGACCAGATTACTTCCAAGCTCCCTTCCAGCTCTAAGTCTAAGATTCTGTTAATTACTTACCACCAGCCAGCTATTGTGCTGGCAGCATGAAAACAAACCAGTCCTGGTCCTCAAGGGACTTAATTTTTTCTTTATTGTCTCCAGTTATTTAATGGGATTGTTGGAAATTTTTTCACAAATTGTCAGTATAATTTTAAATCTATGAAAAAATTTTTTTGCAACTCTATTAGAAAAAAAAGGGTATTCCATTCAACATACATTTATTTAGCTTCTGTGATATTCCAGGCACTATAGGAGGTTATAGTGACAGAAAGAAAAAAATCAAACAAAACAGTCTCTGCCCTCAGGGTGCTTACGTTCTCTTGTAAGTTTTATTTAGGCATAGCAGAATGAAATATGCAACTCTACAGCTACTAAAACTGGAGGGCAAGATGGAATCAGAGACAAGATAGGGTTTCCCAAAGGAGGTAATTAATGTATGTAATGAGCTTTGAAAACTTTAAAAGCTGATGTAAACGTTGGGTTGGTATTATCCAATTATCTACAAAGTTTGGCCCAGTATCTTCATTCTGTAGGATGGACATAGACTGCATACCTAGGATTTCCATTCAACTGGTGAGATACAATAGCATAAATAAATATAGTATAGGGTAGGGTTCCAAGAGGCAAGGGAGATTGGACAAGGAGCTCTAGGGACATTTAAGGAAGGAAATCACCAATAGCAGGGGGATTGGAGTCAGCGGAAGCTATGTGGAGATGACACCTGAGTTGATCCAGATAAAAATGTGTCATTTTGACAAGGCAAAGATGGGGAGGGAGGTGAATTGTTACTGAATATCTTTTGACTGGGGCTGAAGAACTGCTTGTGGCTTGGTGGGTTGAGGCAGAGAATGGGGTAGATGAGAGAGGAAGTAAGTAAGGGTGAGCTCCTCAAGGATAGTCACTCAAAGTGGCTAACATTTACATAGTGCTTATTAGGTGCCAGGGCAGCTAGGTGGTGGAGTGGATGGAGCACTGGGTTTGGAATGAGCAAGGCTCATTTCCTGAGTTCAAATCTGTCTTCAAATACTTACGTGTGTGATCTTGGGTAAGTTGCTTAACCCCATTTGCCTCAGTTCCTCATCTGTAAAATGGCAAACCACTCCACGATCTTTGCCAGGAAAACCCCAAATGGGCTCAGGAAGAGTCAAACATGACTGAACAACAACAATATAAGGTGCCAGGCACAATTATTATCTCATTTGAGACAACAATCTTTGGAGGTAGGTGCTATAATTATCCCCATTTCACAGTTGAGGAAACTAAGGCACACAGGTAAGTGATTCAAACTCAGGTCTTCTTGACTTCAGGCCCAGCATTGTATCTATTTGTACCATCCAGCTGCCTCTCAGAACTGAGTGATAGTTCATGGAATTGAGGAGCCAGCTGACCTGGGGATGAAAAAGGGAGGGCCTGGAGGAGACTAAAAACAGCCTTAAGCTAAATTAAACTGAGTTGAGCAACATGATATTTGTACACATCTTGCAGCTGTTTTGTATATAGTTTAAATTTTGAAATTACAGACTGTCAGAGCTGGAAGAGCCCTTAGAGATCAGAGTATAACCTCTTGTTTTTATAGATGAAGAAACTGATGCTTAGGAGCTCAGTAAGATCAAATAAGTAGCAGATCCAGGCCTGAAACCCAAGCCTCACTCCAGATACTTTATTCCCTACCACTGCTGTTAGATGATTTTCTCTGTGAGTGCTCTATGGTCAATGGTGTGGGGGAAGGGTACCAAGGAAGTCTTCTTCTATTCCTCACTCTCTTCCCTAATATTCAATTAGTTGTCAAGTCCTGATGTTATTGTCTTCATAACATCCCCAGGTATGACCCTTTCTTTCCTTTCACACTGTCACCACCCTGGTGCAGGCCCTCATGACACCACTCCTGGACTAGCCTGCTGGTCAGGCTTCCTACCTCAAACCTGTCCTACCCCATGTCTGTTCATTCCCCACTCACCTGTCAAATTGATCTTGCTAAAGTGCAGGTCTGACCATGTATCACCTCATCTACTCAGTAAACTCCCTATTCCCTCCAGGATCAAATATAAAATCCTCTGTTTAGCCTTTAAAGCTAACTTGGCCCTTTTTTACCTTTTTGGCCTTCTTATACCTTACTCTTTTCCCTATATTGTTCACTCCAGAGATACTGACCTCTTTGCTGTTCCTTGAACAAAATCACTTGACTCTAAAGATTTTCACTGGCAGCCCCCTATGCCTGGAATTCTCTCCCTCCTTATCTCTGCCTTATAGCTTTCTTGGCTTCCTTCAAGTTTCAAGTGAAATCCTACTTTGTATAAGAAGCCTTTCCTAATCCTCCTTAATCTTAGCCCTCTCGCTCTGAGATTTACCCCCCCAATTTTTATACATATCTATTTTATGTGTATGTTGTCTCTCCCATTAGACTGTGAGCTCCTTCAGAGCAGGGACTATCTTTTGCCCTTCTTTGTATCTGAGTGCTAATCACAGTGCCTAGCACACAATAAGTGCTTGATAAATGTTAATTGACTGACTGATGGACTGAAAGCTTTGAGTGCCAAAGATGAGGTCTAGAGTCGGGGGAGGAGAACTCTCCCATTCTCCTTTGGTAGTGACAGCTAAGGAAGGGTTATACCAGTGGAAAGAGGAATCCCTAGGTGGTAGTCTGCTAAACCAGTTCTGACTCTGAGACCTGAGAATGGTCTCAGACAAGACAACATGTCTTGTCATGCCATGTTGGAATCTTTCAGGACATGGACCCCATCTGACCACTGGTAGTCTGAGAAGGGCTTTTTAAGAGAACTTCTATAAAGGAAACACACACGGTCAGTGTCTGCATCCATAGATTAAAGATTCCCAGAGCACTAAGTACTTATCCAAGACAGGAGCAGTAAATTACTTCACATGGGGGTTGTAGGAGGAGGAAGTCAGAGAAGTGGATTGAAAGGCAATGAAAGTTAGCAGGGAGGAGGGAGGAGGAGGAGGAGAGTGGGAGGGGAAGCTTGAAGAGGCGGAAATGAGAGGGGACAAATGATAAAAGTAAAGAAGGCACAATCTAGGTAGAAGAGGAGTTAAGGTCTCCATAGGGAAGTCAATTTAACAAATTTTTCTTAAGCTGCTATTACATGCCTAGCACTAAGCTAGATAGTGGGACCACAAAGACAAAAACAAGACAATCCCAGCCCCTCAAGGGGTTTGCACTTTATATTGTTCAGTTGTTTTTCAGTCATGTCTGACTTTTAGTGACTCCATTTGGGGTCTTCTTGGCAAAGATACTAGATAGGTTCGCCATTTCCTTCTCCAGTTCATTTTACAAATGAGGAAACTCAGACAAACAGGGTTAAGTGACTTATCTAGGGTCACACAGCTAGGAAGTGTCTGAAGCTAGATTTGAACTCTGGAAGATGAGTTTTCCTGAATCCGGGCTCTGTGTTCTCTCCACTGTACCATCTAGCTACCGCACAATATGTGCATAAACAACAAAAAAATAAATTATTTATAAGAAAATCCAAAGTCACTGCAAGATGGACTTCTAGGAGGTCTTGGGGGAAGAGGTTTAGAAATGTCATCTGACTTGTGCTTTGAAGGAAACTATGACTTCTAATAGACAGAGGGGGAGGAAAGACAACATTCCAGGCACTGCAGGACCACCTACAAAAAGGCCTGGGGGCAGGAAATGAAAGGTAGTTTCCTACAGGAAGAATGCATGATGAGAAATAATATGAAATAAGACTAGGATGGTAGGTGGGAATTAAATTGTGGAAGAATTTTAATGTTAGGCTGACTATTTTATTCTAGTAGCAATAGGGAGGCACTTCTGATTTTTGAGGTGGGGGAGTGAAGTCTGTGTCACCTCTAATAACACTTGAAATTTGTATAAAGCCTTATTTATTCACATCTGCTACTTCATTTGAGAATGATTACCTTGTGAAGTAGTTATGACAGGTATTTCCATTCCCATTTTACAGATGAATAAACTAAGGTTCAGAGATTTACTTTTTTTTTCCCCAGAAAGTCACATAACTAATAAATGGCTGAATGGATAACTAAAACCAGATCTTCTGATTCTAAATGAAGCTCCAAATTGAATTCATTTCAACAAAGCATTATTAAGTTCTTACAATCTTTGCCATCAAGGAGTTCACAATCTTATATAGGGAGGGGGGAAAACACTATATACAAGGTAGAAGAGTGAAGGAAAAATCCACCTAAAGTGCTCTAAGTGTGGGAGAATTCACATTTAGTTGGATTGGGGTGAGTTAATGATGGTGGGAGTGTGAATCAGGAGCCAGTGTCTTTTGAGGTGGTGGTGGTCATTCTAGAAGAGGACCAATGACCTCAGGAGGGTGATGTCTTGACTTGCTGGTGAAGGTGGTAGTAGGGAAGATCCGAACATCACATGGGGGAGTCAGAATACTGGGAAGCTTTAAAGGGAAGAGCATTTCAAAAGGCAGAGTTGGGAAAGATGTGAATTCCAGGCATGGGGGACAGCCTGCACAATGAGGAAAAGATCATGGTTTGGCTTTAATGTAGCATTCGTGAAATGGAGTAGTGTGAAATATGCAGGAAAAATAGGTTGGAATTAGATTGTGGAGGGCTTAAAAATGCCAGGCTAAGAAGTTTTTATTTTATCATAGTGGGGGAAAGGATCATAAGATTAAGATTTGAAAGAAAGAAGTTAGAGGTCATATAATCCAGGGCCCTCACATTATCAATGAGGAAACCAAGATCCAGAGGTTAAGTGACTTTTCCAGCCAAGATCACACACATTCTAAATTAGGAGCACCAAAATCCAAACTCAAATACTTTGATTTAATCAAGAGCTCTTTCCACTTTGACTAAACCACACTCTATCCCCCTACCCCACTCTGTCTCCTTTCACTCTCTCTTTTTCCCCCCCAACTCTTTTCTTTCCCTTCTCCATCCCTCCCTTCCTCTCTCTTCCCATTCTCTCTGTTTATCTTACCCCGCCCCCAAGGTTTCTGAGCAGGGGGGTAACTTGGTCAGGCCCCTAGTGCCTTTCACATCGTATGTAGTTATGATGTGTAGGGCCTGCCTCCCACAATTCCTCTCATCTGCCTGCATTTAAAATGACACCATTATCATTCCATTGGGTTAGGGCACTGTACTATTGTTGAGTCCTCTCAATGACAAGTAGTTGGAACCAAGGTCATTTTATGCTTGCATAGAGGAAGGAAGGTAATTTTGATTGTGGAGCACTCTCCTAGGAGGGTTTGCTATGTGCATGGTTCCTCAAACCAGGAAAGAGCCCGAGGGCTGTAAGTGGGCTGGATGAGAATGGGGGAGGGGCGTCGAGATGAGTGGTGACAGCCTATTTCCTGCTTCACCATTTTAACTGGAACTGGTCCAATACCTATGTCTACATCTCATTCCTAGTATGGGGGTGAAATTCCAGGATTTTGATTCTCATCTTATGCTCAGTGGAGAGTATTCTCTTCACATGTATCTGACTTATCCTTTCCTAACCTCCAACTTCGAACTTTTGTCTGGAAGATATGAAAATATATATGTAAAAACTTTAATAGTGAAATAACTCACATTTCTCAAGTGCTTCAAATTTTACAAAGCACTTCATAGAAACAGGGAATTAGAGAAAAGGGACTTTAGAGATCATGGGGTCCAACCCCTTCATTTTACTTTTGGGAAACCTGGGCAGTGACTTGACCAAGGTCACATACAGCCACACACAGTGGCAGAGTCAGTATTGGAATTATTACTCCAGACATCCCAGGCAAGCTCTTTCTCCACCATTCCTGGAGTGGCCTTCTGCCGCAGGGGCAGCTTCAAAGACATGTAAAACCACTTACACTGACACACACCTTGGGGTGTTTACCCGGTGCCCAGCCGGCCAATTTCTCTCCCAAGCCCACTCCACTCCCCTCTTTCTCCGTCTCACAGAGCTGGGAAGAAAACAAGCCAGTTCCCACCCACTGGTGAAATGACTGGAACGCGGGCGTCTGGAGCGAACGACCCTGCGCGCAAAAAGGAGGAGGGCGGGGGTGGCATCTGCGGTCCCTTCGGGGCACTGATGCTCCCCTGAGCCCTAGGAGCCAGCGGAACTAGCCCGGGGCCTGCCGGGGAAGCGGGCTGGGCTGGGGGCTGGCGCCGCCGCGCCAAGGGGCAGCGGGAGGATAATTGGAGTGAGCCAGGGGTCATTGACACAGCGGGCGGGTCGGAATGTCTCGCTGAATGCAAGCCGCAGCCTTGGAAGAGGACAGGAGGGGAAAGGAAGGGGAGTGGAGGTGAGTGGGGACGGCTGGCAAGGAAATAGGCGAGAAATCAAGGAGGCCAGGCAAGCGTTACAGGTGTGACAAATGAAAGATTATCCACGCCGGGAGCAGTGCGATGCAGGGCGGTGCATTGCGGAGTGTGTGGTTGGCCACCACGGCGTCTCGCTCCCCGCTCTTGCTTCCCCCTTCTGCCAGTGCCGGGGCGCAACGATGCGCTCCCAGGCTTTGATGGAGCGGAGCAGCCAATGCCCTTCGCTCTAGCTCGGGGGCTCTTTAGTCCAGCTGGCTGCCTTCCTGACAGACCCGAGCGTCTCTCCGCGGACTCCGCCGCTTCCTCCGGTTACACCCGCTCATTAGCAGTTCCAGACTCGCGGCCCTCCTCTCCTCCTTCCAGTCCTGCAATTACCCAGCTTGCTGGCTCAGAACGCGCCCCGGCTGTACCAGAGAGCGAGACAAAAGGCGAGGGGGCGGGGGAGGGGTGGGGAAAGGAGGAGAGCAAAGGGAGGAGGGCAGGGGAGCCGAGCGCAGCCCCGACGCCTCTGGAGCCTGCAAAGCTGCGAGCGAGATAAGAGCGGAGCAGGTAGGGGCAGCGTTTGAAATGAAAATTAATCCAGCGAGGAGGGAAGAGCTAGCATCTGCAGCAAACTGCAAAAACACGGAGATGCGGGCATAGTTGATGCCCTTTCAGGACAGCTTTTGTGACACAGTGAAACCTCCCAGTCCCCCTCGCCCCAAGCAGTCTGTGGAGAGGATGCAAAAGGATGTTTTGATGTTTGTTACACGTCCTCCTCATCCCTCACCCCCTCCCACATCTCCCCACCCCCACCAAAAGGAGCCTCTGTTTATTAGCAATATACAGGAGGAAGCAGATGAATTCAATGAGCTTCGCTTTTACAGATCACGGAGTAGAAGCGTAGCATTTATAGCCGAAGAGGATCTTAGCCATGATCTCTAGTCAAACAGCCCTCATTTTCACAAATAATGAAGCAGAGACCCGAAGGGGGTTAAGCGACTTGCCTAAGGTCATGCAGGTTGTAAGTAAGGTTATACCTTAGAAATCCTATACTGCTAGTCCAGACCTCTCGTCAGATAAGGAAACATCCTGTACTTTACTCTCCTGTGCCTTTGCTCCGTCTATTCCCCCGTGCTTAATGTCCTCCCTTCCTCTCCTTGCCTGCACTTTAATGCCCTTTCGTCCATAAAACCTTCTTTTATTTCTCCTATTAATAATAACCTCTCCCCAGGCCCTCACATTGCATTTAGTGTGCTTCTGTAATGTGCCTATCTAATCTAATATTATTAATAATAACATAATATTGTGTGCTACAGTAATCTGTGTCTCATCCGTTCCTAAGGCAGCAAGCTCCATGAGGGTAAAGACCATATCTTGTATAGGGCTCTATATGCATAATAAAGGTGGACATTTGGAACAATGAATTGAGGTCATGGGATCAAAGATCTAGGTCCTGAGGGGACCTAAGAGACCATATAGTCCAACTATATAATATTCAGTCCAACTATAATATTCAGGTGAGAAAATTGAGGGCCAGCACGATTAAATGACTTCCCCAAAGTAAGAGTTAACTGGTAGACCCAGAATTTACACTCTGATCCTTTGTTTGGCTCCAGATCCAGCCCACCTTCCACTGCCCCTTTTGAGGTTAAGGGGGCCCTCCAAGCCACCCAGCTCTGGTGATGGGGGATGGAGTGCCTCATGATCAAGGGAAGATCCGTTTTGCTGGATTGTAGCGTTTGGAACAGGGAATAACAAAAATTAGGTTAAGGGCACATTATGAAGGGGTTTCAAAAGTAGAGGTGTTTAGAGTCACCGATCTGGAAAGCAGAGACCCTGGTCCTGGCTTGGGAACCTGCAACCTGGGGGCTATGTGGCCTCCCAGCCGCAAGTTCCCTACCCCTGTGCCTAGTCCAAGGTCCTCATTTTATGGATGTGGAATCTGAGGCTTAACAACAGAGGCTGCGTGCACAGGCACAGTGATAAACATCAAAGGTGAGCCTCCAAGGTTAATGTTCTTTTCTCTCTACCATTCTGCCTAGCGGTAATAAGGGGCCATTGGAGTTTATTGAGTATCCGTGTAATACTATCAGGTCTGTACTTTAGAAAAATCGGATTGGCAGTTATGGCGATGAAGGGTAGGACTGGGGAGAGAATTGAAGAAAATGAAAACATTTTAATTAAAATTTAAAAAAAATTTTTATTTTGTTTTTAGTTCTACATTTTCTCCTTCCCCCTTCTTCCCCCTCTCCAACAATGAACAGAACCCCTGTTAACAAACATCCATAGTGAAGTAAAATAAACTCCTACATTGACCATGTTAAAACAAAACAAAACAAAAATCTTTAATCTGTACTCTGAGTTCATCATCTCTCTATCAGGAGATGGGTATCGTCCTCTGGAGTGGTGGTTGGTCATTGTGTTGATAAGAGTTCTTAAGACTTTCAAAGTTGTTTATATTTACAATATTGCTGCTATTATATTTACAATATAAATTGTTCTCCTGGTTCTGCTCACTTCATTCTCTATCATGATATTCATATAAGTCTTACTATGTTTCTTTGAAATCATCCCTTTCTTAAAGCACAAGAATATTCCATCACATATGTACATCATAGTTTGTTCAACCATTCTGCAATTGATTAGTCCCGCCCTCATTTTCCAATTCTTTGCTACCACAAAAAGAGCTGCTATAAATATTTTTGTACTTATTGGTTCATTTCCTCTTTCTTTGATCTCTTTGGGGTTTGGACCTATGAGTGGTTTTGTTGGGTCAAAGGGCACATGCAGTTAGTAGTTTTGGGGGGCATAGTTCCAAATTAATTTTCAGAATGACTGAACCAGTTCACTGTTCCACCAACAATTCAATAATGTTCCTGTTTTCTCATAGCCCCTCCAGTATTTATCATTTCCTTTTCTCCTTCCAACCTTGCCAATCTGATGGATGTGAGATGGAACCTCAGAGTTGTTTTAATTTTCATTTCTCTAATTATTAGTGATTTAGAGGGTTTTTTATAAGCTATTTTTATAAGCTATTTCTTCCTCTGAAAATTGCCCATTCACATCCTTCAACTGTTTATCAATTTGGGAATGGTGATATTAAATCTTTAGAACATGGATTTGTAGCAGTACACATAGGACTACATGGAGTTAAGTGCATCAAGACCTAAGAGATAAGAACATTGAGAATGCTTTAGGTGATGCTGTATGTATCTTACAGAAAAGTGGAGTACATACTTAATGATAGGAGACATCAAACCCTATCTGTTTTCTGTAAATTATCTGAATGGCTACACTATTATAAAATAAAATTTCAAGACTATGGAGAAACTGAACATTAGTCCTCTCCCTGAGGATGAGATGCTATATAGAGTCAAAACTATCTTAAGCTGAAGAGTATACAAAGAAAGATCGATGCTAGAGATAGAGACAATTACAGAATTAAAGCCTGCTGAAGATGCTCATAGGCCTCTAGTACCTTAAACTGAAGTTTCTCAGGGGACAAACCATTTGAGATACATCACTGAAATACCACAGCCATAGCCAGGGACGTGGAAACATGCTAGAACAATTGATGGAGAGCCTTAAAGGTCAAACATTTGGTCTCATGCTAGATTTCACCAAAACTGCCATGTTAGAATATTTGCAAGGGTCAGAGACTAAATTTAGTAGAGCAAAGACGATTCAGAATGCCTAGGTTCCATTACATAATATAACAGTGGATAGAGTGCTGGGCCTGGAGTCAGGAAAACTCATCTTCCACTTTAAATCTGGCCTCAGACTTTTTAGTTGTGTGACCCTGGGCAAATCACTTAACCCTGTTTGCTTCAGTTTTCTCATCTGTAAAAGGAGCTAGAGAAGGAAATGGCAAACCACTCTAGTATCTTTGCCAAGAAAATCCCAAATGGATTCCCAACAACAAGTTGGACTGAAAAATGACTGAAACAACAACCAATCTCAAGGGGAGAAGGCATCTGATTTTGTGACTCATGTGAATGGACACAGTTCTACTAGTGAAGGTGGAAGAAATGAATGATGCCTGACTTTTACATACGGCTAATGATTTGTGGGCACCTCCCTGGAATTTTAGGAGCCTGACAGTGGATTGACTATGACCATGTGTTGTAGAGACGGAGAGACATTGAAAACGTGACTGTGAAGAGTAAGGTATGTGCCAAAGAAAATTTAATTTTTTAGCTCCAGAACATTTTGGGTGTGGCTCACGGATCCAATTACTTAGATCCAAAGGTAAAAAGGAGCTCAGGGAAATCCTGGTGAGACATGGACCAGTGGAAGAATCAGAGAGATCAGATTATCCAAATGGAGCTCACTTTAGCTTTTTGTTGAAAGACCCTGGCCAAAGAGACAGAACTATCTTCTGGCCTTACCAGATGAGACTTGTCCCTCTTTGAGAGTCCCAGAGGAAAAAAAGAGTTACAATTCACAATATTGAGAATGAGAAACTCTCTTGTTTTAAAATGCTGCAGACCTCCCTGCCCTTTGCAAATCAAGTGGCATGCATTGGGCAAGTTGGTTCATATACCTAATTCCAGAAAGGTACTTGGGCTCTTGGGGGAGTCCCCTCCTTCCTTGTGATGCCTTTCACCAAAAAGTCCCAACAGAGTTAAGATGACAGGTTTCAATTGCCTCCTAGATGACATATAAGAAGTCTTAAGCAGTTTCTTTGTGTAGTTCTTAGACAATTCCAAAATTCCAGGCTTTAGGGAGGGCCCAGCAGATGATGATCAGGCTCAAATGCAAAAACTTGAACCAGGAGAACATTGCACACAGTAACAGCAACATCGTGTGATGATCAACTATGATAGACATAGCTCTTCTCAGCAATACAATGATCCAAGACAATTCCAAAAGACTCTTGATAAAAAATGCTAACCACATCCAGAGAAAGGAGAATGGAGCCTGAATGCAGATCAAAGCATACTATTTTCACTTTTTAAAAATTTTTTGTTTTTTCTTTCTTATGGCTTTTCCATTTTGCTCTGATTCTTCTTTCACAACATGACTAATGTGGGATTATGTTTAACATGATTGTACATGTATAACCTATATCAGATTGCTTGCTGTCTTGGGGAGGGGGGAAGGGGAAAATTTGGAACTCAAAATCTTACAAAAATGAATGTTGAAAACTATCTTTACATGTAATTGGAAAAAAATAAAATACTATTAAATATTTGTTTAAAATTATGCAACCTCAAAAAAGGACATTTGACAACATTTGTTATCTTCAGGGCATCATTCTTAAGATACAGAGCACATTCACACCTGTCCCTGGTTTCAGAATGCCCAAAGAAGGTTCTCTCAAATTACCTTGGAACAATGGGGGATGCCAGTACCACCAGAAATACCACCAGAAATAAAAGCACAGAGGCCATCCTAAGATCAACTAGGACACTCAGCAAGGATACAACAGATAGAAGGAGAGCCGCAAGAATACAACATTGCTTCAGTTGAAAGCACCTTCCCTGACTCTTTGCAGGTCAGGCTAGCCCACTAGTTATGTCTGAGAGAGAACAACCCTGGGGCCTTCTCATGGGCTGACTTTTGTAGTTGGGCCTCTAGGAAGCTACATCACTTGTCAAAACCTTAATTCCCCTAGATCAATTTTTAAAAATTGTATTTAAAAAAGTTACATTTTCTGTTTTTTTTTACATCATCATAGTATCTCATGTATTCCTCTCCTTCCTCCTAGACAGCCATCTCATATGACAAATATTATTTTTAAGAGAAGGAGAAACACAACTTATTGATACATTGTAAAAAATCTACAAACGTGTGTAATGTGTACCACCTGTCGACCTCCTACCTCCAGAAAGGTGTAGGCTGGGAGTATTTTCTCATATCTCTTCATTTGAGTTCCACTTGATCTTTTTTTAATTACATTTTATTTATTTATTTTTAGTTAACAAGCATTTATTTTTGCTCCCTCCCACATTTGCTAACTCCACTGAAAAAGAACCTTTGCAACAAACACGTATATGTAATCAAGCAAAAACAAATTCATACATTGGCCTTGTCCAGATCAATGCAATGACCAACCATGATTCCAGGGGATGGATAAAGAACATAATGATATTCCAAACAAAACAAAAGGTATTTTAGAGCACTAACTATGCACAGGTCATCATTGCAGTTTATCTCATAAGAAGGAATTTTTTTAAAAAAAATTCTTGTCCTCAAAGAGTTTGCATGCTACTGTTTGATAAAACATGTAAACAGATAAGGACCAAATATAAAATCTTGTGATTTTTTGGGTTACTTTTTAAGTTCTGACCTGTCTCCTTCCATACCCCAAAATGGAGGCCACCATTTGGTGCAGATTTACAAATATATGTAAAACCATGCTATGTGTACTTCTTTTTATCACTTCTTTGAAGATGGATAGCACCTTCCTTCATAAGTCCTTATGATTTGAGTATTTATAGTATTCAGAATAATTTGATTGTTCACAATTATTCATGGAACAATATGACTGTGGTTCTGCTCACTTCACTCTTCATTATTTCATGCAAGCCTTTCCACGTTTTTCTCAAATCAGTCAGCTTATCATTTCTTACAGTGCCGTAGTGTTCCATTACAATCATACACCAAAATGTGTTTAGCTTTTCCACAATTGATGGGCATCCCCTCAATTTTCAGTTCTTTATCACCACAAAGAGAGCTGATATCAATATTTTAAAACATATAGGTTCTTTTCCTTTCCCCCCAGATAACCTTGGGAAACAGAACTGATAGTGGTATACAAAGAGCATACACAGTTTTATGAATCCCACTTAGTCTTTATAAGTTCATTATCTTTACTTTTGATTTTTTTGGGTGTGGTGTTCTTTTCATTTACATTGTTGTAGTTACAGTGTATATTTTGTTAAATTGGTTCTGTTTTGTTTACTTCATATAGATCTTTCCATGCCTCTCTGTATTCAATCACACACATCATTTCTTACAGTGTATAGTAATATTCCATTTCCTTCATATACTACAGTTTGTTTAGCCATTCCCTAATTTATGGGCATCTACTTGGTTTCCAATTCTTAGTCATCACAAAAAGTGCTGCTATAGATATATTGAAGTATATTGGGATCTTTTTTGGATTCATTTGATGCATAGTAAATTTTATTCTATCCCCTCAGTTTTATTTTATGTATGTCTTTGTTTTTTTAATGGTTTCTTATAGGCAACAGATTGTAGGAATCTTTTTTTAACCCAATCTGTCACTCTTTTTTGTTTTACTGGATTGTTTAATCCATTCACATTTAAAGTTATAAGACTTAGGTTTATATTTTCTTCCATCTGTCTCTGAAATTGTTTTTTTTTTCAAGTCATGATTTTTTTTCCTCTCTTCTGCTGTAAACACAGCATTATGTTCCTTTGGTTACTTTACTTTAATCTTTTTTAAAGGTGGCCCTGTTCTTGCTGACTTTCTATTCCTTACCCCATCTCCAATTCTCATTTGTTACCTTTTTCCTTTAGAGTTTTATTTTTTTTTAGTACGCAATAATGTGCATGTTTCCCCATAGCCCCTCTCCCATTTGTCATTTCCTTTTTTCCTTTCCAAATTTGCCAGTCTGATAGGTATGAGATGGAGCCTCATAGTTGTTTAAGTTTTCATTTCTTTAATTATTAGCGATTTGGAGCATTTTTTCATATGGCTATTGATAGCTTGAATTTTTCTTTCCTGCTTTTATTTATTTCTTTCCCCTCTTTTTTCCCCTCTCAGTCAAGTTGATTTCCCTTTCTTCTTCTTCAGTTAATTATTCAGCTAATGCTCCCTCAGTTCATTAGTTTTTTTTGAAATTTCTTTGTGTGTGTGTGTGCCTCTTTCTAAAAAAGGATTTCCCTTATTCTCTTCATTATCCAACTTCTTTTTCTGTTTACTCTAGACCCTCATTCTCTGATTCATGACCTGTATAATTATCTAGTCTCTCTTTTCTCTGTATTCTTCATGTAATCGAAGCTTCCCAAGTATCCATTCTAGACTCTCCCCTTTAGGGGTTTTCTGCCACTGCCTTGTAGAGCTTACCCCATGTATTCTTCTTTTCCTCACTCTAGGAACAGTATTAATTATTACAGGTGTCAGAGAGGACACAGCTCCAAGGTAGAGCCCCTCTTCCACCACTGATATCCTCTTTTATTGAGACCATCCCCCCCCCCCGTCACCGTCATTTGCTTGGGAATCTCCCTATGTCCATACTCTGCTATTCCTCCAGCTGCCTTTCCATTATTTGTTAGCCCTTGATTTTTACCCTGGTAGATCACATACTCCTCTCCATCTCCCTTTGCCCCTGCCCCTCTTTTACATACCCTCCCATGTTGTAATGTAGTCCCCCAAAAGAAATATTGATTCACCTTCAGGCAGAGCGTTGTCAGGTTCTGTCCATAATACCCCTTGGCTGCCTTTTCACTGTTACTTCTATGGGATTTCTGCCTTCACCCTTTTCTCCTCACGTACATTTAGAAAGAAATTTCTTACTGGTCTTTCTGTTGTTACTCTGTTGCTGTTGCTGTCCTTGTCTGCTACATTTATTCATTTCTCTTGCATTTCTGTTGTTTGGGGTGTTTGAGTAGCTAGTCTCTTCAGATCTGATTTTCTTTCTAAAATGTTTCAAACTCTTCTTTGTTATTGAATGTTCATCTTTTGTCCTGTATGATCAAGCTCAGATTTGCAGGATAGGTCACACTGGGCTGCTTCCTGAGCTCCATTGCGTTTTGGAACACATTATTGGAATAAATTCGCCTCCTTTTTCTAGTGGATGTGGAATAGTCTTGTATTATTCTAATGTTATTTCCTTTATATTTGAAGATCTTTCTCCTGATGGCTTGCAGAATTTGTTGTTTCTGAAACCAATTGTTAATTTTAACTTCTATGTGTCTTGGAGTTTGTAGCCTTGAGTTTTTTTTCTGGAGGTGATCTGCGGATTCTTTTGATTGGAATTTCATTTTTTATGTTTAGAAGTTCTGGACAGTTTTCTTCTAATAGTTCCTTCATTCTGGTGTCAAAATTTCTTGTCTTGTGTTCTTGTAGGAGACTTATAATCCTTAGATTGTCTCTGCACATTCTGTCTTCAAATTCAGTATTGTTTTCTTGCATAGTGAGCATGTTTTCTTTTAATGATATTCTTTTTGCTTCTCTTCTTCTAGGCTGTCTTTTACTTCTGTGTATTTGCATTCCTAATCTACTATTCTCTCTTTTGTTTCTTTGGTGAGGCTTGGTATTTCAGATCCAAGTTTTTCTATTCTGCTTATTATTTTTGCTGTGCAGAACATAGATTCTGATCTCACAATTCTCATTTCTCTTTTAAACCACTCAGGAACATCATGTGATTCCATGTTTTCACATTCCTCATGCTCCTCTGTCTCACCAAGTGTTAGATAATTTTCCTTTATTTTGTGGTGTTTAATCATAAGTGCCTGAATTCATTTATTGGATCTGGAGGCCTTCTGTTGTTCCTGTTTTTCCTGTTAATTTATCAGTTTATATTCAATGCCTTTGAGTTTGCTTCTTCCTGAAATTTTTGTTTTTTTCAGACTTCTCCCCCCTTATTTTCTTTCTCATTCACTTTCTGACTCCATTCTCTCTGATTGTGGTTTCCTTGAGGACTGGATCTCAGTGTGTCAGCCTCCTCCCACACTGGATAATTCATAGTTAATTAGCCTAGGTCTCTGTTTCAACTGGCATTTGGGTGATCAGACTGGCCCCAACTGGATGCTATGTGCTTTTCCTCAAGCTTGGGAGAGTACCGTACGGTCTCCTACATGCATGGTGTCCTATTCTAGTGACCTGTCCCATTGCCTCAGATCCTCTGTTTGCTGGTCCTGTTTCCCCTGGGGTTGGCAGTTCACAGCTTTGCTTTGCAGCACTAATACTTTCTGGATGCAGTCCCCAGCAGGCTTTTGTTTCTGTAGGGGTATGGTCAAGCTGGCTGTTGAATGAGGTCTGAGCAAAATTCCATAGCTTGGAACTATGCTGGAGGAGGAGGCCAGGGGTATAGAGATGGGTTTTGATTTAAACCTCCATTGTGTCTTTGGATCTACTCATGCAGTATTACTGCTGATATTGTGGGAAGAGGGAGAGGGATCTTCAGTGAGTTAGCATCATTTCCCATTTCTTTGTTCTTGTTTTTGTTTTTACCTTCTTTTGGATTTTGGGTGTCCTAGTCCATGGAGACTGCTGAAGTTGCTTAATATTTGACATATAGTTCCTGTTTCTGAGAAGTCATAGAGATTGGAGAAAATATCTAATCTGCCGTTTGTTGTTCATGTGAACCAGAAGTGATCAATTAAGTCTTGAGGATAGTATCGATATTTTTCAGGTGGACCTGGTATGTTTTAGCTCATTATTGTAGAGCCAGGCTGCTAAATTGTGCCCCTCAGGGTTCTTGGAGTACTCCTGAGGGGTTGGAATGTCTTTCCCTAATACTATGGGCTTGATCCCCCATTTTGGGTATGTTCGTTCCCATTGTTAGCCACCAATGACTAACTCCTTGGTTCTGTTTAACCAATTAACACCAGTTAACTTTTGCAAAGGAATATTTACTTTAAAGTTATAGCAAGAACAAAAGTACATTTCCCTCCTAAACCTCTAGGCACACTCTCCTCTATACCGCTTCGTTCTCTGGGGAGAATCAGCTCACTCAGAATAGTTTCTACATAGCATTTGTACCACCAAGTTCACATCCAAATATGACATTGCTGTCAGATGAATCGTCATCTCAGCTACTCCTGGGCTGATGGCATGGTCCTAAAAAAGACTGTGCCAAGAATGCTAAAGTTTAGAATGGGCTGAGGTGATTTAAGATATTTTGGAAGAAAAGAGGATTAATGAAAGGACGGGCCTTTTACTTGGGATAGACAGAATGATTATTACTGACAACAGAGAGGAGGTGGAATTGCTCACTTGTTACATTGTTTCTATTTTCTCTGCAAAGGAGAATAACCTTCACACTGGAAATGACTGAACAAAAATGATTAACAGGAAGGTCATATCCAAGGTGAGTAAGGAAATAATATGAAACTGCCTAGCTGCCTTCGATGAATGCAAGTCACCTGGCTGAGATGGACTATAACCTCTAGTAGCAAAGGAGCTGGGAGATGTGATTGCTGAGCCACTGTCAATGATATTTGAAAGATACTTGAAACAGGTAGGTGGTCAAGTAGATAGAGTACTTGTTTAGACTCAGGAAGACCTGAGTTCAAAATCAGCCCCAGATACTTCCTAGTTGTATGATACTGAGCAAGTCACTTAACTGCTGTCTGCCTCAGTTTCCTCATTTGTAAAATGGAAATAATATTAGACCGACATCATAACACTTAGAGGTGCCCAATAGTGGAATGGGCTGCTTGCAGAGGTGGAGGTCTTTGGACAGAGGGTATATGACCACTTGTTGATTATGTTATAGTAAGGATGCCTTTGGTGTATGGGTTGGACTAGATGGTCAGTGAGGTCCCTTCCAACTTTCAATTTCCGTAATTTTTATTCTTTCTTGTTTTCTTTTTTTTTTTAAATCACTGTCATTACCCTTCCCTTTCCCCAACTCTCTCCCCTCCAAAAGAAGAATGAAAACCCTCCCTTGCAACAAATAAGTATAGTTATGCAAAATAAATCCACAAATTGGCCATTTCAGAAAATGTGTATTTCATTCTGTGCCTCTAAGGATCACAGAATTTATAGTTGGAAAGAACCTTATTGATCATCTGGCCCTCCTTCCCATTTTTGTTTATTTTAAAAATGTTGTATTGGTGGTAAAAAAAAAAAACCATTGCTTTCATTTCCCAATACCAACCCTACCCCCCAACAGAGCCTTTTTTTGTCATAAAGAAATAAAATTAAGCCAAACAAATCAATATATAGCATAAGTAGACCTTGTAATTACTATCCCATTTCCCACTTGTAGTGATAATTTGGATCCCTAATACAGACATGCTACATCCTCTCAGGGCTCTGGGGGTAGCCCTGATGGGCTGGGGAGGGGTCATTTTCTAATGCTACAGCTCACAAACCCCCAACAGTGTGCTTTCTACCATGATTACCAGTTGATATCAATTAGCCAGACTTAATTAGTTTTTAGAAAGAAGTATTCACTATGCTATTATGGTTGATGCAAAACATTCTCCTTTCCCAAAGTCTGTGACAATACTCTCTCATCATTAGTTATATACTCCAGGGGAGTGGGCTCAAGTTTTAATACATGTTGCAAAGGGATACTTCACAGTTCCTGGAAATGCTTTTGCTCAAATGAGAACAAATGCATTGTCCTCAAATATTCCCCTTTGGTAAAGTGTTGTTACCTGTCCTCCCCTCCTCCCTTCCCAAGGTTCTTTGCATAGAGCGACTAGAATAATCTGTCCTTGCCTCCCAGTACAGACCCTGCCACCAGTCATTGCTAGTGTCCATACCAGTCCAAATCCTCCAAACTTTCAAAATTCATGAGGTCCCCTTTCTACCCAAGGGTACTGGGGTAGAGGCTAGGAAATGGAAGCTAAGGATGAAGCCTCAGTCTCCATTGCTGCCTATCTATTGATTTATTCTCAGAAGTTTAACTGGTTCTCTCTTCGACATTTATTTGAACTCCTGGGTTAGCTCCTTTGTTTTATATATGCCCCACAAGGTTTCCCCAAGTATCTCACCTAATTGGAATAGACTTCCTGTTACATCTACACTTATCCCTTCCCCAGCTTGGGGGTTAAAGGCATGGCACCCCCTCAATCTGGAAAATCCACATAAAATTTTTTGGACCTCCCTTTGTACCAGTATAGTATAGTATATAGTAATGTATAATGTCAATATTACTATGCAACCTCTTTGAGTCTTTCTTCATCTGTAAAATGGGGATAATACTTGTGCTACTTACCTCATTGGGCTATAGTAAAGAAAGAAATATGTAGATGAAGTATAATTATAATGAGAATGTTCAGTTATGAACCCAAAGGAGTTGGACTTCTACAGAAAAGCATATATCTAGAGGCTAGTTCCAGAGTACAACGTGGAAGACAGACTTTTGATGAAAGAGGGCAAAGAAGAGGGGATGGAGTATAGAGATAGAGATTCAGTCTTGATCACAGAAGGTAGGACTAGAGATAGAATGTCCTACCTCACTTGGACTCACAGGGTCCATGCCATGTGGATTGCCCCAAAGAGGAATAAAGGTCTACACAACAGGAAATAACATGCACTGAAGAGTAGGATTGTCCCCTTTCCTAATACAATGAGTTATACAGACTATATAGATCCACAGGGAAGGTTCAGAACACACCAGAGGGCAGAGTTGCTTGATGCCTTCTCAAAAGGGAAATAAAGTTTTTCTGCCTATCAAGGAGCTCAGGTATAAGCCTATTCAGTGTTTCGTTGTTGTTGCTGGCTAGGTTAAATAAAATTGTCCTATTAGCAATGAGCTGTTGGCCTAAATGCTTATAGGGGAACTAAAGGGACTTAGAGAGATGAACCAAATCTTGATGTCTCCAGGGGAAACTCTGGGTAGAGACATGAGTCCAAGAAATTTTGTGACTGATTATCTTACTCTGCCACCAAGATGGCCTCAGTCTCTAATGTTAGGACCTAGGGCACAATTAGCACATGGATTGAATTATTATTACTGTTCAGGCTCTAACATAGGTACAGATGATTATGAGAGGAACCAAGCAGAGGACCCTTTGCACATAACTGCTGGACTGTCTCTAGGACATGGACCTCTTGCCATATAAATCTTGATAACCAGCAGTGATCGGGGTTCAAAGGCTTATAAGATTTAGATTTGGAAAGGACTTTAGTGGTCATCTAGGCCAATTCCCTCATTTTATAGATGAGGAAACTGAGGCCCATATTCTGCTTTCCACTGGCATTGATTTTTCTGTGTCTTGACTCCTTTTCTTTGGTTCCTATTCTCTTTTTCTGAATCGTCCTTATTGCGCACGCTTACTCCCTCTTTTCTCCAGTCTCCCTACCTTGAAAATGTGAAATGGCCTCCCTAATGACACCTCTCAATTGGTCTGCTCTACGTACCTCACATGTACTCCCACGATCAACAACAATTATTACCGCTGGAAGTCCTGGTGAAAAATGTCTTTGCTCCAAGAATAAGAATTCATAGACAGTGGTTCACAGACACCCAATACTCTTTGTGCTAGGCATAGTAGTAATAGTAAATTCAGCCTCTAGGGAAGCTAATGGGTCCCTACCTCCATCTCCAACATACCAGTTTAGTAGTTTATGGTCATTAAATTGATACCTCTGAGAAACACTGCAGCTCTGAGTCTGGGGCAGCCAGGAACCCCTCTGGTTAGCAGTCAAAGTGAACCATCAATATAACATGTAACATCAATATGACAATATGACAAACAGTATGTGCCTGGTGGTCTGGGGATAAGAAATGCCACCATCTGAAGGGAAGGGGTTGGAGTTGGACTAGAGAGGACGCTGGGAAACGGGAAATGGGAGAAACCTCTAATGAGTCCCTATTGGGAGCATTTCAATTGAACTGCATTTAGTTATCTAAACATACTATTAAGAAAGAAACTCAGCATGTTTATTCTAAACTGAATCGTGTGAGATTCAAGAAACTGATCTGGATCATGCTGCTTTGATGGCTGATAGGAAAATATGAGGGAGAAAGAGAGAGGAAGAGAGAGAGGAAGAGAGAGAATGAGGGAGGGAAAGAAACATGGAGGGAAGAGGAGAGAGCGAGGAAGTGAAAGAGAAAGAAAAGAGAGGAAGAGAAGAGAGGAAGGGAGGGAAAAAGAGAGAAAAGAAAGAAAGAGAAGAGAGGGAAAGAGAGAGGAAAAGAGAGGGAGGAAGGGAAAGAAGACAGATAGAGATAGACAAACACACAGATGAGAGATGGTCAAGAGAGAAGTGGCACAGACTTTAAAAACTTTTTATTCTGAACTTAAGAAATAAAACAAGCATTTTCATAACAGTAGAATAGAAAAAAGATGGTTGTGTATGAAACTGCAAATCAATTATATACAACTTGCTATTCATTTTAAATGCATAATGAAGTTATCATGTAACTTTCTTTTTTTTTTCATATTTTCTTCCCTTCCCCCTTCCCTCCTCCTGCTTGCCCCAGAGATGGCTCCCATTAAACACAAATACACACACACATACACAAACATATATATACATATGTAAAGCCATTCTATACATACTTCTATTTATCTTTCTCTGGATGAAGATATTGTCTTCCTTCACATGTTCTTTGTCTTCATATGTCCATATGTAGTTAATTTGGGTATTTATAATAGTCAAAATGACTTATTCACTCAAAGTCATTCTTAAAACAATATTGCTATTACTGTACAATGTTCTCTTGGTTCTGCTCATTTCACTCTTCATTATTTCATGCAAATCTATCCATGTTTTTCTAAGACCATCAAGCTCATCATTTCTTATAGCACAGCAGTATTCCATCACAATTATATGCCACAACTTATTCAGGCATTCCCCAATTGATGGGCATCCCTGCAATTCCTAGCTCTTTGCTACCACAAAGAGAGCTGTCATAAACAGCCTAAAACATATAGGTTCTTTTCCTTTTTCCCTTTTGAGAGTCAGATTATAGCTCCAGAGCCCCAAATACATAGGGGAGCCAGTCATCTCATCTCTAGACTTCCAGTGATTATAGCCTTAGGAGACTCTTGGGTGAGATAATTCTCCTGTTTGAGCTTATCTCTCTTCTCCTTGAGATCTTACTCTCAGCTAAATAGCTCATTTACTCTCAGGTGCTCTTTGACATATTCCAATCAGTATAACTTCTCCAATTTGTGTCTGTTGCTTTCTTTGATTAATAGGTTTACTAAGTATTCTAGATGGTCTTTTGTGTAACTAGGGTTTGTTGGAAAGAAGAGAAGTTGGTATGAGTAAACTAATGGTTAACCTTCCCCTTGAGAATGATCCAGGAAATGGCTTTTCATTCTAAACTCAGAATTTGACCCGTAGATTAGATATTTGAAGTGTGGCAGATAGATGTAATTCTAGCCCAATACCCCTCTTAGAGACTGGAGGAATGATCTGTCAGCCTTAGATGTCCAGGACCCTATCAGCCCTTCCCCATGCTAGCCACTGGCAATGCCAGCAGGGCCCTCTATGTGCCATCCAAAAAGGTACATCAGATCACAAATCATATCTTTCCACGCCACCCAAAAGTTGTGTCTTTTTATACAAATACTAGATGTGATATACACATAATCTTATGTATGTAAAATACTGGGTATAAATGTAAGTTGCTGCTTGCTATTTGTCCTTCATTCTCAAAGAAGACCATGACATCAGGGAGGTGATTCCATGATATGCAAGTGAATTGGATTTAAGTGAGTGAGGGCTGTACAAAATCACCAGCCTCACTTTCTCCTTCTGAGCCTTCTGTGGCCAGTGGCCAGATATGGATCAGGACAACTGGAGATTGCCCTGGATGCAGAGGGAGACCTTGGCCTTTTCAAGCTAAGATCTTTAACAGGTCTTAGTTTGACTGAGGCAGTGCCCATTCAGTGATTAAGGCTTAATATTGTCTGTCTTTTGTTCTCGAAGAGGACCATGATGTCAAGGAGGTGATGCCATGCATGCAAATGAATTGGATTTAAGTGAGGAAGGGCTGTGCAAAGTCACCAGTCTCACTTTCTGGTTGAATGCTAAGAAACTCACATTCTAGAGCTGGTCCTAGAACCAAACCTAAATCTTGGGGTGCTTTGATAATTGAAGGCATGTTCTGGAAGCATAGGGCAGTGGTCTCTAGAGTTTTTTGATCATGTGCCCTTATCAATAAAAAAATTTTATTATGCATATCCACTATGTGTATATCTACTTGTATGTAAATTATATATATGTGTAACTTTCACTGATAATTATGTACATTATTAAGCTTATACAAAACGATGAAATAACATCTGATTCTAAAGTCACTGGAGTTTATTGATCTAAGGTAGTGACATTTTCAGACCTGATAGGAAAATCACTTTGGAAGCTGTGTGAAAGATGGATTGGAAGTTGGAAAGACTTGAGGCATGGGAGACCAATTAGAAGGCTATTGCAATTTTCCAGGTGAAAGGTGACGAAGTCCTGAACTAGGGTGAATGCTATGTGAATATTGACAAGGGGACCGATGGGAGAAATGTGGAGGTTGTTGTTGTTTAGTTGATTAGTTGTATCTGCCTCCTTCTGACCCCATTTGGGGTTTTCTCGGCAAAGATACTGGAATGGCTTGCCATTTCCTTCTCCACCTCATTTTACAGATGAAGAAACTTAGGTAAACAGAGTTAAATGACTGGTCCAGAGACTAGTGTCTGAGGCCATGTTTGAATTCAGGTCCTTCTGACTACAGGACCCACACTCTGTCCACTGTACTACCTAGCTGCCCTCCATGTGGAGACAGACATGACAAAATTTGGTAAAGATATGTGGGAGTGAGTGAGAGTGAGGGATTGAAGATGAAACTGAGGTCATCAACCTGGATGTGTAATAGCCTTGACTGGAAGTATGGTGGTACCCTCCACAGTAATAGGGAAGTTTGGAAGAGAAGTGATTTGGGGGGAAAGATAATGCAATGAGATGTGCTCAGTGGTGGTGAGGGTGCATAGGGCTATTCCCCACTAGTCACTGTCAGAGATCATGGGGCATGCCCAGCAGCCATGAGGTGATAGAATGCAGTGGATAGGAATGCTGGGAGGTTGGAGGTATGTGGAATTTTCCCAGTGGTGCCTGTGTATCTGTGGTGGGTATCCTGGTAGCAATCAAGTTAAAACTGCTCTGAAGTCTGTCCCTACACCTGACTTGGGAGTAGAGGAGTTGAGAGTTTTTACAGCAAAGAGATGATGAAGAATGAAGGAATTTTAGGCAGTAAGGATAGGTATAATTATATCTGAGTCAAACCCCCAGTGTCATGGGGATGGTGGAGTATGAGTCATCTCCCTATCCTCTAGGTGATTGATTGCATAGTCTTTGGGGGTCAGTCCAATGCATTCTTTTTTGGAAGTAATAGGGATTAAGTGACTTGCCCAGGGTCATACAGCTAGTAGGTGTCTGAGGTCAGATTTGAACTCATGTCCCTCCTGACTTCAGGGCTGGTGGTCTATCCACTGTGCTGCCTAGCTATCCCACTCCCCCCAGTCTAAGGCTTTCTGGACAGGCCCTCATTTTACAGAACATTGGTGTAGAGGAAGGAACACTGGATTTTGAAGATAGGGGAGCTGGACTAGAATTCCAACTCTACTCCTTATGCTTTGTGTGTGACTGAAGGATTGTAACAACCTCTCAAAAACTAAAGGAAGTAGGCAAGATGATGTCTAAATTTCCTTCAGTTCTAAAGCCTTAGCATGGACCAGATTGGCCTGGAGTAAGCCCCTCCTCCTCTAGTTTAAAGGGCAGCTAGATGGCACAGTGAATAGGGTGCTGGGGCTAAAATCAGGAAGACTCATTTTTATGAGTTTAAATCTGGCCTCAGTTACTTGCTAACTGTGTGACCCTGGGCAGGTCACTTAACTCTGTTTGCCTTAGTTTCCTCATCTATAAAATGAGCTGGAGAGGGAAATGGCAAACCACTCCAGTATTTTTGCCAAGAAAACCCCAAATGGTGTCACAAAGAGTCAGACACCATTACAAAATGACTGGACAAAGAAGTTTCTGGTTTGGAATGGACTCTTAAGCTAAACTAGAGCAGGACTACAGCCTCTGGAGAGGGAGGCATGGAGTCAATAGCCAATCCCTTATTCCTATTCTAGGTTGGAATAATGAGCATACTTAATTTTGTCGGTATTTATGCTTTGTCCTTCCAATGAGAGGAAGTGTGGCAAAGAAGATGACTTCAAAGCCAGGGAAAAAAAGTGTTGAAGTCTCACCTCTGACCCAGACTGTCTGTGTAGACCATAGCCAGTCACTTAACCTTCAAGTGTTCCAGGCAACTTTCCAAAGACTCTGAGTTGTAGAGAAGGTGCTGACCTGTACGGATAGGTAGAAATCTCTATGCGTATGAAATCCCAAGTCAGTCCCTATTCCTTCACAAGATTTTAAGTTCCTTGTACTAGGATTAGATTGTAAATTCTAAGTCCAGTAGGGACTATATCTTATACTTCACTGTTTCCCCCCTACACTGCCTAACATACACACAGCTAGTGCTCAATAAATATTTATGAGTTGATGCTCTGCTGAAGCTGAGGAACAAAGCTTGTACATAGTACCTTGGTTTCTTCACTTGTAAAATGAACAAGTTGGATTAGATGATCTTTTTTCCATCTCCAAATTCTAGGATTTCACTCAGAAGGGTAGCCTTGGTACTCAATAGTTTTAATAAAGCTGCTTTGCAAGCTTGCTCTGTTATACTGAAAATCTCACCGTAAAGTATAACCACATTCATTGAAAATCCACTGAGTCGAAATTTGTTATCATTCAAACAAGGTCTTGGCTTGAATTTATCTTTATTCTATCTATGAAAAAAAGGATCGCTCAGCAAATCATTAGTATAACCAACATGGGAGGAGAGGCTGTTTAATGTACTTGTAGGAAAAAACTGTTTTAAAGCATCTTAGAAGCAACATTTACAATTAACACATTAATTACACATTATTCTTTTTTAATTCATAAAAATAGGTCCAAGGACCTCTTAATAAAATATTTTTTCAATTTCACTTCAATTTAACAAGTATTTATCAATTGCCTGTTATATGAAAAAATGCTGTCTGGCAACAGGTTTTTTTTTATCTTAGTTTGAGTTATTATGTAAAACTAGAAAAAATAAACATCACTTATTTTAAAATTCATCAATTTAGACTCTTAACTAATTTAGACTTGTAATGGGAAGACCCTACATTGTCAATTTCACTGCATAAAATATTTTCAATCCCTTTAACCCAGTGGCTAGCAGGAACTCCCAAAACTTGCAGTCTTTGATGAGAGTACAATCCCCCTAATGCATACCAACTTTCTAGTAACTAGAAAACTATGGTGCTTTTTAAGGGTCAATCTCAATCACTTTGTTCTACAACACTGTCATGACACTGTCCATATAATAACATGAGATATAGTAAAACAACTAGTCTGATTAGAAAGAAATTTAGTGGGTGGGGGAAAACTCCCTTTTACTGTCAATTGCATCCTAGAGAGAAGGAAAAATGTAAACTATCTTCAGTGAGTTTTAGCAACTCTAGAGAAAACAGACTCAACTTGACCCAGTAGTCAAAGCAATCTCATTAAAAAAGACCCCAAATTCCAAAAAATTGAAAATTATTCTGGCTGAGAGTTACCTCATGTATGACAGAGCTGAAAACTGAAATCCTAGATATCTTCCTGGTTTGGGGTTAATTAAATACTACTTATAATAATGTTCACAAAACCCCACTCACTGAATCTCTTCCTTTAGTCTAGTCAGGATTTATTAAATGAACTCATATCAGAGGGTTAACAAATATGGTTTACTTAAATGAGAAAGCACTGTGATATTAAAAAAAATACATTAATGCCAGATATTCCCAATACCTGTGGCTTTCAGCAAATCATCTTACCTCCTCAACTCTTCCATCTCTCTCTTTACCCATTGACGTAAGTATTGTCTAGTCCTGTCCCTAAGGTCAACCTAGGAAAACTAGAAACACCATGATAAGAACTTGCCCCTATCCCAGATTACAGAAGATGATACATCCTGGCTTTAAGTATAGATCACCAGTGCTGATTTCCTTGAGGACTGCTGAGAGATCAGGAATTAGCCATTTCTGCTCCAATTAAAGATGGTTTGAGAACTTCCCAGGGTTTTTAAAAACATAACCACACTGACTCTTAATCAGGAATGGAAACAAAAGTCATTCTCAATAGTGGCTCGTAAAAAGTATATCAGAAGGGGAAAGGTAAACCCTTGAAATCCTAAATCCCCTGGGACATGACATGGCATGAGTATGACACAGAAGTCACATGTGGCATCAGCAGACATATTTTCTCCTCTTTACCTTCTGTTTTTCTTTTCATCCAGGGACCAGGTTTTCAGGAGTATGAAGGTAAAGCTCTGGAAACATCACTTAGTGGTAAGGGTAATTTATATTATGGTTCCTATTACAGATGCAAGGGGGCTTGAATAAGTAAGTTCTCTCTCCACCATCAGTTTGTGAGCTTACTTCTACTTCTATTAAATATGATCATGCCCATGGACACCATTTTAAAAGCACAAAAGGCAACCCTGTATTAGAAGATGAATGGGCTGATTTGGAGCTACCATTTGACACTCTCTAGGGGATGGGTTTCAGTGACTGGGGCTGACCCCAAGATGATTTGACTGATTAGGGTGCCTGAGAGGATGGATTTTAGTGGGAGAAGCCACCTCTTTGTGATGCCTTATAAAAGTGAACCTACAGACCTGTTCACTTTGTTTTTTGTTCCCATTTCCATCATTTTTTCCCCTTGTACATGTCTTCTGTAATACTGAGGGAATAGGGAAGAGGATTTCTCTCTCAGTATGCCCACTTTCAGGAACAGCTAATGAAGTCTTACAGCATAAATACATTGAAAGCTGCATGTCTTTGCTCAGATGGCCTGAGAGTACAGTTCTTGAACTTCAGGTTTCTGTTTTCGTTTCCCCTTTTGATTACAGTGTAGAAAACAGAGAGAACTCCGAGAATGGACTTTCCCAGCCAAAAGATGGCAGTAGATGGAACAGTGGTGGAGTATTAAGAATTCCTGCAGAAGCACCCACATTTGCCTACAAGGCCTGAGACAGGTGTTCATGCACAATATTTATGAACCCCAACTTTCAGGGTAGAGAAGAGGGGATTTTGATGTCCTTGGCTGTGCAGTCTCAGAGTCTAGCCTTTTAGCCAGGCAAGGGAGCTTTTTTGGGGGGCAGCAGTAGCCTTGACAATTCCCTTGTGAGTACTCCTAAATTCAAAAGTTAGGCAACAGACTTGGTGGTGCTGGTTCTGAACTGCATATCCCTTAAACAGGGGGAATTGCTCACATGGCTCTCACAGCTGTACAAACAGTAGAAGGGAAATAAAGCCATTATCTGAGAGGGGTAAGAGATCGGGATGTTGCCATCTCCCACACACACACACACACACACACACCCACACACACACACACACACCCACACACACACACACACATCCATTACTATGAATGATTGATTCTAATAATATAGATCCAATGGGAAGGAGGATTCCCTATTCAGCACTTTCAAAGTGTATTTGCCTTCCTGGGAGAGTCCAAATTGCAAAGTGACACTAGGAGTCTTGGAAAGACTGTGGGGAAGAAAGATTTTGCTGGAATGTCAAGAGGTGGTCCTGCTGGCAACTTCAAGTTCAATCTCCTTTCAAGTGGGACTTTTGAACTAATGTGAATATTCAAATGTTTTATGTATCTGTTGAATGAACCATTTGTATCTTATTTGTTTCCTGTGGGCGTAAGAGACTGCCCTTTTCCTGTTCTGCATTCGTTATCTTTAGTGCTTGTATAGAATCTGGGGATCCCTTTTATCCACAATTGTGGAAACCTGGACAACATGATCATACTTGTAGATTTCCTTGCATTAACTCTGTCTGGGAACAGGAGTCTAAAAAGTTACTCTTTAAGATCATCTTTTGAGATAGGACACTGCTTTAGCCCAGAGCTCGGAAGGTCTGGGTCATAACATAAAAGAAAAAACATTTACCCTTCTGTCCTGTGGCACTTCTCTTGTTTTCCCTGATCTTTCAGTGACATTTTTGTTGAATAAATGAGTGAATAAGTGATGAATAAATAAATGAATGAAACAGAAGGAGAAATCTATATACCTAATACGCAATACTTGAGATGTGGTGAGAAGAGAGAGTTCTTGTATTTAGTGACTCCCATTCCTTTCTTCTATTCCCCTGTCCCAAAATTTTGCCCTCATATGCCTTCTTCATCATGTATCCTCCCCACCACTCCTTTTTCTTCTGCCCTGTACTCTTAGCCATCGGAGGCCAAGGTGTTTGATGTTGGGCTAGAGGAGGGAAGAACGGTATTGATGATAATAGGGGGAGGGAGAAGAGGGAAGTCATTCTATTTTCTTTGCTACCCCCACCCTCACTAGCCCATCTGTTCACCTTAGGCAAGCGATGCCATGTTTCAAAACAAAATTTTTCCCTTAGAGAGTACTGAAGGTAATAAAAGATGCAGATTGGGTAGGCAGGATGTATTAAAGAAAAAAGATAGCAAGTTAGATTTTTAATGTTTCGCTGAGACATTGCAAAAAGCCCTTCATTATGGGAGGGAAATGCTTGGAAAATAGCTTTATAATTAATGTGAAATGAAAGAATCTCCCTCGGAGCAAGCAGGACTTGGCAGCTATGCGAATGATGTCAATGAGGGAGCACCTCCTGATCAGGGTGATCTGATCAGTCCCAATCCCAGGATACATTCAGGTTGTAAAGCCCATTCAGCATAAATCCTCCAACCGAGGCCGGCCCGGGCACGGCAAATTGAGAACCTTCCACAGCTTGCTGAATTACTGCTTCCCAGAAAATGCTGAAACCATTGATCTTGATCTTTTTAAATCATTAAATGTTTTTGGCATTCAAACACGTGGCTGGTCTGTGCTCACTGACCCCGCTAGAAGCAGAAACTGGTTCGGCAATGGTTCACGCAGAGACAGAGCAGGGAGCAGGCTCTCGCTGGGAGCCTTGTCAGTCCCACGGCAGCAGTACAGTGACCTTTAACATGAGCATGTGGGGCTGTTTCTAAATAAAAAAAAGCAAAATGCCTTCTTCTTTTTTATACCCTCCTAACCCCTCCCTCTGAGCATCTCAATATCCACCGTGCATTTCTAAGAGGCCTTAGATGTTGCTAAGAGCTGGAGAGCTAGAATGCCACCTGGAAAATATTCTCCCCAGTGTGTCATTATGACATGCTCTGTGTGTGTGTGTGTGTGTGTGTGTGTGTTCTTGGGAATATACCTTCCACATCTTGACTTTCCCCGTGATTGCTTCAATATATCATGGGTTAGCATAAGAAATTAAATGGGAATTTTTGGGGAGTTTTGCAGAAACTGCAGATGACACTCAAAGGCCAGCAGATAACACAGAGCCTATGACCAAAAATTTACAATAAGGTACTGTAAACACCCCATAAAAGAAAAAAAAAATTCAGACTTCTCTGCACAAAGGGAGGGCCAAAAAATTTTACAAGGATTTTCCAGATCTGGGGTGGGAGGGGGGAAAGTACGTGTGTGTGTGTGGGGGGGGTTAGGGGAGTGGGGGGAGAGGGGGAGCACTGCGTTCCTAACCCCTGTGATGTGGAAGGGATAACTATACTTTCATTTCCATTGTGCATTTTATTCACTGATGAGAGGCAACTTTGTGTAGTAAAAAGGGCCCTAATGTCAATAGAACAGGGTTTGAGTTCCCTGCTCTGCCCAGGACTAGCTCCATAAGGTTGTGTAAGTCACCTAACCTTTCTGAGCCTAAGGTGTCTCCTCTGAAATGTGGGAATAATGGTCACTGGAGCACCTCACAGGGTTGTTGTGAGAACCCAGTAGTGCCCTATATAGAGAAGATATTGGATAAATGGGCAGGGACGACACCTGTGATTTCATGGACGCTCTCTGATATTGAAGTTCCCTCTACCAATGCAGATCAGAGCCTTCTCTGAAGTTTGTAGTCTTAGAGAGTGGCCTCTAGAGTGCTAAGAGGTTAAGCCAGGATGCATCAGAAGTGAGAATCAAACCCAGGCCTGTTTGGCTTCAAGGCCAGCTCTCTATCTACTGTACCATGTTGCCTCTCATTATTATAAACTTGGGGGAGAAGGATAACATTGAGAGTTGAGATTTTTTTTTTTTTGGCCTTTGGGAATGATCCTGTGCAGAACAAACACAGTGACTAGTAACAAGGTTGCGACTAAGAGAAGAAGTCCACTGGGGAGAAAGAGGTGATTCAGATATAGAGCTTATGTAAAAAAAAATAAAACTATAAATGACCTTTTCTGAAACAAAGGGATAGAAATGCTCTCTCTCTTTCCCCTCTCCAATTGTTGAGTCATTTCAGTCATGTTTGACTCTTCTCAACCCCATTTGGGGTTTACTTGACAAAGATACTGGAGTGATTTGCCATTTCCTTCTCCAGCTCATTTTACAGATGAGGAAACTGAGACAAACAAGGTGAAGTGACTTGCTCAGGGTCACACAGCTAGTAAATGTCTGATGTCAGATTTGAACTCAGAAAGATGTTCCTGACTTCAGACCCAGTGCTCTATCTACTGTGACACCTAGCTGCCCCATACAGATACAGATACAGAGCTGATATTAAAAAACAAACAAACAAAAACCCTCAAGTCTCATGTACAACACAGCCAACGGCCTTTATTGAAACAAAGGGGTGGAAATACCCTCCATGTTCTCCCTTCCCAAAATATACATTGAAAATCCACCTTATTATTTGTGACTTGTTTTTGTCTTTAGGGCTGTTCTTAATGCCAGCTTTAGGCAGATTTCAATTGTATGAAAATATTAGGGGGGGAGCAGACAGAATGTTACTGTCCATCACACTGATGCTGGAGGCATCTTCCTGAATATCCTACCAGGATCATATAGAGATTAACTGCCCAAGAGTGTAGAGGAAGGAATGACAGACTTCTAGTACTGGTCCTTTCCCTTTAGCCAACAAATAAATATAAATGAACTCTGGAAACTGTAGATTTCTTGACTATCATCTGTCTGTGCATCTTTATAGTTAATAAAACCATAGAATTTTGTAACTAAAACATTAAAGATCGTCTAGTCCAACCCTAAGGGCAGCTAGAAGGATAGAGTGCTGAACCAGGAGTCTGAAAGAGTCATCTTCCTGAGTTCAAATCTGACCTCAGACACTTACTAGCTGTATCACCCTGGGCAAGTCACTTAACCCTGTTTGCCTCAATTTCCTCATCCGTAAAACCCGAGTTGGAGAAGGAAATGGGAAACCATTCCAGTATCTTTGCCAAGAAAACCCCCAAAAGGGGTCATAAAGAGTCGAATCCATAAGGAGTTGAATAAGACTGAAAAAGACTGAAGTCCGACCCTGTCATTCTGTAGATGAAGATATTGAAGTATAGAGTTAATTACACAAGGCCATATCACATTTTAGTGGAAGAATTGGATCTGTTGACCCTCAGTTTGGTCCTTTTTGTTGTACTGTGTTACCACGCATAGACCATTCTCCCTCTCCTGTATACGGTAGCTATTGATCATATCTATCTTCAGGTCAACTCAATACTTTATGTTAATGGGGACATATGAGTATGTTATTTCAGTCTTGGACCATGAGCACCTTAAGGGCAGGGAATGTGTCTTTTGGGTCTTTTATATAGCCCCTAGACATGGAAATCAATACGTATTGATTGGTGATGGTATACATGTATGAGGCCTATAAGCCTATATATCTATTTATCTCAGTTTTAATACCAAAGAGAAAGAAGAAAGGTATTAAAAATGTCATGATACATGGCTGGCTTTATGGCTTCATTTTTTAAAAACAGGTCTTCCAATAATTAATTTAATCGCTCTTATTCTAACCCTGGGGACAGCTGGGTGATGCCATGGAAAGAGCACTAGGTTTGGAATCAGGAAGACCCACCTTCATGAGTTCAAATCCGGCCTCAGATGCTTACTAGCTGCGTGATCCTGGGCAAGTCACTTACATGGACTGCCTCAGTTTCTTCATCTGTAAAATGATCTGGAGAAGAAAATGATAAACCACTCCACTGTCTTTGCCAAGAAAATCCCAAAATAGCGTCATGCAGAGTAGGGCAAGACTGAAATGGCTGTACTGCAGTAATAACAAATCTAACCCTTCATATACTCAATACAGCAGTCAAACTAGACTCCAAGCTGTTCCTCAGATTCATTTTTCCCTCTTTGTCTTCCAAGTTTTTATAGTTCTCCACCGCTGCCAATTGAAATTCTTTTCTTTCTTTGAGGCTTTGCTCAGATGTTACCTTCTCCTGGAAGGCTTCCTTTACCTTGATCTCTCCTCATAGGAACCTTCCTTTTACCCATTCCACTCTACTTATTTGCATTCATGCCTTTCCCTACCATTGGCTTGTAAGTTCATTGTGGGTAGGGATTATATTCTTGTTTATCTTTGAATCCCCATTGCCTAGCCCAGTGTCAATTTTTTTTTTTTTGAGGCAATTGGGGTTAAGTGACTTGCCAAGAGTCACACAGCTAGGAAGTAAAATGTTTCTGAGGCCAGATTTGAACTCAGGTACTCCTCACTCTATCCACTGAGCCACCTAGCTGCCCCACCCAGTGTTAATTGTTAATAATACTAACAGCTAGTATTCATGTAGTGCTTTAAGGTTTGCAAAGGGCTTTATATTTGTCAATAGTCAATAAGCATTTATTAAACACCTACTAAGTGCTTGGGATGCAAAGTAAGGCAAAAGCCAGTACTGGCTCTTCAAGTTCAGTTTTCTCAGAGTAAGGGCAAACCAGATTAAATATAATTGGGAAGCATTTAACAAAATAAATTAAAAATACAATAAAATATAGATAATATTACATTTCAAAACTAAATCAATATGCATCCTTCACAGATAAATATAGGATAAATTGGAAATAATCATCAGAGGGAAGGCACTAAAATTAAGGGAAATCAGAAAAGGCTTCTTGTAGAAGATAGGGGATTCTATTTAATCTTTGGTACTTTTCAGTACTTTATTCCCATTTTCAGTACTTGAAGGAAGTCAGGAATAGGCAAAGATTAGGAGAGAAAATATTCCAGGTATGGGGAACAGCCAATGAAAATGTTCAGAGTCTGCTAACAACCCTGTGAGTTGTAGGTGCTATTGTTATCTATGTTTTACAGATGAGTAAACTGAAGGTGAGGGAGGCTAAATAACGTGTCCAGATTCTCATAGCTAGTAAGAGTCTAAGACAGAATTTGAACTCAGGTCTTTCTCATTCCAAGTCTAGTATTTAGTCCACTGCACCATTTAGTCACCTAATATTTGGTAAATAACCAGGAATATGCTGGTAAATGTTTAACAAACTGGGATGGTGGTGGTGGGAAATGTATGTTTGACACACATCTAAGCTTAAACTGCATTAGTAACATTTTCTTCATCACTTTCTTAAGTCTAGGAAATTTGAAAACAAATCAAGAGTTGATCGGTAGCATTGGCTCATCTCCAAGGTGCTCACACTGAAAATTGAACAATTGGTTATCTCAAGCTCCAGAACTTACATTTAGATATGCAGCACCTGAGAACACTATTCCCCACCTCCCTGCCCTCAGCAGCACAATAGGTCCATTGGGTTTAAGGTTGGTGGGTCTGCATCCACTCAAAGGCATAGCTCATAAACCCTCACCAATGTGTTTTACCTTTTCTACTCAGAGTAACGTCAAACTCAAATAGAAATGGGGCCGATAAAGCACACATGAGGATCCCTATGGGCTGCATATTGACTTAGTTTTGAAATGTAGTATATCTATGCTTTATTTTATTTTTATTTGTTTTGTTAAATATTTCCCAATTACATTTTAATCTGGTTCAGCACCCTTGAGGGGTGTTGTGGATCTCGTGGGCCCTATGTTTGACCCCTCTGAGCCAGAGGACACAATTCAAAACAAAGGCATTTAACAAACTAGCATAATAAGTATAATAACAACAAAATATTTTCCCCATAAACATCGGGCACACTTTCCTACAAATATACATGCCACCAGTGGGAATTGTCTGGCTATTCATTAACCAGAACTTGCTATTCCTCGCACATGCTACACCACCTCCCATCTCCATGCCTTTACTGGCCATCTCTCATGCCAGGAATATAAGATTCCCTTCTCATATCCATTTTTTAGAACCCTTACTTTCTTCAAAACTCAGCTGACACACCACCTAACCTACATGAAACCTTTCTTCCTTCATTCAGCTGCCCACCCTCATTATATCAAATTTATTTTGTGGATACGTTGCATATATGTATGTATAAATGTTTTTTTTTCCCTGAGAGAATTTGGGGTTTTGAAGATTGGGCCTATTTGATTTTTGCCACAGTACTTAGCATAGTGCCTGGCATACAGTTGTTGTTATTGTTTGTCCTTCATTCTCGAAGAGGACCAATGACATCAGGAGGGTGATGTCTTCACTTGCAAGTGAATTGGATTTAAGTGAGGCAGAGCTGCGCAAAGTCATCAGCCCCACTCCTCTAGTATTGTCAGAGTCCAGTGGCAAGACGTAGATCAGGATGACTGGCTATGGCCCCTGATGCTGTGGGGGACCTTGGCCATTTTGAGCTAAGGCCTTTCCCAGGTCTCAATTTGTCTGAGGCAATGCCCATTCAGTGATTAAAGACTAGGTAAGAATTAGGCAAAAGATGGTTTAGTTTGACTTCACAAAAGAATCAGTCAGGGAGGGGAAGACCCTCAGAGTTTCTCCTGGCATATAGTAGGTGCTTAATGAACACTTTTGATTGATTGTTTCAAGATTAGTTAATCCAATGAATGTTTACCATGTACATAGCTTTGAAGAGAAACCAGACTATTAATCAACGTGTATTTATTGAGTACCAAGACATTATGTTAAACCCTGGGCATACAAAAAAAAAGACAAAATAGCTCCTGCCCTCAAGGAGCTTACATTCTAATGGGGGAGAAAAATGCAAATACTTACATTTATAAGCAGGGATGTGCTGGAGCCAATTCAAACTAGCCTGAGATCATTAAATTTTCCAGTCTGAGTATTTACACTTCAAAAATCAGCAAATGCTACCAATCAGGGCTTAATGTTTTTTGTGGATTTTCTAGAAAATGTTATGATGCAGATTAAATTTTTAAGTGGGTTCAGTGTATAATTTTGTTTCAGAGAGCTGATTGTTAAGCATTTGTCAGCATACTCTTGCATACAAGAGATAGGTAGAGTAGATGGGAGGTCTTATTGGGGAAGACACTTGGAGGGGTGCAGAAGGGGGCAGGAAAGTCCTAGCAGAATTGGTATTTGACCTAAATCTTGAAGGATACCAGTTCAGTCTCCTAAGAAGCTTAGTTTCCTCTGGAATACAGAACCAACACACAGCGCCTTAATAGCTCACATTTATATAGCACTTTATGGTTGCAAATTATCTTGTATACATTATGCTATCTTATTCTTGCAATAGCCCTGTGAGGTGGATTACATGGAAAAAAAAGCCTTGGACTCAGAGTTAGAACAAGGGGTGACTAGGTGGCACAGCGGATAGAGTGCTGGGCCTGAAATCAGGAAGACTCATATTCTTGAGCTCAAATCTGGCCTCAGATACTTACTAGCAGTGTGACCCTGGGCAAGTCACTCAACCCTGACTGCCTTAGTTTCCTCATCTGTAAAATGAGCTGGAGAAGGAAATGGCAAACCATTCCAATATCTTTGCCAAGAAAACCCCAAATGGGTTCAGAAGAGTTGGACATGATTGAAATGACTGAATTGATTGGAAATGACTGAAATGATTGGAGTTAGAACACCTGGCTCTGTGACCAAGAGCAAGTCGCTCATCTTTTCTGAGCCTCCGTTTTCTCATCTGTAAAATGAGGATAAAGGGTGTTGTGGCAAAAGGACTTTGTTCAGCATGTAAGTAGGAGTAATGCATATTATTTTATTGAACTGCCAGGCTTTGTAATTCAGTTTTGCTATGAAGAGAAATAGGGAGCCTTTGAAGGCTGTCGGTCAAACTATTTCTGAAAGCTCCCTTAAGCAATCTGTAAGGGTCCTGAGCTTTGTAGGTAGTTCCTCTCCTATGGCTTTGGAAGACCTACCACCAGAATGAAACCAGTGAGAAGAAGGGTGGCTCCCCTTTCCAGCCTGGCACTATAGCTACTCTCTAGCCAGCTGTACCCATGAATCCTGGCTCGTGTGGACCAGCAAAGCTGATTTTGTCTGACTTCCTCATTCATTAATGCCTCTTGATAGGCCAAAGGACTGCTTTTCGCTGAGCTGTCCAGAGGATCGGGTTTGATGTGTGTGACAAGACAGCCTTTCCGGGTTAGGATGATTTGAAGAAGGGAAATTTCTGAAGATTGGGTATGAGATGACAAATGCCCCATTGAAATGCACAGTAAAATTCTTCCTCCCAAAATGTTAGGCTTTTGGGAAAAGGAAAGTCTTTAAATTAATCCTTAATGTGTAGCTCTAAAACAAGGGAGATTTATCGTGTTATCGTTATTGTGGCAGGTTGAAGAGACTGGGATGGGGGAAGGGAGAAGTGAGGGGAGAGACAGAGAGGTAGGAGGCAGAGAAAGACATGTACAGACACTGGAATGTTAAGCATATGAAGAGCCCAGAGGACAGAGGAAATGATCCTATCCCAGGGCAGACCAACTACAGAGCATGTCATTCCTGCCACTAGAAGGTTGCTCCCAGCCATGTGATGGTGGTGATGGAAGAGGCATGACTGTGCTCTTAGGGCACAGATACCCTGCCTGGGGAAAATGATGGCTATCTATAGTCCCTCTAATCTACCAGGAAGAGGCCCTGAACAAGTGATAGCATTCTGCACAGAAAGAGCGTTCATTTTCCTATCCATGCTGTAGGACCAAACAACCCCCCTCCCCCTGCAAAAAAAAAGACCTGAAAAACCAACAAAAGCTGCCCCAAATGCAACTGTTGTCTGGTTACTCTGCTCTGGGGAGAAGGAATGTGGGGAAAGTGGGAGATGGGGAGAAAATGACTCACTAGCAGGGCAGTGAAGTGGCTACTGACTTTCTCTGAAGAAATTCGTTGTGATCCTGTGTGGAGTAGATACATGAAAAAGGTCCTCAAAGATTGGGTGAGGGGAGGTGGTACTTATGAGCTTGGAGTGACAGTAGTAAGAGTAGATCAGTTCAGACGGCATTCAGCCATTTGTTGGGTGGCTCCTGCTACTCTGAAAAGATCATTTCTAGCTTCTAAATTCTGTCTTTCTCAACTCTAGCCGTATCCCTCTAGCAAAATCACATAGACTGTTACCAGTCTTGGGGAGTTTTCATTCATTTATTACGAGAAATTATTGCATGTCTATTATGTGATAAGCATGGTAGGTTGATGTTTAAGAAACAGGAGAAATTTCTACCTGATGAAAAATTATAAATTTAAATAGATTGCATTTTAAGTGAACTTATAATGAATAATTTGGAAGGGGAGATGCATTTTCCCATAGAAATGTTATAAAAGGAGGTTAGTTTCCACAGCCCACAAAAAATCTATTCAATCAATAAGATAGCTGGGAATGTATACTCCTTCTGAGGGAAAGGAAAGGAGATGACAGGGAAAAACAAATGAACATTGTTACAAAATGTCTTATATTTGCCATCAAATGGTCCCCTGAGAGCAGGACAGCTTGGCTGCAGCCTGGAACAAGTAGGACATGGGATGGGAAAGGGAATTTCAGCCTTATAATTGATCATGGCACAGGCAGCAAGTGTTTAACTAATCATTGGAATCTATAGGATATTCTCAAGTCAGGTGTTGGTAACTATACATGACACAGTCCCTCCTCTTAAGGAGCTCAGTTTTATAGGGGACACAGAATAAAATGACTAGATTTTTAGATTCCATAAAGACCATGGGGGCCGGTGGCCAGCTTGGATTGGGAGAAGGCTGGATAAAGGCTGGAGTTTTTGTGGTGAAGGGTCCTTGAAGTCCAAGTAAAAGGCTTGCTCCCAGAAGCCCTCATGCATTAGCCTTGAATCAGAAGTGGGTAGGAAGTACACCTTCTTTCCTTGACAGAGGCCACCTTGGTATAAGAGGAAGGAAGAGAAAGAAGGCAGTAAGGGAGACTTATTACTTACAGTCACTTTATGTATCTAGGAAAAGGAATGTGCTTGTGCTTGTCTGAGTTGACCAGTGAGGGTCTCACCACAAATCAGAAATAAGTTGTGGGAGGAGAGAAGGTGAGCCATGCTTCCTATTTCTAGACACAAGTGATGGACTGGAGGTGAAGAATCAGACATACATTTGCAATCACAGCCAATGGATAGATTTGTTTTGCTTGACTATGCTTATTGATTCCAGGTTGGTTTTTTTTTTTTTAATGGGGTAGGGGAGAATTAGGGCAGGAGGTGGGTAATGAAAGTGAGGCAGATTGAAAAAGAATGATAAAGACATTGAAAAAACATGAAAGGGAACAGAACAGGACTACAGAAGGGGTTTCAGAACACAGACAAGCTGGACAGTTTGGGGTTAATATGCTGAATATATTATATTGTTTTTTTAAAAAGCTGCAAATAATGGAGATTTGCAATTCATATACATGTTCTCTTTTTTCTGTGGGGTTTTTAGGTGTATGGAAACACTCATATTTGTTGGTACTTGTCAACTTCAAAGTCACAAAAGAAATTATTTTAGAAAAAGAAAGAAAGAAAGAAACTTGTTATCCCTCTCTACCCTCAACTCAATGTGCTGTAGTGTATGGTGGCTGGTAGTCTTTGAAATGACAGGTCGAGTTGCTCTGTGCTAAAGTCAAATGACAGAGCATCTTAGCAGCACAGGTGGGGTGCTCTTAACAGTAATGACAGCAGCAAAGCATCTGACAGGACAAGGTCAGACAACACCTAGGTGGTAGAATTCCAGGTGGTAGCAAGGGACCAGACCAAAGGCAGAGTCCTTATAAAAAGTATAGAGGTAGTTGGAGGATGGAGTAGAGCTTCCTGTGAACTATGACATGATAGGATCATCTGGATATCACCAAGTTTGCCTGATGGATTCCTACCCATCCTTTAAATACTTCAACATGTCAATGGATCTGACATCTCCATACTTTAAAACCCAACCCAACTGCTATCTTGTACATGAATCTTCCCCTGGTTCCTTTTCTGTTGGTAACAATCCTTCCTTATTTCCACCTCATTTTGTTCTTTTTGACTAACTCTTCATGATCCAATTTAGGGTTTTCTTGGCAAACATACTGGAGTGGTTTGCCATTTCCTTCTATGGCTCATTTTACAGATGAAGAAACTGAGGCAGTCAGGGTTAAGTGACTTACCCAGGGTGACACAGCTAATAAGTGTCTGAGACCAGATTTGAACTCATGAAGATGAGTCTTCCTGACTTCAGAACCAGAACTCTATCCCCTGTGCACCTAGCTATCCTTATTCATTCATTTAGCACTTTGTTTTGTCCCATTAGATTGTAAACTCCTTGAGGGCAGGGACTGCCTTTTGTCTCTTTTCTGTATCCCTAGCATTTAGCACAGTGCCTAGAACATAGTAGATGCTTAGTAAATGTTTATTGAATTGGAGAATTAGAGAAGGATTTCTCTAAGGCTCTTATCACGTATTAGTTTGTATTATAATTGTTTATATATCATATCTCCCTGTTTACACTGTCAGCTCTATGGGCTCTGGGATTGTCTCCTATCTAGACTTTGGTTTTCCTTTCCTCCCCTTATTTACAAAAAGGAAAACACATTGAGTTTAAAGGAACTTTTCATTCATGTAGTCTCTGATCTACTTCAAGTGAAGGATTACCTAAAATGGTCCACAGGCCTTCAGTATCCGTAACTAAAGGCAGAGAATGTCTTTTAGTTAGATTTAAGGTTTGGTAAGGGCAGCCAGAGGCACAGTGGATAGAGCACTGGGCCTAGGGATCAAACTGACCTCCTACATTTTACTAGCTATGTGTCCCTGGGCAAGACATTTAACTCCTGCCTGCATAAAACTAAAGAAGGAAATTGCACCGCTCCAGTGTCTTTGCAAAAAAACCAAAACAACCCATGGACAGCTTGATCCACAGGGTCATGAATAGTTGGACATGACTGAAGGATTGAACAGCAACAAGGTGTACTTATAGTCCAGCTGGGTCAGATTTCCGGGACTGGGGATGGAGGCAACTCATAGTCGGTGTTCTGTGTGCTCTGCAGTGGATATCTTGACCTCCACTTTGCTGTAACTTTCTCTCTGAAGGGTAGAGGGACCTGGGTCCTGGTAGGAACAGGTTGAATTCATTTTACATTGTGGCCTAAAGAAGACTTAGAGGCAGGGTTGGTTGACATGTATGGCAAGAGATTTTGGAAGAAGAGTGGAGTCACCTTCCAAATCTGCTAGCCCGTCCCCTGCTTTTGTTATTCCTGTACTCCAAGCAGAGATACCTGCTATATTTACTGTGCCTGGAATACTTGGTGCCTCTGGGTTTCCCTGGCTTCCTTCAAGACTCAGGTCAAGATCTCCCTTCTGCAGGACGCCTTTCCTAGTCCCTCCCATGGCTAGTGCCTTCCCTTTCAGAATACATTCCCTATATTCTGAATATCTATTATATATTCTTATTTACCTATTGGTACCCCCCCTTCCCCCATTAGAATGTGAACTCCTCCAGGGCAGATCCTGCTTTGTCTTTGTTTGTATCGTGAGCAGTTGGCATAGTGCCCAACACTTGGTAAATGCCTAAATGCTTGTTGACTGACCAACTGATAAGAATAATAGCATTTAGAGCTGGAAATGGCTTTTGAGGACATGGAGCCTAGTTTTCCCCCCCATTTTATAGATGAAACAGACATTAAGCAGCTTGTTCAAAGTCACAAAATCAGTAAGTTTCAGAGGTGGAATTTGAACTTAGGACCTCTCCTTCCAAATCCAGCACCACTTCTCAGCTCCATGAAACTTCACTTGGACCTTGAGCACAGAGATTAATGATATTTTCTTTTTCTTTCTTTCTCCCTCTTTCTTTCTTTCTTTCTTTTTTTTTTCTTTCTTCCTTCTCTTTCTTTCTTTCTCTTCTCTCCTCTCTTCTCCTCCTGTTCTTTCTTTTTATTTTTTTTTCCTGGAAAGAGTCTATGATAGGGGTGACACCAGCCTCATAATTAGCCCTATAAGCTTGATATTGGCGGGGGGGAACCACTAAAGCACAAATATCACACACACAGATCTGCTAGAAAAGGAAATCTATTTGTCACTTCAGTATAATATGTGGATTAAGTATTAACATTTTGGAAAATCTGTCTTGCAGGCCTATGTCTGTAACATTTGTGAATTCTGACCCTGGCTCACGGTCTGGTTGGTTACTCTTAGCCTTGACTCAGCACAGTTCTGCACTGTCCTCGGCTTTTGTCACTTTCTTTTTATAAACAAGAAAGACAATTGGTGTCTTCAATATGAGATCACCTTGGGCCACAAGTCTCACACTTGAAGTGTCTGACTAAAGGACATTGAATATAACCATTCATACATTGCTATAGCTGGGCACATAAGGTTGTCTTAAAGGGGAAAAGGACAATGTGCGACAAAGGTAGAGACTTGCTAAAGAGGACAAGTCAGTTACTGACCAGTCCTATTTGGGGAATCAGTAGCTAGCTTTCCAGGAAACAGTATCCTCTTCAGCCTTCTCCTCTCCTTCTCTGTCCTCTGTCCTCACCCCTGCCCCACCTCCTTTAACTTCCACATGTTATTCTTGGTGAAAAGAAGATTTGTACTTTTTCCATTCCACCATCCATTTTGGATTCATATTCCTCTCTTAACCAGCCATAAGAACACCAACTATCTTTTCCCACCTCCAAAATGGTACTTGTCATCTGTCAGGAGTGAGTTTTTCCTTACTAAGGGAGGGGGGCATAGCAGGCCAGAGCTCAATGTGTCAATGTTATTTTTGGTTTACTTTTTTATAATTCCAGTGTTCATATTTCCTGACTTTCAACTAGATTCAAGTTCAGTTACAGTTAATTTTTCTTAAAGCATTTAGAATTGCTTTGTCCTGATGCATCACATTTAAATTCCTGGACTAATTAACACCAACATATAAGAAGTCAGTTGAAATTCTTGGCATAAATGAACTTGAATAACCTTCCCCCATTATACATGTCAATGAAACACCCAAGGTTGGTTTTTAGCAAGTGCCATGTTGTACTTCAGACATCACCTCCTTTACAGGAAAGGAACAGAAGAAAATAAAAATTAAAGGCGATGTATGTGTGTGTAAGTATGTGTGTATGTGTGTGTCTGTCTTTCAGTATCAAAATTCTAAAGCAATTGGGATTTGAAACAGGATTTATATAAAACTTTTTTATAGAATCTTGGAATCTCAGAGTTGTGAGAGAACTTACAAATGGTCTACTTCATCTACCCGTTCACTTAGGCCCAAAGTAGAAAAATGTAGAGGGAAGAATAATTTCCCCCTTTTTAAGGCCATAGATAGAGTTGGAAATGACCTTAGAGTTCACCTACTCTAATCCTCTCATTTTACAGAAGCTAATCAAGGTTAAGTGACTTGTCCAAGATCACACAAGTAGTAGCAGATGTAGTCTCTGAACCCAGGTCCTCTGACCTGAGTCAGTCAACAAGCATTTATTAAGAACCTACTGTGTGTCAGGCACTGTGTCAAGGGATGGGGGATGCAAAAGAAGGCAAAAACAGTCCCTGTCTTCATGGAGTTCATGATCTAATGGGGGAGACAGTGTGCAAATAACTATATACAAACAAGATATACATAAGTATGTATGTATGTATGTAAGTACTCAGGATAACTTAGAGGTAATCCCAGAGGGAAGGAACTAGCATTAAGGGAGTTTTTTTTTTTGTAGAAAGTAGGGTTTTAGCTGGGACTTGAAAGAAGCCAGAGAAGCCAGGAGGTAGAGATGAGGAGGGAGGGGACATCCATTCGCATCCAGGCATAGAAGGAGTGACTTGTTTGAAGAATGACAAGGACTGGATTATAGAGTTCATGTAGGGGTGTAAAGTGTTAGATGAGTGGAAAGGGTTCAGGTTGTATATTTGAGCCTGGAGGTAATAGGGAGCCGTTGGAGTTTATTGGATAATGTGTGTGTGTGTGTGTGTGTGTGTGTGTGTGTGTGTGTGTGTGTG
>NW_020954587.1:5148843-5180311 GCF_900497805.2 Vombatus ursinus | reverse complement strand
TGTGTGTGTGTGTGTGTGTGTGTGTGTGTGTGTGTGTGTGTGTGTGATGTTGTCAGACCTGCACTTTTAAGAAGATCATATTGATAGCTAATTGGATGAGGGACTAGAACAGAGAAAAATTTGAGGTGGGGAGACCAACCCGAAGGCTATTGCAATAGTCCTGAAGTGAGGTGATGAGGGCTTGCACTGGGGAGGAAGGTCAGGGCTATGTAAAAGGGAAGAATCGTCCTGAAGCTCACTCTAGCCCCTGGAATTCACAAACTGGAAATACCTTCCATCCAGGGGATGTGGGAAAAAAAGTACGTTAATGAACTGATGGTGTAGTTTTGAATGGTTAGATCATTCTGGGGAACAATTTGGAACTATGCCCAGAAGGCTATAAAACTGTGCATATCTTTTGACCCAGCAATACCACTACTAGTTCTGTATCCCAAAGAGATCAGTGAAAAGGGAAAAGGACTCATATGTACAAAAATATTTGTAGCAGCTTTTTTTTTGTGGTGGTGAAGGATTTCAAATTAATGATTGTAATTAAATATTGTTGTTCTATAAGAAATGACAAGGGGGATGATTTCACAAAAACCTGGAAAGACTTACATGAATTGATGCAAAGTGAAATAAGAAGAACCAGGAGAACATTGTATACAGTAACAGCAATATTTTATGATGATCAACTGTGAAAGACTTAATCATTCTGATCAATACAATGATCCAAGTCAATTCCAAAGGACTCATGATGAAAAAAATGCAATCCATCTCCTGAGAGAGAACTGATAAACTTTGAGGGCAGACTGAAACCTATTTTTTCACTTCATTTTTTCTTGCTTTGTTTTGTTTTGCAATATGACTAATACAGAAATATGTTTTGCATGACTTGACATGTGAAAACAAATAAATAAAGATGGAAGGGATCTTGTCGGGGGGCGGTGGTATATCCTCCACCACTGCTGCCTTTCTCTCTGATTGGATGATTCTTCCTACAACCCTCTTTTAAGGAGGGTGCTTATGACCTTTTTATTCTTCTCCAGGCTTCATTCTGGACTTCTCTGCCATGCCCTGCCCCCTTTTGTTCCCCCCTCCCCTTTTCAGCTTGTTTTCACATGTTGTCTTTGCCCATTGGAATGTAAGCTCGTTAAGGGCAAGGACTGTCTTTCTACTTATATTTATATTCTCAGCAATTAGCACAGTGCCTGGTGCTTAATAAATGCTTGTTGATTGACTGTCTAACCCCTACATTATGAACTCTGTGACAGGGAGGATAGTGGTACCCTCAGCAGTGTTAGAAAGAGGGAGAGGATGGGGGAGGGGAGTAGGGGTAGAGATAATGAGTTCTGACTTAGGCATGTGAAGTTTAAGATTTCTACATGACCTCCAGTATGAGATGTCCAATAGATCAGTGATGTCAAACTCAAATAGAAATGGGGACACTAAACCATACTTAAGGATTCCTGCAGGCATATATTGACTTAGAAAACCACATATCAACATTAGCTATGTTTTGTTGTATTTTTATTTATTTTAAAAAATATTTCCCAATTACATTTTAATCTGGTTCAGCCCCACTGGGGAATGCTGCCATTGCAATATGGCCTCCTTATGGTGTCTGACACTTCTTTTTGTTTGTTTTTATCAATTACGAATTATCTTCATGACCCCATTTGAGGTTTTCTTGGCAAAGACATTAAAGTGGTTTTCCATTTCCTTCTCGAACTCATTTTGCAGATGAAGAAACTGAGGCAGACAGGGTTAAGTGACTTGCCCAGGGTCACCTAGTTAGTAAGTATCTGAGGCTGTATTTGAACTCAGATTCTCTTGACTGACTCTAGCCTGGCACTCTACCCACTGCACTACCTAGCTGCCCTTTGACATCTCTGCAAGAGGCAATTGGAGATGTGAGAAAAGAGGTCAGGAGAAAGGTTAGGGCTAGGTCAATGGAGCTGAGAACAGTGCTCTTTCCAAGGGACCACACTGCCTCTCTTCTAGTTACACTGGGCAATGGAGAGGGAATATAAAGGGAAGAAGATGTGAAGGGGTTTATGTGATAGCTCTGGCTTGTGATATCCCCATCATCCCTGTCTATATAGACACGTCATAATGTGAGGGAAGAGATGACATGGCACAGTCAAGAGGGCATAGGACGTGACTCAAGAAAACAGGGATTCTAGGTCCACTACTAACCAGCTGGATTACCTAGTGCAAGTTACTTGACCTCTAAGCACCCTAGTTTTTTTTTTTCATCTATTTACTAGCTAAAAAAGACCTTCAGGACCTTTTCAACCTTTCTGATGCCAATGCCCTTTCCCCACTCCCATCTCCCTTAGTCTAAACAATTACTGACTCTAATAACATGTATGTAGGACAGTGGGCAGACCAGCCTTATTACAGCGGAACAGTGACAAATAAGGTTGGACAGCTCAGTGAGAGGATTCTTTTTGGGACAACCTTGCCGTATCTCCCAGAATAGTTTAATATTTTATGGATCTGTCATCTTATTTATAGTATACATAATATGACAATCACTGCACATATAATACATATATTAAAATACAAATAATAATATTTGACATGAAAAAGAATAAAAATACATATCTTGTTAAATGATGTTATCTATACTATACATTAAAATAGGATATATGTATATATGTATGTATGCTTGTGAATATATACACATATACACATACATACATATGTACACACACATACATATGTATATATGTGCACACACACCCACACACACATGTGTGTGGGTGTGTGTGTGTGTGTGTGTGTGTATGTAGGTATAGGGAGAGAGAGAGAGCGTTTGCTCCCCCCATTGGAGCAGATCACAAGCCATCCACATTTTTTCATATTGTGCAACTGATTCTTATCGGAGAGATCCTCTGAGAAGTATTCGCCCAATGTAATAGAAGCTTTCCTCTAAATCTTTTTACATTTTGTAGATCTCATTACTGCCCTTGTTGTCCCTCTGTTCTCCCTCCCTCTTGCCACATCACCAACCTATCTCCTTTTCAGTCGTGCTTCGCCTTAATGATATCTCTTTCAGTACTTCATATATATATATATAGATATGTATGTATGTATGCATGTGTGTATGTATTCATTGGAAATATGCTGAAGCCTATAGCTATCTGGGAGAGGAATTGCAAGTAGACCATGAGTTGGATCTAGGACTGAATAGGAGGAAGAGAACGGGCTGGATTGCATTTGTGAAATGATGCAGTGGTCTTAATGATCTCAGACAGCAACCTAGCCCAAAAGCTCATCTTTTTTTTTTTTTTTTTTTTAGTAAGGCAATTGGGGTTAAGTGACTTGCCTAAGGTCACACAGCTAGTATGTGTCAAGTGTTTGGTCTGAGGCCGAATTTGAACTCAGGTCCTCCTGACTTCAGGGCTGGTGCCCTATCCATTGCACCACCTAGCTGCCCCTGCTGATCTTTTTTAAATGCAATTTTTTCTCCTGGGGATGCCCCATGGCTCTGAATCTTGGGAGAATGCCACCACCAAAGAAACATAGCTATATGTGACTGAAAAAGCAATGGAGAAATACACGATGGGGACCAGTCATCTGTAGTTCTTGAGAAAATGGTCAGCACTCACTGGCACAGGACCACCTAGCACGGTGTGCCCACATCAAAGAAGGCGCTCTATGAGCAAAGCAGAATTGTAGTAGTTCAAAAGAAATGTGAGATGCACAAATTTAGAGACATCTCTACTCCAAATGTTCATATAGACTATTTGTGCCCAATCTGTGGTAGAGCATGTTGGTTTGATCAGTCACAGTGTGGGACACACTATACCTTAACCCCAACATGGTGATATTATTTTAATCCTCTTCAAGAATAAAGGACAACAACAAGAACATGAATCTAATTGAAAATGTTCTTTATAGAAATAGAGAAATAATTGGAGAAATAGTTATTGCTCATGGGTAGGTCTAATCAACATAGCAAAAATAGTAAATACTATCTAAATTAATTTACTTATGTAGTGCTATACTGATCAAACTCCCAAAAGAAAATTTGGTAAAGCTAGAAAAAATATTAGCAAAATTCATCTGGTGGAAGAAAATGTCAAGAATTCAGGGATAATAGAGAAAAGTAGGAAGGAAGGAGATCTTTCAGTAGCAAATCTCAAACTACTACAAAAACAGTAATCAATAAAATGGCATGGTACTGATTAAAAAAAGGAGAGAGGTTGATCAGTGGAATGCGATATATGGAAGCAAACAATTACAGTGGCATAGAGTTTGATAAACCTAAAGACCCAACATATTAGGGGAAAGACTCACTATTTGACAGTGACTGCTGGGGAAAATGTACAGCAGTCTGGCAGAAAATAGGATTAGACCATAAATCTATGATCCTGTGATCTCACTGAATTCTGTTAACAAGCACCCTGTGAGTCAGGGTTGTTTTATTATCCATAGTTCAGAAAAAGGGTTAACAAATATAAGTATATAAAGGAGAGGGAAGGGAGAAAATTGAATAAATAATTGGGAATGAAGGTCATTCAAATGTATAAAAATCATTGAAACAGAGGGAAAGGAAGATGGGAAGGGATGGGGGGGGATTAGAAACACATTTCTATGGGGAATGAGCAAAGGGCAGGCCAATGAAAATCTCCTTTAGAAATCTCATCTTTTCTGAGAGTCATTAAGAGAACGAAGAGAGAACATTCACGGGTGAACCCCATGAATCAGGAATGAGAATTATCCTAAAGGTTGAATGAGTTGGAGGAATATTAGAAGGGAATAGGTTCAGTGTTATATGAACTGGTGCAGAGTGAATTAAGAGAACCAGGAAAGAAATATACACAATGACTTAAGCAATGTAAGTGGAAAAAACCCTGGAACTGAATGTTATGCAATTTTAATGATCAGGAAGCTCAGTTGGTCCTAGAGAAGTGATAGGAAAATGTACTTCCCTCCTTTCTTTGCAGAGGTGGAGGACTATAGCTTTGGAACATTTCACATCCTATCAAACTCAGTTGATAACATTGGTTATTATTATTATTTTTTTTTACTGAACTGCTTTTTTCTCTTTAAAAAAAATTTCCTTGTTACAAAGTATGGATCCTTCATAAGTGAATTCACAGCTCTCATGTGGGGCTGAACAAATGAAGGCTTTTCAAATGGGGAGGCACAAAAATCAGAGATGCCCTATTGTCTAATCTGGGTAAGAGAAGAGAGGAAAATAGTGTTTTTCAGATCTCTTGCTTTGTCTGAAGGCCATTGGGAGAGCAGGGGAAGAACATTTGAGGGCAGGGAAAGGAATCATCTCTATTTGTAGACAATGTGATTGTCTTTCTAGAAAACCCTAAAGGACAATGAAGAAACTAATTGAGACAATTAATTTCTGCAAAGTAGCAAGATACAAAATAAGTACAAAAAATCTTCAGTGTTTTTGTGCATTATTAACAAAAGCCAGGAGGAAAAGACAGGAATAGAAATTCCATTTAAAAAACACATTACGCATAAGATATTTGGGAGCTAACTTACAAAGATGAACATAGGTCTTATATATAAATGTAGTTACAAATAATATTTAGAGAAGTAAAGGAAGACCTGAATAATTGCAGATATTTTCAATGTTCATGGCTAGGCCACACCAATATAATAAAGAATCATCATCATCATCAACAACAAAAACAAGCATTTATTAAGCACCCCTGTAATACTGTATATTATATTATAATACTGTAAATATATTATGTATGTGTAATGTAATGTACACAATATTAATAATTGTATACAATAATACATATACATATTATTAATACAATTGTATTAATAATATGTATACAATATTAATAATTATATATAATAGTTCTATATAATTATGTATTATGCATTTATATATTTATTAAGCATTTATGAGCCAGGCACTGGGCTAAAATGCACAAGATGATGATACTATCTAAATTAACTTGTAGATTTAGTCCCATACCAATCAAACTACCAAGGGACAACTTTATTGCAAAAGAAAGTGAGCTCAACGTCATCTAGGTATCCCCAGTTACCCCATGTCCATGGACCTTTTTCCATTACTCCAGAAGTCATTGCCAGAGCAGATCTCTTTCCCACTGCTACCTGCTGCCTCCTGAGTAGACTCCCTCAGGCCATATTTCTGTCAGACCTTGCCTACTGTAGGTGGGTCTCCTGGGCCTCAGAGAACATAGTATCATCACCTGCCACAAGGTTGGATCTCATGGGAGGGACTTGAGAAGTCTAATCATTTACCTATTTCCCTCCCTGGGCCTCTCTCTTCTTCCTTAATGAATTAGTATATTCCCAGTCTTTCCCCAGTGATTCTGAACACCAAACTGCCAATATATAAACTTCATTCCCCATCCTGCACTGCCAGCTGCCTTCCTCCTCAGCCCCATTTTCCATTCCCAAATTCCACTCCAGACCCACTTGTCCCTTCCATTGTGCTCTCTGGATTCGTTGTTCAGTCATTCAGCCGTGTCTGACTTTTCATGACCCCGTGGACCAAAGCATATCAGGCCCTTCTCTGTCTGGATTTACTGCTTCATAATTAATAAGCTTCTTGGATCTTAAATTTCCTACCTATTCTTCAAGACTTCAACTGAAACCTCTCAATTAAACTTTCATTGATCCCCATAAGCCGAAGCAATTGCGTTGTCCTTTTCTAATGTCATAATTCTGTATACTCTCCTTGGATGCCCTTTTCAACATTGGTTACATTTCCCCTTGTTTTTCCCCAACTCCAAATATTTCTTACTCCCTGTTGATAATTCCAAGTTCATGCTCCACTACCATCACTCAACAACTTCTCCTTTAGGGTCTAAGCTATTCAGATTTATTACCCAATCCGGTGCCTGGTGGCACTTATCAATGGACATTCTCCCTCCTTTTATAATAAGTTCAGTACCTACCTCAGTTTTTCTCTTTCCTCCTGTTCTTATACTAGGGGATTTCAGCATAAAATACCCATGACCTACTCCTCTTTTCCACCATTACTACTCATATATCCTTGACATTGCCTTCACCCATGGGCTTTGAAATTCATTTATCTGATTTTGATATTCCACCAATTCTGTCTTTCCCTTCTTTTTATAAATTGTTGGTCTTTTTTCCCCTCAAGTTTATTATTGTTTTATTTTAAAAAATTTTTAATCGATTTTGAACTTAAATACAAAAAGAGAAGGAATAAAAGGAACATTTCTACGCACACAGCAGAACATAGAGGATTCAATATAAAACCATAAGCCACCAGTATTAGAACCCCTAACCCTGTTCTTCATACTTTCTGGGACCTGTAATCCCTCTGATTCTCAGTTCTTCCCTGGCCATCACCTCTGTACCAGCCACACTGTCCTTCCTTCTGTATCTCAATTCTCTGGTGAATCAGTTCAACTTACACCATCCTCTATGCTTAAATCTCACCAATGACAAGTCCCTACCTGGAATTATTCCTAGCATCCCCCCCTTCTTTGGCCATACTCACTTACTGCTAAGTGGAGTTGGGGAAAAAATTACAAAACCATACTGACTGAATTCACTATAAATTTGCTACATAATCTCAACTGGGCCTCCACTGCAGCTAGGCACCGTTTTATATTTCCCTAATCAGTTTGTTATCCCACTCACTGCAGGGGATATTCCAAACAATTGTGTTTCTTTGCAAACCTTCTAGGACACCCCACACCCTCTCAGCTGAGGATCTTGCCTTGTATTTCACTGAAAATATTGCAACTGTTCACTGAGAGGTTCTTTTCTCTCCTCCTCATCTCGTGTCATCCAGACATGTTACTCTTCTATCCTCTCATATCACATGAAGAAGCAGTCTTTCTCTTTGACAAGGGAAATCCTGCAACGTGGACCCTTGATCTCTTCCTCTTCTGTCTTGTCCAAAAGATTGCATCCACTATGATTTCCACTCTCTCCCTACTCTTCAATCTCTTTCTACTGGCTGCTTCCCAGCTGCCTATAAATATGTCCCTACCTCCTTCATCCTCAGAAAGCCTTCATTTTGTCTGACCATTTCCTCTATCTTTTGTCCTGTATCTCTTCTTCCCTTCTCAGCTGAACTACTTGAGAAAGTGGTTTACACTCAGTGCTTCCACTTTCTCTCCTCTCACTAGATTCTAAGCCCTCCGCAATTTGGCTTTCTACTTCATCGTTCAACGGCAACCATGGACTTTTCTCAATTTCCATCCTTCTTGACCGTTCTGTAGCTTTTGACACAATTGATCACCCTCTTTTTTGATACCGTCTTCTCTAGATTTCTTTGAAACTGCTCTCTTCTGGTTTTCCTCCTACCTATGTGACCCCTCTTTTTTAGTCTCCTTTTCTGGATCTTCACCCAGGTCTCACCCAATACCAGTGGTTGTATCTCGAGGCTCTCTCCTGGGTCCTCTTCTCTTTTCCCTCTATACTTGATGATTACATAAGCTCTCATGAGTTAAATTTTCATCTCTGTGAAGATGATTCCTAGTCCTATATATCCTAGTCTCTTTCCTGAGCTACTGGCCTGCATCACCAAATATATTTTGGACATCTCCAACTGGAAATGCTGGAGGCATCCTGTAGGGGTTTGTGGACATTCAGGGAAAACTAACACCTCTTATTTGAGGACTTGCTGAACCTTTTTAGGGTTGCTTTCTACCTTTGATGCCTAATCTGTCACCCAACTCTCACCTGTGGTTCCAAGAAGCATGCACAGCAGCCTAGTAAACCATTTCGGCAGATGGGTTAAACCAGGTTGAGAATAACCAACAGGCCTTAAACCTATCATTGAGGTAAGGGGAATGTCTACCCCAAGCATGTAAAGACTTCCCCTGGCAGAATGAGCGGATGAAAACAACTTGTTCCAATGGCCACAAAGGCAGCTGAAGCAGGCATTGTGGAGCCCTAAGAGCTTGGTTAGACATCAAAGACACCGAGGTCATCCACTGCATCCCGTCCTGTCATCAGCCATCTTGACTTTTGTCTTGCCACTGAACTTAGATGATTCTTGAAGATAGAGTGAGGCTGATGACTCCTTGCAACTCTGCCTCACTTAAATATAATTTATACTTGAGTCAAAAGACATCATCCATATCATTTGCAGTAGTTCAAAAGAAATGTAAGATGTGCAAATTTAGAGACATTTTCACCCCAAATATTCATATGGATTATTGGTGCCCAACCTGTGGTAGAGCCTTCTGAGCTCATGCTGGTCTGATCAGTCACAGTCAGATACACTACATCTTGACCCCAACATAGTGATGTCATTTTGTTCTTCTTCAAGAATGAAAGACAACAACCAGTCAACCAACCAACCAGTCAACCAACCAAACAACCAACCAACCAAAAGATGGAGATATCAGATCCATTGACATGTTGAAGTATTTAAGGAATGGATAGGAATCCATCAGGCATTGTTCTGGACAATAAGCATTCTGCATCTACCTGTGTAGATGGTCTACCTGTATTGACTTCCAACATAATGATGTCATTTTGGTCTTCCAGTACAAAGAACAACAACTAGGTATCTCAAACTCACGTCCCAAATAGAACTTATCTTTTTTCCCAAACCATTCCCTCTTGATTTTTTGAAATATGGTGTCCAGACTTTTTACTTGGTCATGATTTTCAGGGAATCTAATGATTATTAAATTGTCTTCCTTTGACCTGTGTTTCCAGGTCTGTTTGTTGTATTTCTGGATGTCTTATAGATATCTTAAACTTAACATCTTCCAAACTAAACTCATCTTTCCCCTAAAAACCCTCCCCTCTTCCAAATTTTTCTATTACTGTGAAGGGTATCATCAACCTCCCAGTGATCCAAGTCCACAACCTGGGTGCCATCCTTGACTTTTCAATCCCATTCATCCCCAATGTCCAATCTGTTGCCAAGTCCTGTTGATTCTTTTCTTCTCTGATTTTGCCATCATCCTCATACACACCCTCATCACCTCACTTCTGGACAAGTTCAATAGCCTGCTTATTGGGCTTCCTGTTTCAAGTCTTTCCCAATCTGTTTTTCACTCAGCTGTAAAACTGATGTTGCCAAAGTACAGGTATGTCACTCTCTGCTTTAATCAATAAACTCCAATGGCTCCCTATTACCTCCAGGAACAAAGATTGTCTGTTTGCTATTTAAAGCCCTTCACAACCTTGTTCTTTCTTATCTTCCCAGTCTTCTTACACTTTACACCCTCCATATATTCTATGATACAGCTGTAGTAGTCCACTTGCTGTTCCCCCAAGCATGACGTGCCATCTCCAGATTCTGTTTCTTTTTGGCTGTTCCCCATGCTTTGAATTCTTTCCCTCCTCACACCTGCCTCCAGTCTTTCTTGGTATCTTTCCAGACTCAGCTCAAATCCTACCTTTTGCAATAGAGCTTTCCCGGTGCCCTCCCCCTTCCATATCCCTATCTTTTATCTCCCCGCTTTCCCTCTGAGGTTACCTTATAGTTACACTGTACATATATGTTCATTGTTGTTTTCATCTCATCTTCCCTATTAGAATGCAAGCCTGTTGAGGGCAGGAATAATGTTTTTACCTTTCTTTGTGCTTGGCATAATGCCTGACACATTGTAAGCAATTGATAGGCTATTGATATTTATTGATATTTAATTGATAGCAATTAAAAGCTAGTTGACTGATAGTTAAAAATGATAAAAAGATTCATTTAGAATGACAAATGGTAAAGAATTTTGAAGGAAACAATGGGGGAAAGTAGGAAAGAAAGGGACCTTGCATTATCTGGTCTTGGATGATGAGGTAGCTTCTTTCTTTGACAAAGCTAACTTCTCCTCCTGTAGCCTTGTTCCAACACCCTCCTGTCTTCTCCAGCAGATTTCTTATACTCTTTTCTCCCTACTTCCCTTTCGTCTTTAGTCTTTCCCTGTCAACTGGTAGCTTGGTGAATTCATCACTCCATCTGTGGAGTTCAGATCTTGTTTCTCTCTTCACAGCATTTCTGTCACACATTCCCTCCTTTCTACTCATAAAGCCACCATCCTAATTCAGGCTTTTAGCACTTCTTACCTGGACTATTGCAGTCACCTCCCCATTGGTGTCCCTGCCTTAAGTCCCTCTTCACCCAAGCACATCCTACACACAGGCACCACAGTGATTTTCCTAAAGTGCAGATCTGACCATGTCATTCCTCTACTCGGTAAGCTCCAGCAATTCCCTATTACCTCTAGAAAAATATAAATCCTTATTTGGGACATTTAGAGCTCTTCTGAACCAGGCGCAATGCTACCTTTCCTGCCTTACTGCACATTACTCCCCTCCATGCTTTGGGCAAACTAAACAGAACTTCTGCTCTTTTTGACACATGGTGCTCTGTTTCCCTAACCCTCCCTCCTTTCCCATTCCACTTGAAACCCAAGAATGTGGGCCTCTCCCTTGGCCTTACCTGATGGTCTTGCAAGATCTGGTCTTGCTCCAGCTTAGGACTTAGTGGAGCAGTAGAGGCCTGACAACTGTATGGCAAATGCTCCAAATAACTAATGAGAGAAATGAATGAATTTAAAAACTGAGAATTCAGAACTCTGGTCAACACAATGATCAACCACAATTCCTGAGGATTTATGATGAAACACGTTAGTCTCCTCCTAACAGAGAAGCAGTGGACTCCGGGTGCAGATCAAGACCTATTTTTTAGACATGGTCAGTGCAGAAATTTATTTTGCTTAGCTGCAGACTCGTTATAAGGGTTTTGTTTTTCTTTTTCTCCCAGTGGAGAGGGTGGAGGAAGGAGAGAAAATAGATTTTTGTTAATCTTTTAAAAAGAGAGAAATTAATTTAAAAAAAGAAAATCAAAAAATTTGAAGTATTATCTTACATACGTCATGTTGGCCTAGATGATCAATGTTGCAGTGGCTATGGGAAGACAGGAACTCTAATATGCTATTGGTAGAGTTGTGAATTAACCAAACTGTTCTGAAAAAGATTTGGGGATTTTATGTGAAAAGTTATTTAATTGTTCATACCACCTACTGGGTTTATACAACCAGAAGGTCAAGGACAGAAAAAAGGTCTCCTATTGTACCAAAATACTCACAGCAGTGTTATGTGTAGTAGCAGAAAGCTGGAAATAAATTATGTACCTAAGGATTGTGGGGAATAGTTGAACAAAGTATAGCATATGAATATGATGGAATATTGCTATCTGGCAAGGAACAATAAATGAAAAACATGCAGAAAAACATGGGGAAACTTGTTTAAACCAAGGAGTAAAGAAAATAGAATCAAAAGAACAACAGACACAATGAAAAGTAGGGCTCCATTCACACCCAATTAATCTATCAATCAAGACAGTAAACCAGGTTTTAAGGCACTTTCTTATAACTTCATCACAGCATGTGGACAAGACTTTAATCAATTTAAAAGGACAATGAGACTGGGCCATTGGATGAAAAGCAGATGCCAGCACAAAGATTCCTTGTGATTACTTAAGACCATCAAATTATGTCTCTGGACCTATATATAAAAAAGGCAAGCAATTCAGAGTTGTCCATCCAGCTGGGGGCTGGTTGCAGAGCACCTCCAAACAAACCCCTCAGAGGAAATTTTGCTCAGAGGAAAGAGAGAGTTTCTATCTCTCTTCTAGCCACAAAGACATGTAATTGGGGGAATTTCAGAGATCCTGAAGTCTGATCAGAGGGGAGTTGACCATAGGAAGCTTGAGATAGACATGCTAAGGTAGCAATCCTTAGAGCTCAGTAGAGAGCTAAACCTAAGGGGAACTCAGGAAGATTCCACAGACAGAGAAAAGGACATTGGTAACCAGGAGTCATTATGACTCTTTTCTTTAGTCACATATGTGAGAAGCACGAATGTGCCACACATGACTATTATAGTCTAAGTTTGAGCTTCTCCTCAGAGACCTAACCCTGAGAAAATAAGGAGTGTGCTCCCCATTCGGGGAAAATATTTATGCAACTGCTGTTCTTGCTATACATTTCCCTCCCCCCCCCAAAGCTAATTGATGCTACTAGCTGATAATGATAGGGGAGTGTGAGGAAAAAGTACTGGAACTCTAAAAGTAGTAGTCAGCTGCCCTCTGGGGACCTGGCTTGCCAATTTAAGTGGTAATTGGGGAAATAGCCCCAGAAGGGATGCTATATGCTAGGGGGCTGGTATAATTTTGAGATCCTTTGCATTTACAAGGACTCCCAGGAGAGATTCTCCATCTGTGATTCTCATTCTTGGATACCCTACTCTACAGATTATTCATTAGAAAAAAAAATTAGAATTTTTTTAAGATTATAATTAGACAGTCTATTTTCTGGTATATTTACTTCATAAATCAGTACTGTTATTTTGAGACTAATTTTTTTTTCTCAGTCATATGATTAAGTTCTGATGTATTTATTAAATTCTTAACAAGTATGGAGGCTGATAAGAGTAGTGTGGATTTTGAGTCCCTAAAATACTCATACCTAGAAGTTTGTTTAGAACATACAATAATAGATCATAAATGTTCATTTTTTCCTTTTTTTACTTTTAAGAAGAGCCAGACAGTCCTCCGAAAGCTTGTCTGAAATCTTTACGGACTATTGGTCCGTAGGATAAGGATTGTTAACTACCTTGGAACTCAGAGTATTAGACCCTAAGTGCTGAATCCCATTTGAGGAAAACCATATACCTTATTAGGGACTAGTCTGAGTTTATCCTTTTAAATTAATCTACTTACCTCAGTGAGAGCTTCTACCTGCACATTGGTAGGGATCCTTTGGTGTTCTATAGTGGAGACCTACAGGAAATCTATTTCTGGATGTATGGTGGGATCACTTTAATGTAAGAAAAGAATCCTTAGCGACAAATGCTACTGGGATACTGGAAGATTTTGTTCACCCTTCCAAGTGAATTGCTCTATTTGCTAAAGAGAATCATGGAGGAATTTTCATCCAGGACAGTTTAGTTTCTCACCCAAGAGTGAAGAGGTTCCTTCCAGTTGATCTCAGTCTCTAATCCTGGTGTGAAAGGGAGGCCCTAAGATGTTCTGAGAGCTCTGTAGGGACTAGAGTTTCCCTACAAAGGGGAGAATTAACTTTCTTCTCCTTTTTCTTTCCTTTACTGCTTTTGGGTTAGAGAAGTCCTCTACAAACACCAAGTCAGATGAAACCTAGGATAAATTTGTAAAATTATATCTTTTTTTTTAAGTGGCATCACTAATATATTTGGAAGTATAGAAGAATGCATATGGAAGTATGGAAGAAATAAATTTCCCGGTTATTTGTGAAGTATGTCACATGGACTTTTCCTTCTTACATATCTTTGCTCAAGAGATCTATTCTCTTAGTCTAATATAAACCTACTTCCTACCAAGCCTGGGATGGGGTTCCTTGAAGGACAGCCCTGTGACTTGTGTGCTGTGTCCTTGGAGGGAGAAGTGATTCCTGATTGGCCAAGAGATGCTCCCCTCCCCAAGACAGGACACTGCATAAGGTCAACATACTTTAGGAGAAGTAGGTGGGGAAAGAATAGTTACAAAGAAGCAAATGTGGCATTTTTTAAACTTTTTTTTTTAGGCAGTTGAGGTTAAGTGACTTGCCCAGGATCACACAGCTAGTAAGTGTCAAGTGTTTGGTCTGATTTGAACTCAGGTCCTTGACTCCAGGGCTGGTGCTCTATTCATTGCACCACCTACCTGCTCCTGCAAGTGTGGCATTTTGAAGGAGAAACCAGATATTTTCTTGGAGCTTCAGACATGAAGGGAATCTGCTGGTCCTCACTATGTCCTTGTTTCCTAGCACCAATAACTGTAGGTTATTGCTAAGAGTCAACTCCTGGTGGTGATTTTTCAGAGGTATACTGGTAAATGTTTACCAGATCTCTGAAAACACACGGCATACTTTGAAGTTTTTAAATTTTACATACATTTTCTTCATCACTTTCTTAAGTCTAAACAATCAATAAAACAATATAAACTAAGCCCTGATTCATAACATCTATTGATTTCTGAATTGTAAGTGCTCCCATTGACAATTTATGTCAGCTCCTGCTAGCTGGTAAGAGCTGGCTCCAGCACTCCTGTGCATTGTTCTTTCCTTGGTTGAGCTGAGAGCTCATCTTATTCTCAGGTGAAGAAATTCATTTAGTCTTGTACTCTTTGTTTTAATTTGTATAATTCACCCAATTTTTGTTTATTATTTGCTTTGATAAAGAAGTGTACTAGGTATTTATTCATAATGGTTTTGTTTTTGTTTTTTTTTTTGGTGTGTGGGTGTGTGTAACCAGCATTTGGTGTGAAGAAGTTAAGCAGGTGAGTTTAAGCTTTAAGAAGGGTATTCTGAAACCCTTCATTATACTCATGAGCTACAGCTATGGTATGGGGTAGACAGACACAGGGCCAGTGAGGTGGCACAGGTTAGAGTGCTGGCCCTGGAGTTAGGAGAAACTGAGCTCAAATTTGGCCTCAGATGCTCACTAGCTATGTGACCCTGGACAAGTGCATGATGCCAGGGCAGCTTCTATCCTGCAGTTGAAGAAATTAAGACTTACAAAAAGTTAAGTTTTCTGGGAAGATGGCAGAGTAGGTCAGAAAATTCCAGGCTCTCTAAATTTCTTCCACAAACACAACAGAACATTACCTTGAAGTGAACATAGAACAGAAAAAATAAAGCGGGTTAAAGTAGTTATCCTCCCAATACAACTTGAGAGGACCTCAGGAAAGATTCAACCTCCAGGAGAAGAAGTTTGTCCTAACTGAAGTGCAAACACCTCCAGGCCAAGAAGCTCGGGGGCAGCTGAGTCAGGGAGTAGACTTGGCCCTCAGAAGCTCACCCCTACGGACAGTGTGGGGGTCTGACAGCTGAATAGAGGAAGATTGAAAGATACTGTGCTATCTTAGGATGTTAGGCAAAGTTGTGCTGACCAGACACAGTCCTGGGCTGTGGCTGTGGATGAGAAGGAGCTCACAAGAGAGGGTTAGGGACCCTCCAGGCTGTGGGCACTTTGAGGAGAGCAGGGTTTCTGGTTCTGGCTCCAGGGCAGAGAGAAGAACTGAAGTTTGCAGCTTGGGAGGGATGCAGGGAGCAAGAGCTTTTGTGGGACAATGTGGCTTGGGGGTGAATAGGAGTGCCCAGACAGAGTTCAGAAAATAATATAGGACCTGAGGCCTGGGGCACAATTACCCACACCTTGGACTAGAACCTGATTACAGTAATAAGCTGCTAAAAAGAAAATGAAATAAAAACAAAATGAATTCGGCAAAGGAGAAAGAACCCAGCCATAAGCAGCTGGTATAGGGATAGAGAAGATCTATGTTTATATTCAGAGGAAGATACAGAAGTAAAAAAAGCCACTTTTACCTCAAAGAGAAACATCAAATGGTCACAAACCCGAAAAGAGTTCTTGGTAGAATTTTTAAAAAGGACTTCAAAAACCAAATAAGAGAGATGAAGAAAAAATTAGGGGAAAAAAATAAGAGCTATCCAAGAACATCAAGAAAGTTATGAAAAGAGAGCCATCCAATTAGAAAAAGAGATCCAAGTACTTAAGGAAGAAAATAACTCTTTGGAAACTAGAATTGGGCAAGGGAAAAGCAAATAATATTATAAAACACTATGAAATATTATAAAACAAAATCAAAAGAATGAAAAAATAGAAGAGAATTTGAAACATCTCATTAGAAAAACAACTGATCTGGAGAACAGATAGAGGAGAGACAACATAAGAATTGTTGGAACTACCTGCAAGTCACAATAAAAAAAAAGAATGTTGAAACAATATTATAAGAAATTATCGGGCAGCTAGATGGTGAAGTGGATAGAACACTGGCCCTGGAGTCAGGAGGACCTGAATTCAAATCCAGCCTCAGACACATAATACTCACTAGCTGGGCAAGTCACTTAACCCCAATTGCCTCACCCAAAAAACAAAAAAAAAAACAAAAAAAAGAAATTATCAAGGAAAATTGCCCTGAAGTTCTAGAACAAGAGGGGGTAAAGTAGAAATAGAAAAAATCCACCAATCACCACCCAAAAATCCTAGGATGAAAACTTTCAGGAATATTGTAGTCAAGTTTCCAAGCTCCCAGGTTAAGGAGAAAATATTATAAACAACAAGGATTAAAAAAACCAATTTAAATACTGCAGAACTACAATCAGAATTATGGAAGACCTAGCAATTTCTACATTGAAAGACTGTAGGTCTTGGAATATTATATTTTAAAGATCAAAAGAGTTGTGTGTAGGGATTAAAATTATCCAATCTACAATAAAAGAGACTGAGGCAGAGCTCTGTGCCAACGACACTTTATTAAAGGTCCATGGTCACCTCCAATGAAGTGGACCTCAGATCTTCCTCATGATCAGAGAAGCTGCCTTCTTCCAGGAACTTGTTTTTATAAGGTTTGATACCCAAAAATACAAAAGAGGCATGGTGAAACACAGAATCTCATTGGTTGATAGACCTTGCTTTTGCGGGCCAAAGATGACATATTAACAGGGGGAGTTACAGGATGGGCAAAGCATGGGCCATCTCCACTAAGTGGTCATAAGATGGTCAGTTGTTCATGTTGAATGAGAGAGAGAGACCAGGAGGTACAAAAATAAACTAAGGGACTTTCCAAGCATTAAGGCATCCCATCCATGCTTGAGTTCGGACATGGAATTTGAGTAAAACAGGATGAGGATATCTTTGTCATCAAGTGAGCCTCATAATTTTGTAAACAAGTAGTAAACATTACATTAAAGTTTGAGGTCCACTATAAGAACCTATCTAATAATCCCTACATGATTTATGTAAAATGTCAAACTGACTAATACTAATTGGAACAGACTAGGGGTCCAAATGAATTATTTCTTACTTGGGTTTGTAACCAAAAATAAATTACTTAGCAAAGTTAAGTATAATCCTGAATGGAAAAAAAATGGACATTTAATAAACTTTTCAGACCAGAACTCAATGGAAAATTTGACATATAAGATCCAGGAGAAATATAAGGTAGACATTAAAGACCAACTATAAAGGACTCAATAAAGTCAAACTGTTTACTTCTTATATGTGAAAATGTAATCATTATTCTTAAGACTATCATTATTACTTAGGTAAAGGTTGGGTCTAAGCTGAGAATGATGGAATGATTCTAAAAAATAAAATTGGGCACAAAAAGGTAAAATGGAGTAATTATCTCATAGGAATGAGATATGAAAGGAAGAACTGATACAGAGGAAGCAGGTTGGGGGTGGAGGGCTATGGACCCTTACTCTCATTGGATCTAGAAAAGAGGGAACACCATGTACATCTAGAAGGATATCTTCTAAATTTATAAAGAAATAAGAGGTTGAGGGGACAGGATAAGGGAGGGACTTTTAGAAAGGTATGTAGAATAAGATTTAGGAGGTGAAGAAAGAGGTTAAAGGAGGGATTCTTAGAGGATTGAATAAGGAATAGGATGGTGAAAGGAGAGGATAAGGAAGGGATTCTTTAAAAGGGTGTGGGTTAGGGAGATAGTGGTTAGAAGTAAAATTGGAAGCATGAGAAGGAATAGGGTAAAAAGAGAGGCTGAGGACAATAGAGAGGAAAAATAGGATTATAACTTTGAATGTGAATGGGATGAATTCACCCATAAAACAGATCACCGATAGCAGAATGGATTAAAAATCACAATCCAACAATATGTTGTTTATAAGAAACACATTTAAAAGTGATAGATGCAGAGTTAAAAGAAAACACTGGAGTAGAATTTATTATGCTTCAGCTGAAGTTAAAAAAAAGCAGGAATAGCAATCATGATCTCAGATAAAGTTAAAACTAAAATAGATTTAATTAAAAGAGATAAACAAGGAAACTACATTATGATAAAAGTTTCCACAAACAATGAAGCAATATCAATACTAAAGCTATATGCACCAGATATTATGTCATCTAAATTTTTAAAAGAAAACTTAAATGAATTACAGGTGGAAATAGATGGTAATACTATAATGGTGGAGGACGTTAATCTTTCCTTCTCTGAACTAGATAAATCTAACTAAAAGATAAATAAGAAAGAAGTCAAGGAAGTGAATAGAATTTTAGATAAGTTATTCTGGAAAGAATTGAATGAGAATAGAAAAGAATATGTCTTTTTATCAACAGTACATAGTACCTTTAGATTAGCCATATATTAGGGCATAAATTTTTTAAAGTTAAAAGCAGAAAAGCAGAAATATTAAATGCATCCTTTTTAGATCACAATGCAACAAAATTATCTTTAATAAGGGACCGTGGAAATGTAGAATAAAAACTAGAGTGGGTTATAGAACATATCATAGAGACAATAATTTCATGAAAGAGGAATGACAATAATGAAATAATATATCAAATTCTATGGAGTAATGCAGTAATGCAGTAATCAGAGGAAAATTTGTATCTCTAAATGCTTACATCAATAAAATAGAGAAAGAGCAAGACCAATGAATTGGGTTTGCAATTAAAAAAAAACCTAGAAAAATAACAAACTAAAAACCCCCAGTTAAGCACTAAATTTGAAATCCTAAAAATTAAAGATGAGATTAACGAAATTGAATTTAAGAAAATCATTAAATTAATAAATAAAAAGAGGAGTTGGTTTTATGAAAAAAAACCAATAAAATAAACCATTGAATATGATTTTAAAAAAGAGAGAAGAAAACCAAATCACTAATATTAAAAATGAAAGAGGTGAATATACCACTAATGAAGATGAAATCAAGCAATTACAAGGAGTTATTTTGCTCAATTACATGCCAATAAAATTAACAATTTAAGTGAAATGGAAGAATATTTACAAAAATATAGAGTGCCTAATTAGCAGAAGAGGAAATAGAATATCTAAATAAATCTATTTTAGAAAAAAAAATTGAAAAGGCCATAAATGAACTTCGTAAGAAAAAAGCACCAGTCCCAGACAGATTTATAAGTGAATTAATTCTATCAAACACTTAAAGACCAACTAATTCCAATATTAATTTAGTTGGAATAATAGACAAAGAAGAGGTCTGACCAAACTCCTCTTATGAAACCAATATGATATTGATACCTAACCCAGGAAGAGTAAAAACAGAGAAAGAAAATGATAGACCAATTTCATTAATGAATCTGGATGTAAAAATCTGAAATAAAATTCTAACTAGGGAATTACAAAAATTTATTACAAAGATTGTACATTGCGACCAAGTGGGATTTATACCAGGAATGCAGGGATGGTTTAACATAAGGAAAACTATTGATATAATTGATTAAATCAATAATAAAAGTAACAAAAATCATATGATTATATCAATAGATAAAGAAAAAGCTTTTGATAAAGTACAGCACTCATTTCTATCAAAAACATTTGAAATCATAGGTATGATTGGGTTTTTCCTTAAATTGATAAGAAGCACTTACCCAAGACCATCAACACGTATTATTTATAATGGGAAGGCCAGAAGCCTTCCCAGTAAGATCAGGTGTGAAACAAGGATGACCAGTGTCAGCAATATAATATTGGAAATTCTAGCAATAGCAATAAGAGAATAGAAAGAAATAGAAGGAATCAGAATGGACAATGAGGTAATAAAACTATTTCTTTTTACAGATGATATACTTGGAAAATCCTGAAGACTCAACTAAAAAGGTGGTTGAAACTATTAATAATTTTAGCAAAGTAGCAGGATATAAAGTAAACCCACATAAATCATCAGAATTCCTATGTATCACCAGCAAAACCCTGTAAGAAGAGATAATAAAGGATACCCTATTTAAAATAGTTCTAGAGAGTATAAAATGCCTGCAAATATACTAGTCAAAACAAACATAGGAACTATATGAACAAAATATTAAAAAACTTTTTATACAAATAAAATCATATTTAAATAATTGGAAAAATATTAGTTGTTCATGAGTAGGCAGGGCCAATGCAAAGGAAAGAGGTTTAGTAGTACTAGATCTTAAACTATATTATATATAAGGCAGTAATTATCAAAACTATCTGGTACTAGCTAAGAAATAGAAAGTTAGATAAGTGGAGCAGAGTAGACATAAAATTTACAGTAGCAAATGAACTTTGTGTTTGACAAGTATAATAAGGTTTTGGGATAAGAATTTATTATTTGGTAAAAATTGTTGGGAATGCTGGAAAGCTATTTGGCTGAAATTGGGCATAGACCAATACCTTACACTATTTAACAAGATGAGGTCTAAATGGATACCTGACCTAGATCTAAAGGGAGATATTATAAGAAAATTGGAAGAACATGGAACATATATTACTTATCAGTCTTATTTATAGGCGAACAATTTATGAATAAACAAGACATAGAGAGTATTTGGAGGTGTAAAATGGATAATTTTGATTACATCAAATTAAAAAAATAGTTTTGTATAAATAAAACCAAAGTAGCCAAGATCAAAAAGAAAGTAGAAAATTGGGGAAAAAATTTTATAGACAGCTTCTCAGATAAAGGTCTCATATCTCAAATATATAAAGAATTTTGTCAAATTCATAAGAATACAAGTCATTCCTCAATTGAAAAAAATGATTAAAGATATAAATAGGCAGTTTTCTGATGAAGAAATCAAAACAAGTTGTGGTTATATGAAAAAATGCTCTAAATCATTATTGATTAGAGAAATGCAAATTAAAACAACCTTCAGATATCATTTTATACCTATCAGATTAACTGAAATGATAGAAGAGGAAAGTGACAAATGTTAGAGGGGGTATGGAAAAATTGGGATACTAATTCATTGTTGGTGGAACTGTGAATTAATCTAGCTATTTTGGAGAGCAATTAGGAATTACGCCCAAAGAACCATAAAACTGTTTATACCCTTTGACCCAGTAATGCTACTATGAGGTCTCTTTCCCAAGATGATTAGGGAAAGAATCTATATGTTCTAAAATATTTATGGCAGCCCTCTTTGTGGTGGCAAAGAACTGGAAATTGTGGAGATGCCCATCAATTGGGGAGTGGTTTAACAAGTTGTAGTATATGATTGTAATGGATTACTACTGTGCTATAAGAAATGATGAGTTCAATGATCTTAGAAAAACATGGAAAGACTTGCATGAAATGATGAAGTGAAATGAGCAGAACCAAGAGAATACTGTATACAGTAACAGCAATATTCTTTTAAGAATAACTTAGAGCAAATAAGTCATTTTGACTATTATAAATACCCAAATTAACTACAAAGGACTTATGAAGGAAGATGCTATCTGCATCAAGAGAAAGAACTGATAAATAGAAGTATGTATAGTATGGTTTTACATATATATTCATATATATGTATACACACATATTTGAGTCTAATAGCAGCTGTTTCTAGAGTGAGAGTGGGAGTGGCAGGGAGGGAGGGAAAAAGAAAGTTACATGTTAACTTTATATTTAAGAGGAAAAGCAAGTTGTGCCTAATAGATTTTCACTTTCATGTGCAATCCTCTTTTTATTTCTATTCTACTTTGTTACGGAAATGGTTGTTTTATTTCTTAAGTTCTGAATAAGAATTTTTTTAAAGTTGAGTTTCTCACCTAAGTATTCATAGTTGGTATTTGACAGAGCTAAGAATGGAAGCCAGTTTTCTTGGATCCTGTCCTAGTGTATGTCATGGTATGATGTGCAGACAACAGTGGATAGAGAATCAGGGAGACTCGAGGTCAAATCCCATCTCAGACACTTCCTAGCTGTCTGACTTTGGGTAAGTCACTTAGCCTCTCTCTATCTTAGTTTCCTCAACTACAAAATGAGGAAAATAATAACATCTGCTTCTCAGGATTGTTGTGAGGGTTGAATGAGATATTTGTTAAGTGCTTAGCGCTGAGTCTGGCTCATAGTAGGTACTTAATATATGCTTGCTCCCTTTTCCCCTCTTCCCATACAATAGTTGGCCACTTCAACCCCAAATCTTAAAAGGAATGAAGATAAGATTCTAGTGCCAGTGTGCATAGTCACATTTAAATATGAAGACCCAACAGGTATATGAGGATACTCTAGTCTATACTGTATGCCATAGTAGATAAGACCTGGGTTCCAGCCCTGCTTCGGATACATACTGACTTTGCCACTTTAGACAAGTCATTTAACTTCTCAGTTGCCTTAGGCAACTCTAGTTCAAGGCTATCAGTTTGCATAATTGGTACTTATTTATGTTGGTAGAGAGTTTTCACATCAGAAGTTCCCTACAACAAGGAAATCACAGATCTAGTCCCCCAAACCACCCCCTCCACTTGCAGAAAGGTAAAATTCATCTGAATTGTTAAAATAAGAACATTATAATAAGTAACATTTAATGTGCATGACTCCAGAGTAGAATGTAAGCTTGGCTCCTTGGGGCAGGGATTGTTTCATTTTTATCTTTATAGCTCCAGTGTTTTTTAGTAAGTGCTTAATATATATTTGTTGAAATTTTGAATGTTAAAGTTGTGGGATATGATTGTAATGGAATATTATTGTGACGTAAGAAATTATGAGCAGGATGATTTCAGAAAAAACCTGGAAAGACTTACATGAACTGATACAGAGTGAAGTGAGCAGAACAAGGAGAACATTATACACAGCAACAGCAATATTGTATGATGAATAACTGTGAATGGTTTAGCTGTTGTCAGCAATACGATAATGCAAAAGCTCTATCCACCTCCAGAGAAATAACTGATGGCCTCTGAAAGTAGACTTACGCATTCTCTCTCTCTCTCTCTCTCTCTCCCCCCCCCCATTTCTCATCCCTCCCCCCTTCAGATGGCTAATAATGGAATTGTTTTACATGATTACACATGTATAACCTATATCAGATTGCTTACCATCTCAGGGAAGGGGGAGGAGAGGGAGGGATAGAATTTGGAACTCAAAATTTAACAATGAATGTTAAAATTGTTTTTTATATGCATTTGGGGAAAAATAAAATATTTAAAAAAAAGAAATCTTGAATGTTACTACTTTGATCTCTGCCTTGAAGAAACCATGGCAGCATGCAGGATTTGCATCACTGGTAAATAGTGGGACAGATGGGCAGGCAGAGCAAATCTAAGGTGGATTGGGTGGGAAGTAGTTTTTTATTTAGTCTGGGTCATAGTTGTCTCATTTTTAATAGCAGATTTACACCCTATTTTAAAGATAATTACTAGAGTCCTAAAAATGATGAGATGTCATCAAATCATAGATTCATAGATGAATTAGAGATCGATTATCTAGTTCAACCTCCTCATTTGACAGATGAGGAGACTGAGGCCCAGAGAAGGGAAACAATTTGTCAAAGTTCACATAAATAATAGTAATTAATAAAATAAACTAATTAATAATGATGAAATTAAAAATAATTTGAGCCTGGGTTTTTCTGACTCTTTGCTTCCCTTTAGGGTCTTGGGTATATAAATGGAGAAAACATGGTCATAATAAATAACTCAATTGTGAGAATTAATGCATTACTCACTGTCTATTTATATTAGTAACAGCTAAAGAAAGCTGTCACAGGAACTAGCCATTTCTCTCTCTCCCTCTCCCTCTCTCTCCCTCTCTCTCTCTCTTTCTCTTTCTCTCTCCCTTCCCTCCTTCCTTTGTTTTTTTTTTCCATTTTCTCTCAGCACTGAGAGCCAAATTGAAGACCTCACATCACAGGTTTTTAAAAAACAGGACTTCACCTTTGAAAAGGTGAAATAACCTAGGAATAGGTAAAGAATAGGTTGCAGGTGCCCCATCTCTACTTCAGGGACCAATGAAATTGGTCCACTTGCTTCTTTGGGTAGCCCCTAAATATCAAAAGGCAAAGATGAAGGCAGAGAGCAAATCTCTTCTCTGACTACAAATGGAAAGAGACTTAAAAATAAACCCAAGGTTCAGGTTCCAATCCTCCAAATGTCAATCAAATGACTCTTTTTTTTTTAAAAAAATATGTTTGTGAGACTGGAGGGCTTCTTTGAAAACAACTCTTAAAAGGGACCTTTCTCCTTCTTCCACCCCAGGTCTCTGAAATTCTGTTAGACTAAGGTCACACTTGGGTTTTGTTATTTTTTAGATGGGGAGTGGGTGTGGGAGAAAGGGAAACCAGCCTCTAGCCCTAACTCCCTCAAGTTTTTGACTGATTTTAAGTTTTTTACATTTATCCTCTTAGGAAACAGGCTCATCTATGAGGTTTTCCCTAGAGTGTCCCAGCCCTTAGCTCATGTGCTGGTCTCCTTGACACTCACTGCTACTGGCAAGGTTACAGACCCCATATTAACTGAAGTTGGGGTTGATGAAAGTGGGAACCAAATGGGCTGGTAGTAATTTCATTCCTGGGGCCCAGCAGTCTGTGAAGCTTCCCATGATGGAGTCAGCCCACCAAACAAATTATCTCCCTCCACAAATGTGATCACCAAACCCAGTGAAAATGATGGAAAATGCACCCAGAATGGTCATTCTAAGCACCGCAGTGAGATGAGGTCAGGCACATTTTCTACTTTTATTAACTCCCCATCTCATTTCCCACTGGATTCCGAACCTGTTTCTCTGTCCTCCAGCTCCAGGCAGCACTCTTCTCTCCTCATCTTTTATATTGCAGCAAATGACTTCTCTGAGAAGATTGAGGCTACCTCATAGGATCAGAGAGTTTAGACCTTGGAGGGACCTTAGAGACAGACATCTAATCCAATCCCCTCATTTCAAAGTGGCCCAAAAGTCACTGAGGTCACATAGGAAGTAAGTGGCTCACCCAGGATTCAAACCCAGATCTTATGCTCTCAAATTCAGTGTTCTTCCTCTCCTCCTCCTCCTCCTTTTTCCCATAAAGGGGGAAAAATGTCACCTAGAATCTTTATTCAGATGGGTATTGCTACCATGATAGAAATTACAGTTTGATTCAACATCAAAGGCTATTTCCTTTGGCAATCTCAGTACTGACCTTACCCACAGAGCTCTATATACAGAGGAACCCCCCACTCTCTCTGTCTCTGTCTCTCTGTCTGTCTCTCTCTCCCCTCTCCTCTCTCTTTCTCTCTCTCCTCTCCCCACCTTGCCTCTCTCTCTCTTTTCTCTTTTCTATCTCTCTCCCCCTCTCTTCTCTCTCTTTCTCTTCCTGCCTGAAAGCAGAGCCTGGTACTTTGTGGGTGATAGACAAGAAAGGGAGCTTAGCCACACTGACCCCATCATATAGTTCCCAAGAGGAGAGAAGGAAGGTCAAATTTCACTTCTTGGCTTGGTTGGTCTCCTGCCCACATCCCCACTTCATCCTAGATTCATCATGAAGCTATGTCCAGATCAAATCACATGTCCTTTAGCTTCATCCAGTCTTAACCAAGAACCTCCCCACCTCACTGTCCATTAAGTAGTGTGAGGGAGAGGATGAGGCCTGGGGAGACATAGCCAATAATGATGACAGAAAGTCCAATTTCAGACTCTCTGCCTGAGTCCAAGGGCTCAGCTCATTCCTCACCCCTGTGCCCACTCCCCAAGTGGTCAGCATATCTTCTGATGGCTGGACAGGATGGCCTCTGATGTAGGAGATGACTAGGCTTCTGGAACACTTGCTTCGATAGCCTTTGATGAAATGTTTGGAGACCACGTGCCATCTCTAGGTTGCATGTTAGAGAGCAGAGGGCTGCCAGTGGTTAAAACAGAATGCAAATGGGATTAACCAGAGGGAGAATGTGAAATAGGTCAAGATCTCTGGGATCAAATTCCTTTACAAAATACTGTAATGCTAAGTTGTGACTCAAAAAACCATGAAATTGTCAGCATGATGAAAGGGAAAGTCTAGAGGAGACCAAGGTATCTAGGTTGGTAAAGAGGTCCAAGTCAGTCCTGACCCTGGGGAAATATTTGCTCAAGAAATGGTAGAGGCCTACCATTATCTAGCTGTGGAAAAACAGATCATGCATTTGGTAAACCTAGTGTATTTTCTGTTTGCTCAGCCAGGTAACAGAGTCCAGCCTTGATAGCCAGGGTAGCAAAGGCCACTTGAATGAACAGTAAAAGCCAGCTCAGGGTACCCAAGAGCCATATGACTGACACCTCCACCTTAGCCTCCCTTGTTCAGCCTAGGCCTCTACAGGTCCCTCCCCTGCCACTAAGAGTTCTGTTCTAACTTAACAGAAATAGAAAGGTGAGGGAAATGGCAGGTTTAGGAGGGAAAATGAATTCATTTTTAGATTTCTTGAGTTTGAGATGCTGGCATGATATCTGGATGAAAATACGCAGGTGACAGCTGATAATATGGGCCTGAGGCTATGGAGAGAGGTTGGGGGTGGACATATACATTTGGAAGTCATCTGCATAGAGGCAATAACAGACACCGGTTTTTTCAAAATATTTTTTCAAATTATATGCAAAAACAATTTTTAACATTCTTTGACACCATTTCTCATTTCTCACCTGGTTGCACTACTTTGTGACTTCTCTGCCTGATTTCTCCACCATGCTACAGCCCTGGGTACCCTCTACAAGTGCCCCATATCCCTTCCCCCTTTTCAGTTTCTTTTTGCATGTTGTCTTTCCCCAGTGAGATTGCAAGCTTCTGGAAGACAGGGGCTATCTTTTTTCTCCATCTGTATTTGTATCCCTCTTGCTTTAGTGTAGTGCCTGGCACATAAGAAGTGCTTAACAAATGTTTATTAATTGATTGACCATAGGAATGGAAGAAACAAAAATAAGAAGGAGGAGGAGGAGGAAGAGAAAAAGGAGGAGGAGGAGGCTGCTTAGAACAGAAACTCAGTTTTCCACATTTGAAACCATGGAGGTCTCTTTGAATCTTCCTCTCACCTCTCAGATGCTGTTACCAAATCCTGCTGATTTCACCTCCACAACATCTCTTGCACCCATCACTCAGTTCTATTCAATTGAACAAACATGTATTAGATGTCTACTCTGTGCCTTGATTGGGAAGCAGCACGGTGTAGTGGGTAGAGAGTAAGTCTGGAGTCAGGAAGATTCAGGGTCAAAGCTATCTGACACACACTGGCATCTTGATACCTAGCAAATCTCAGCCTCTCAGTGGCTGCCAGACAATTGCAAAGCACGTCATGATCTGGACTGACAAGAGGGAGTTTCCTCACTGGGAATTTCATCTTCTTCTGATTCCAAATCCAGCTCCCTCTACCAGGTGTCACAATGCTTCCATATTTTGTGCTATGTGTGAAGCAGCAGACATTTCAAAAAGGAAGGAAGGTGGGATGGGGGAGGGGAAGAGGCAGAAAGCATGAATATGCCCTCCCTGAGCCTGTCAACCAATTCCCATCTCCACTGTTCTGCCTTTTCCTTGGAGGGGTAGCAAGTACAGCTGTACAGACTTGAAGAGTTATAAATCAATGCCAATTCACATCTTTCCAGAAGCCCGGCTCCCTGATCAGAACTAATAAGCAGATCATTAGTGAATTAAGGAATGGGAGGGTGGAATGTTGTTTTCCTTAATTCAGGCTATAGGACAAGGCAAAAGAACTCAACTCTTTTTATAGGGACATTAACATGTTAACACTAAAGAAACAGCTTAAAAAAAAAACCATGCACACACAAAACAACCCCCCCACCCTCATTCCCCACCCTCCAGAGCTCCAGAAATCCCTACGTGTCCATCCCAGGCTGCAATCTTCTTTCTTTCTTCTTCCTAAATGCTGGTTAATGATCCATTGTCATGAGCCAGTTAACCTCCCCAATCTCCCCAGATGGTCGCCTGCTCTAGAGAGTGATGCCCTTGGTCCAGCTTGCCCCAAACTCATTGTTAATTGCAGCATCTGGGCTCTAGGAGGCCTCCGACAATGCCTGCCAGGATGCGGTCTCCTGAGGGTACAAAGTTCATCCCCCTGCTTATTTTCCTGGCTAAAGACCATTATCTCTAATTTACATCTAAACTAGTTTTTCATACTATTTTAAATGCTGCCCCTCCCCCCTGTAATCTCAATGCAAATGAATTAAAAGTTTATTCTTTAAATGCTCAAATCTTGGGGGTAGTTTCTTTTTTTTTTCCTTTTTTTTCCTGCTTCTTATTTAAATCATATGCTGTTTTGAACTAAACCTTTTATTTCCTCCCAATTATTATTTCTGGTGTGTTTTCCAGAGCTTTACAACATGGCATCTGATTATACATAAAGCTTCAGAATAAAGCCCTGTTTTTCCCTTCATTAAGGACACAAAGGATTCCTGTGTGAGCCAAACAGCACTTTGTGATTTAATACAGCTTTACATTCTAAATCACACCCTGGCTCTCAGCAAAGCAGATTTTGGAGTGAATCAATGCACTCCCCTCCTGCCAGCAGTACCCTCGCAGATTCCAGCAAATTCTTTCGCCACATAGAATTAGCATTTGATTAAGCTGTGCCGACACGTTCAGACTCTTACCAGCAAGCTCTGGCAAGGCCATGGTAACCTCCAAAGAGTGGGAGGTCAGAATGAGCTACTGTGCTCCCCATAGAATTTCATGGTTCACTCTCCAAAAACCATTGCACGTGATGGATGGACAGCATTGGGGGACGGGGACTGCTTTTTAGCTGTGTGACCTTAGCCAAGTTGTTTTTCTTTGGGTCTCAATTTCCTTTCCTCTTCTGTAAAATGCAGAGGGGTTGGGCTTCGGGGAGAAGTAGAAAAGTCATTGGATTTGGTGTCATAGAAACAGGGTGCAAATCCTGGTTTTACTATCTTTGTTACCTATGACCTTAGGCAAATTGAGACAAGTTACATATTTATATCTGCAAATGAAAGAGTTGGACTAGTTCATCTCTAAAGTTCCTTTCAGCTCTCTATCTCCCCCTCTACCGGGAGAGTGGGAAGCAAGTATGAAAAAAGAAAGGAGTGAAATAGAGGTCAAAAGACATCAGATGAATCTCTTGATAATCTTGTACCTTTCCATCTCTCCTCATGTACTCTTCTTAAACTTACTCTTCATCCTCACTTTGAGCTTTATTCTCTACATGCTGCAGTGCTATCTCAGGTCATCACTCATGCTCTGGCTAATATATGTATAGTACTTTGCAAACCTCAAAGCACTATATCAGTGCTAATTATGATTATTATTGCTGGTCATACTCTCTCCTCTCTTCCCAGTATCGATCACTTGGTGAATCAGTTTAATCCTACATTGTTCTCTTTTCTTGAATACCTTGCCCCCTGCATTCTGTCAGGAGTCAAGCTTTGCCAAATGTGCTGGATTACTCCGCCATCCACTTTCTTTACTCCTATTTACATACTGTTGAACAAGACTAATGGAAATCACAAAATGGTGTAGACCGGCTCCACCATAAATTTGCTCTAGGTAATCTCAATCAAGTCCTCATTGCAGAAAAACAATCCGATGACTCCTATTATGATTCCCTATCATACTCATCACAGCAGCTGTTCCGAGCAGCTGGACCCAAGCTTTCTTTTTCCTCAAGTGTTCCAGACAGACCTTTCCCCAACCCTCTCATTTGAGTTCCTAGACTGAAGGCATGGCTGAAGAAAATTGAGGCCATTCTGTGAGAGTTTCTTCTTGTCTCACATGCCTCTGGCATCATCCCTCGCTATCTTCTTTTTCACTCCAGTCTCTGATGATGAGACTGCCCTTTTGCTTGTCAGAGCCAATCCCTGTCATATACTCTTGCACTCCGCAGTGGGTGCCATATTCTAATGCTCAACCCCATTTATATTAGACAAGTTTTTTTTTTTTCTTAAAAGATATGGAAATAATACTTGAGACTTAATTGGCCCACAATGAAGGTGGGAGGGGAGGGGAGGGAAGGAGGGAGGGAGAAAATTTGGAACTGAAAAAATAAAAAAACCCCCAAATGTTTAAAAATGTTTTTTACATGTAATTGGGGAGAAAAATTAAATTGGAAAATAAAAAGGAGACTTAATTGGCCCAAAGGACTAAGGCTTGGGCCATTGATACAGCTTCCTGGTCACCTGAATTTTTTTTTTAAGTGGCCAACTCAAAAGGGGCTGGAGTTCCTTCTCTGGGTTTTGACCACCACTCACAAGACAAATGCAGAGAAGTTGTGTTCACCTGAATCAGGGCCTCATTCTTGTTTGGTATCCTTTGCATGCTATGACGCTCTTTTCTCCGCTTTTGATAAGTGAAATCTCCTTTTGGTGACTGTTACATGGACTTCCTATGGTTTATTTCATTACAATCTCAAACTAACATAGCCTGAGACAAACTGGGTCTGCTATAATCTGGTCCACCATGCCATCTCTTCCCATGTTATCTAGCAGATTGCTTCCACTTAATTATTCACAAATCTTCAATATTTCCCTATTTATTGTTTCCTTCCTTGAGACCTACAAACTCACCTGTCTTCTCCATCCTTAAAAAAAACCCAACAAACCAAAACCAAAACAAAACCTCACTAGACCCTACCATGCCTACCAGCTTTTGTCCTGTAACTCTCTTAATTGTCTCAGCTAAAGTCTTTGAAAAAGTCATGTTGTACCCACTACTTGTGGACATTCCAAGGCCCTGACCTGGACCCTCTTCTCTTTTATCTCTATACCCTCTCATTTAATGATCTTATCAGCTCTCCGCACCAATTCAGTTATCATTTCTATGCAGATGATTCCCAGAGCTCTCTCTCTCTCTCTCTCTCTCTCTCTCTCTCTCTCTCTATATATAT
>NW_020954587.1:5078338-5148743 GCF_900497805.2 Vombatus ursinus | reverse complement strand
TCTCTCTCTCTCTCTCTCTATATATATATATATATATATCTGTCTTTGTTTCTTTCTCTGTTGCTGACTCTGTCTCTCTGTCTCTGTCTCTCAGTCTCTGTCTCTGTCTCTCTCTCTGTCCTCCTCCCTTCCCTGCCCCTGTGTCTACCAGACACTTTGAAATGGATGTCCAGTAGGCATCTCTAATTCAACATGTCCAAAACAGAACTCATTTATCCCCCGAAGTCTAAGTCAGAAAGCATTTATTATGTGCCTATTGGGTAGCTAGGTGGTGCAGTGGATAGAGTGTTGTGCCTGGAATCAGGAAGACTCATCTTTCTGAGTTCAAGTCTGACCTCAGACACTTACTGGCTGTGTGACCCTGGATAAATCAGTTAACCCTGTCTGCCTCAGTTTCTTCATCTGTAAAATGAGTTGGAGAAGGAAATGGCAAACCACTCTGGTATTTTTGTCAAGAAAAACCCATATAGAGTCATGAAGCCTTGAACATGACTGAAATGACTAAACAACAAATGTGCCTGCTATTTTCCTGGCACTATGGTAAGTGCTAGAGATACAAAGAAATACAAAAATAGTCCCTGCCTTCAAGGAGCTCCCAATCTAATGATTGTAATAATCCACCCATCTTCCTAACTCCCTTGTTACTATTGAGGATACCACCATGCTTCCAGTAACTTAAGTTAGCAACCTCCATGTCATCTTCACTCTCTTTCTCCCCTACCCCACATATTTAATCAGTTGACAAATATTGTGATTTCTTTCTCTGCAAGATCTTGCACATAGGTCTCCTCTCTACTTGCTTAGTTAGCTTTCTGATAGTCCAGGCCCTCATCACCTTTCATCTGGACTACTGATATAGCCTTCTAGTTGGTCTTTCAGCTTCAAGGCTCTCTCTCTGCTCCATTTCATTCTCCACTCTGCTGCCCAAATGGTTTTTTTCCTAAAATGTAGGTCTGACTATGTGACTTCTCTGTTGAATCAGCTCCAGTGACTCCCCTATTAACTCCTAGGATCAAACACAAACTCCTTTGTTTGGCACCTAAAGCTCTTTAGAACCTGGCACCTTCCTACATATATATATATAGCCTTTATACCAGAGGTGCTAGTCCTCCCTGAACACTCCATACATGCCCTGGAATACAGTACAGTAATTCCCTCCACATCTCTGGAGGTAGGAGTTCATTGCCCCCTCAATCTGGAAAATCCAGGGAAATGGTTTGGCTCTCCCTTTGTACCAGAGAAGAAGTTTGAACTATTATGGTATTAAAAGATGCTGATATTATACAACACTCGACATATATTTTATGCATTTCTGAGTTTCTAAATATTTTTCTGTGTCACCTGCTGGCCTTTGCCTCTTATCGGTGGCTTCGGCAAAACTCCCCCAAAATTGCCATTCAATTTCTCATGCAGATCCACAATATATCAAAACCACAATGGGAAAAGTGGAGACGTAGAGGGGATAACTGTGTTCAATAAATGTTGATTTGTTGATTTCTTCTGCTCTCTGGTCATAGTAACCATGTGCTTCAGACTTGCTGCTCAGTGAACCTCTCTCTACCTTTGTGTTCAGGCAGGTCAGTTTTATGGTTCTATTAGTAGGATCTGCTACACGGCCTTGATGACCACTTGACCTTCAAAGGGAGGTGGAGGTCTCACACAGAGACTGGAAGGATATTTTTCTGGTACCTTCCTAGCAGTGCCAGCCAGTGCATCCTGGCATTGGGATTCCTTTCATGGGACTCGCTCCTCTCTCTCCAGTGCTTCAACCTCTTCAGGGCAGAGCCAATAAAAACTATGTCTCCCAATAGCCTTGCTTTAAAACATCGACTACTTCCATTATGTAAGCAAGAAAAATCTGAATCTAATCAAATGTGTGCTGGGTACCTTGAAAGTATATTGGATGGGATGGGGAGCCATAAAGTCCTTATTACCACAACTTTGGGATGACCGTCTCTGATGCAGAAACATCATGATTGAATTACGGAAGTCTTCTCAAATTAGTACTTTACATTCATCCATATCATCCTCTATTTTGTTTGCTGGCTTTTTAAAAAGTCTGTTAACTAGATTTTTAGAATTATTAGTGCTATTCATATTTTTGGCACTTTACCTGTCTGCCTCAGTTTCCTCAATTGTAAAATGGGCACAATAATAGCACTGACCTCTCAGGATCAAATGAGATAATATCTGTAAGTGCTTCATGCAGTGTCTAGCATATAGTATAATGTTTATTTATGTTTGTTCACTTCCCCTTCCCTCCCTTTTTGGCTAGTATCACCACCCCTGATAGTACAATGTCTGGGACATGGGACACTATATTAATAAATGCTTGCTGATTGAAGTGTGAATGATGGAGTTCAGTGTCACCTGTGAATGTAGATCCAGTCAATTATCATCCCTGTGGTCCAATTTTAAACTGGATATTTTATCTGTATGTTGTATAATAAGTCTTATGATGATTATTACTATGAAGTAATAATAAGTTGTGTATGAGGACATTCATGAATCCTGAAGCAACCATACAAAAACCCTCAAATGTGTCCATGTGTCCATTTTTATTGTTCAATCATTTCAGTTGTGTCTGACTCTTTATGACACCTTTTTGGGGGTTTTCTTGGCAAAAAGTAGTTTGCCATTTCCTTCTCTAGCTCATTTTACATATGGAGAAACTGAGGCAACCAGGGTTAAGAAACTTGCCTAGGATCACACAGCTAGTAAGTGTCTGAGGCCAGATTTGAACATTGGTCTTCCTGACTCCAGGCCTGGTACTCCATCCATTGTGTCACCTAGCTGCCTCATTGCCTCATGTGTCCATTTTACAGATGGAGAAATAGAGATAGATAAAGTATCTTTCAGGCAGCCAGCAAGTTTATGGCAGAGCCAGGAACAGAGTCCAGGGCTGGTATCTTCTAAGTCCCTGCTTTAGGTGCTGGCCTTTACTGTTTTTTTAAGAATAAAATGAGCATTTTTTTTCTATAACCTGAGGTCAGGCAGCAGTGACATCTGCTGGCAAAAGCAGAGCTGGCCGGAGTGGGCTTTGTGGCTGAAGCTTGCAGCTGGGCCAACAGGTTTGAATACAGATGGAATCTCTCTGTATACATTAATAGCTGGGGGTGGGAAAGGGGGCAGAATTCCTCCTTCAAAGGAACACATGGCTGAGATTTCAGCATATTATGTAAATGGCACAGAAAGTTGAATACATACGGTAAGATTTTTTTTTTTAGTAGTTCCAGATTCCTGTAATTCCAAGGGCCTCTGAATTCCAGGACAAGGTCCAACTCACCAACAGAGGAACTGAAAAACTCTGAGCTGTGATTCAGCCTCCTAGCTTGTATATGCTGCAGATAATGGGTCCTCCACGGAGCCTCCCCAATGACTGGATGGATTCTAGTGTATTGTTAGGAGGGGCTAGAAAGACACAAACAATGTCCCCATTGAGGCAATGTAAAAGAGCAAGGAAGGGGGTCAGCAGAATTCTCTGCTCCAGTCCCCATGACCTCCCTCCTACTCAAAGATTTCTACACATCTCTATTTTGTTTTTTGTCACATTCCCACTGAGAATTGAGGGAATTGTCTAAACTTCAGTCTAAGGAGGTAGAAGTCTTCCCCCCTTTTAAAGGTAAGAACATGTGCCCCCACACTACCACCCCTCCAGTGTGGAAAGGGAATTCTTTGTCAGCCAGAAGTTATATTGTTCATCTCCTGTTCCAAATCTCCACACAGCAGGGATATGTCATTTTGCATCTTCCTAAGTCAAGGGGACCCATGACTAACACAATCCACTATTTCTTTGGACTTTCAAATGGGCATTGTAGTTGTATTCTCAATTAGTTAAATAATGAATTTGGGGTAGAAAGCATGGGTCGGCACTGCCATTTAATATCGGTATGATGATGGGCACATCATTTAACCCTTCAGGGCCTCAGTTTCCTCTTCTGTAAAATTAAGCAGTTGGGTCACATGATCTCCAAAGTCCCTTCCAGATCAAAACCTATGATGCTATGTGACGGCTTTGTAGGAAGGTGCTAATATATGACATTTATCAGTTAATTCATGTTGTTTCTTAGGATTCAACTTCTGGGCCGGCCTCCACTTCTCACTACTGAATCTGCTAGCATATACACTCACTGCTTCCTGAGCCTTTAGGTCCTGAGATCCATTCCCCAGCAGTTTGAAAGTACAGAGAGAAATCCCCATCTTTCTTCATCCACATAAAGATGATATCTCAGCATTTTTTTCTGATATATAACTCCCCTCCCTATAAAAATAGAAACTTTAATTCTTTGAAATGTCTCATGCAAAATAAGTGCTGTTGACTATCTATTTCAGGGTTCTGTTCTTGAGGGAATCATACCCCCAGTCTGTATTACTATGATTACTACTGCTAGTACTACTGTTATTGTTCAATTGTGTCTAACTCTTCATGACCCCATTTGGGTTTTTTTTTTTTTTTGGCAAAGATAATGGAGTAGTTTGCTATTTCCTTCAGCTGATTTTATAAATGAGAAAACTGAGGCAAACAGGGTTAAAGTGACTTGTCCAGGGTCATATAACTGGTAAGTGTCTGAATTTGAACTTACGAAGATGAGCGTTGCCTGACTCCAGGCCCAGCACTCTTATCCATTATGCCACCTTGCTGGCACCACCACCAACACCACCACCACCACCACCTATTACTACTACTACTACTACTACTATGGCACATCTTTATAGTGTTTTAGAGTTTGCAAGACACTTTCATTAGAAATACCTTGTCATTCACATACTTTCATTTCAATTTCAAAGATTTATAAACTGAAGTTTACTATTAAATGATTTAAACTAATTTCCTAACAGTTTATAGGTAGCAGAACCAGGGTTTGTTTTTTTTTTTTCTGGAGGGAAGTCAAACCTGTGATTCCATGGATGTAGGGGACTCCCAGTGTGGAAATTCCCTCTAATTTATACTATCTAAGAGTATAAATTGTCAATCTGATACAGTTTGGTAATGTATACTCACAGAGTTGCTGCAGAGGGATGGGGGAATCTAAGAGATCAAATGACTTGTCTATAGCTAGTATGAAAGCAGAGAATAGTGGCACATAACTGTAGTCCTGTAGTACATACTGAGTAGGTTGAAGTTATTGGATCCCCTGAGCTCAGAATTCTGTGCTGCAGGGGGCTGTACCAGTTGGTGCCTGGGTGAGCCTCAAGAAGTGGGAGTGGGAGGTATATGTGTGTGGGGATGTGGAAATGGAGATATCAGGTTGCCTAAGGAGGGGCAAACCTCCTGTGTGAATCAGCAGTGGGATTAGCCCTATGAATGTCTCTTGTTCTTCCATCTTGGGAGCGACAGGACGACTCAGTCTTAAACAAAAGACCAAAAGCTGGCATATGTCAAGGGCACAACTCAGTTCTTCTTGACTCCAAGCTCTCTATCTACTACACCATGCTGCTAGGATTTACAATGACAATTTTGCATGTTATGGAGAAAGTGCTTTATAAATTCTAAAGTGCCAAACAATGTGAGCAATTAGAACAACAATGAAGGACTCACATCATCTAGCACTTTAATGTTTACAAAGTATCTTCTTTATAACAACCCTTTAAGGTAAGTAGTCAACTATTATTTATGTCTATTTTCCAAATGTAGAATTTGGGGTGACAGCACTTGGCATGGAAATAGAGAATTCAAATGGAACCAAATAATACTGAGACTTTAATGGTTTTTTACTTTGAGTAAACCAGCTGAACAATTACATCCTTTATCTAGCTAAGGACGGACTCATGTTTAAAATCACCTTCAAGTACTCATGTAGTGTTAGATTGTTACAGGTGTAACCGGATGGTTTCCAATGTCTCTTCAGAGAGTACCTGAGTGCTGTCCATGGTCGAAATATATCAAGGATTTGGGAGCTGCTGTCCAGTGCTGGAAGCTACATGTGCTTGGAACTGGAATTGTAGAACCACCTTCCACACACCCTTACCCACCCCCTCTAGCTACAAGGAATTAGATGTGTCTTTGCCCATCTCAAATTCCTGGGCAACTGCTATAAAAGCCCAGCAGGCCTCAATGAGTGCAAACATTGATATCTGGCTAAATTTTCATTAGTAGCTCTTCCAACTTGCTGGGAAAAATTCTTTCTCAGAGCCTTACTTTGGGTGCTGATGCAGCAAATGAGCTTTCTAATAAAACCACACATTCATGGAAACTTAACTTCTCCCTGGTGATTGAGTCTCTTTCCATCCTTCTGTGTGTTTCATTTTTTCCCCTGTTTCTTGCAGGAGTCCATGCATCTTAGATGTTTGTATGGAAGGGTAGACTTCTTTTCATATCTGCTTCTCTGTATCTCTAAGCAACTTTAGAGCAGGCCAATTTACCAGGAGCTGTGGTCATGATTCTAACTGGTCACAAATCAGCAATCCTCTGGCTTCAATCTTAATCACTCAAGTGACTCCCTGGATCTATGAGTCATCCAGGGGAAAAACAACATAGGTCACACCTTCTATCTCTATGATTTGGTTTTTATGTCTCTTTAGTTCCAACATTCTTGGAAATCCTTCCAAAATCAGCTTCCTTAGTATCTTTTCTCACATAGGTTTCATCCTGTGATAGATCCAAGGTTAAGGTAACATGTCTCAGAAGACAAGTATTTGGCCATTGGCATGTGAAGTAACTTACATTCTTTGGGGGGAAAGGGGACAGATTACTATAATTGCCTATTGCTCCTTATAAATTTAGCCTGGTAGCTCAGCATCATGGGGGGTTTGCCCAACCTACAGTATGGTTTCTATCCTAACTGTGTTCTGTCATTTTTTTCATGTGTCAGGATGGGGTAGCAGAAAGAGCACTACAGTTGTGGACAGGAAATTCTGATTTTGAATTGCAGTTTCAATACTTGCCAGATGCATGACTTTAGGCAAGTCATTTAACTTCTCAGCCTCAGATTCCTTATATGGATAATGGAAATAATAATACTTGCATTACTTACCTCAAAGAGTTGTTGTAAGGAAAGATTTCTCCTTAGACTGTGTTCCAATGGAGTGATTAGTGGTCATGACTATGTTTTTCATTTGGATTTTCTCTCCCCTTCAAGAGGAATTGTAGATTTCTGGTATGGGTATGGAGAAAGTGCTTTACCATGGAAAGGAAGGAGTGGTACTATGTGGGACACCAATAAAAATTAAAAATATTTATTAAATACCTAATTTGTGTAGATCACTATTCTAGGAAATTTCAAGGGGTGATAGAAAGTTCAATTAAGACACAGTTCCTGTCTTTTACAGTTTACAAGAGGATAAGATATAATATTCAGTACTATATGATAAGTGCATTAGAATGTTACAAGGCAAAGTGCTACATGAAATTCTAGGGGAAAATCATTATTGACTAAAGGAATCTAGGAAGACTTTCTAGAGGTGGTGACATTTGAATTGGTCTTTAAAGGATGAGCATGAATTCAACTGGCAAAGAGAAGAAAGAATGGCATTATGGGTATAAACAACAGTGTGAGCAAAGGAATAGATCATAGAGAACCAAATGCATGTCCTAAGGAGCAGAGGACAGTTCAGTGTGGCCATAGGTTAGAGGTCATGAAAAAAGGAAGGAAATGCTAGGCACTGTGCTAAGTGCTTTAGAGTATTATTTTATCTGATCTTCACAACAATCCTAGGAGGTAGGTGCTATTTTTATACTCATTTTAAGTTGAGGAAACTGAGGCACACAAAGATTAAGTGCCTTGCCCAGGATCACACAGCTGGTAAATGTCTGAGGTCAAATTTGAACTCAGGTCTTCCTGACTTCAGATCCAGTGCTTTTTCCACTGTACCACCTAGCTGCCAAGGAAAAAGACTATGGGACAATCCTGGAAAAGAGGACTGGCACCAGATTGTAGATGGCCCTACCTCAAGTTTGTATTTTATTTGTATGGAAAAATAACTCAGCACTTGGAACTTTTAGTCTGCAAGGGATAATTAATAAATTAATTATCCAAGCATTTCTTATTAGAGAAAGAGAATCAAATTATAGTGTCCTCCCTACTACTCATTGGAATTCTCTCTAATTCTCTCAGTGTGAACTTACCTTTTCACAGTGATCAGGAAATAAAGACAACATTCTACAGATCAATAAAACAAGGACACAAACTTCAGTTTTAGTTTTTTTGTTTTGTTTTGTTTTGCTTAACCAGAACTATAGAAATGTTAATGTTGGAGGTGTATCTTTGGAGATAATCTGTCTTCCTGGAAAATTAAGGTCAGGGCCAGGAAAAACAATAGGATCACCTCTCTTACTGTAGACCTTGATATACTAAGAGACATTTCCTTTTACTAAGAAAAGAGACATTCCCTCTTTAACCTTCCTCCAATAATTCCCTTTTCAATCCAGTCACAGGTGAACAAAGAGAAAACCAAACCAAACCAAATCAAAACTTAGTTTAGACATAGAAGGCAAACTCTCTCAATTTCAGGGAAACAAGATCTTTTCCAGAACTTGACTGTCTCCTGCTACCAGAAACCCATCAGGACTTTGATAAGAATGAAACCAATAACTTCAGGCTAGGACATTGATTCCTTGGCATTGATTAAGCCTTCTATTCAAGGAAAACTGATAAGGTTTTTTCATTCTGGAGAGATCAAAGGCTACTGTCATAATATTTCATAACATTTTTTAGACAAAAAAGATGCCTTGGTGGATATACTTCCGTATTTGGTATGCAGTAAGAGCCACTGAAGATTTTTGAGTAGAAGAGTGATGTGCCCAGTTTTTTGTAAGAAAGATTATTCTAGCAGGAATAGGAAGGATGTACTGAAGGGGCAGAGCATGGGTAAGGAGACACAACTATGAACACACACACACAGATGGGACTCATTCCTGGAAATATCAAAAGTATAACCTTTTCATATTTTCAGACATTTGGGACATTTGCATATAGGAAGAAAGAAAGGAAGGAAAGAGGAGAGGAAGGAAGGAAAGAAAGAAGCAAGGAAGGAACGAAGGGAAGAAGGAAAGAAGGAAGGAAGGAAGAAAGGAAAGAAGGAAGGGAAGAAAGAAGGAATGAAAGAAGGAACAGAGGAAAGAAGGAAGGAAATAAGGAAGGGAGGAAGGAAAGAAGGGAGGGAGGAAGGAAAGAAGGGAGGAAGGAAGGAAGGAAAGAAGGGAGGAAGGAGGAAGGAAGAAAAGAAGGAAGGAAAGGAGGGAGGGAGGGAAGAAGAAAGAGAGAGAGAGAGGGAGGGAGGGAGGAAGGAAGGAAAGGAAAGAAGGAAAGAAGGAAATTAGTATTTATTAAATGCCTATGGGCCAGGAACTGTGCTAAGTGCTTTACAAATACCCCCTTTGATCCTCATTACAACCCTAGGAGGTAGATTCTACAGATATTCCTATTTTGCAGTTGAGGGAACTATAGTCAGTATATCTTATGAGTTTATAATAGGCTGAAATCTGTTGCCTGAAAATCAGTTAAGCTAAGGTAGGAGTGATATCACCATGTCTGGTCAGTCAAACTCAAATCCAGTTGTTCTGGGATCTCACTGATAAGGGCATTTTCTCCAACAATGCAAATGGAAACTCTTTCATGTTACCCATTTTCTATGACTCTTATCTATGCCTTTCCATAAATTCAACATAGGGAGTCCTTGGAATGTGATGGAATCCCCCTGCAATTTCTCCTGACATTATGGAGATATCAGTGAAACTCATGGCTGTCCACTGGTTATCTCTTACCCCAACACCATTCAGCTTCTCCGTTAAAAAAAAGTTTCTTAATTAAAATACTTTTGTTCTTTGTCAAATTTTTAATAATTCATTTCCCCATGACATCTTTAATTCTAGTTACTACTACTAGTAGTAGTAGTAATAATGATAATAACAACTAACATTTATAACATTTTTCCCCCAAATCTTAAGTCAGTCAACAAACATTTATTAAGTGCTTATTATGTGCCAGGAACTGTGGTAAATGCTGGGAATATAAAGAAAAGCAAAAACATGGTGGTGTGTATTTAAAAGATATAAACAGTGTAATATTCATGCCTCTACACTGACTATCCCCATTTCTGGAAGCTTCTGCCTCCTCACCTCCACCTCTTTTTTTTATTACCTTTTCTTAAAATTTTTAAAAAATTTTTTATTAATTTATTTTGATTTCTCAACAATCACTTCCATATGCTTTTGAGTTTAAAAGTTTTCTCCCCCTTCCTCCCCACCACCCTTCCGAAGATGACACACAATCTGATATAAGCTATACATATATATTCCTATTAAACATATTTTCACATTAGTGATGTTGTAAGTAAGAATTAGAACCAACAGGAGGAACCACCAGAAAGAGGAAACAAAACTCAACAGAAGAGAAAAAAAAATAGCAAATAGTATGCTTCAATTTGCATTCAAATTCCATCATTCTTTCTTTGGATGTGAATAGCATTTTCCATCACTAGGCCTTTGGAGATGTCTTAGATCCTTGTATTACTGGAAAGGGTTAAGTTTATCAATATTAGTCATCACACAACGTGGCTGTTATTGTGTACAACATTCTCTTGGTTCTGCTCACTTCACTCAGCATCAGACCATACAAGTCATTCCAGGTTTTTCTGAAGTCAGCCTGTTCATCATTTCTTATAGCACAATACTATTCCATCACATTCATATACCACAACTTGCTCAGCCATTCCCCAATTGATGGACATCCTCTCAATTTCCAATTCTTTGACACTACAAAAAGAGCTGTTATAAATATTTTTGCACATGTGGGTCCTTTTCCCATTTGTATGATCTCTTTGGAGTATACCCCTAGAAGTGCTATTGCTGGGTATGCACAAAGGGTATGCACATTTTGATAGCCCTTTGGGCATAGTTCCAAATTGCTCTCCAAAATGGTTGGATCATAGTTCCAAATTGCTCTCCAAAATGGTTAGATCATTTCACAACTCCACCAACAATGCATTAATGTTCCAATTTTCCCACATCTTCTCCAAAATTAATCATTTTCTTGTTCTGTCATCTTGGCCAATCTGATAGGTGTGATGTGGTACCTCAGAGTTGTTTTGATTTGCATTTCTCTAATCAATAGTGGTTTAGAGCATTTTTTCATATGACCATAGATGGCTTTAATTTCTTCATCTGAGAACTGTCTGTTCATATCCTTTGACCATTTATCAATTGAGGAATGACTTGTATTATAAATTTGACTTAATTCTCTATAGCATTTATAACATTTTAAATTGTGCAAAGTACTTTATATGTGTTGATCTCATTTCATCCTTACAACAACCCTGTGAGATGGGTGCTCTTATTATCCCCATTCTATATATACATTAAGAAACTGAGGCTGAGGAGAGATTAAGTGATTTACTTGGGATTAAATAATTAGCAAGTGTAGGAGGCAGGGTTTAAACTCAGGTCTTCCTGACTTCAAGTCGAATTCTCTATCCATAGCTGGACTTACTAGTTCTTCTAAGTTCCTTGTTTGTTATATCATTTCCAGCTCACACCTACCATATGCCTCTCCATTACCTTTTGAGTGGTAGTCATGTTCAATTCTTCAGAGACTGTAGTGTTCCATGACTTTCAGCCATATAATTCTGTAAGAATATTGGTATGAAGGTCTTCCACTTCTGGGAGCCAAGATGGCAGAGTAAAAAGGTAGTCGCTCTCACCCTCCCCTATCAACCTCTGAAAACCCAGAAAATATCACCCCAGAAAAAACCCTGGAATAGCTGAACCAGAAGAAAGACGGGGTGCAGCAGTACAGTAGCCCAGGTAGCTAGAAGGATTAACGGGCCCCTCTTACCCTGGGGGAAGGGAGTAGTAGGGATCTGGGAGTCGCCCAGCCAGCTAGTGGAAAGACCCACTTTAACACACCAGGAGGAGATTCTAATGCCTTAGCATTCTACAGCAAATGGGTCTCCCAGTGCCTCAGCAAAAATAAGGGAAGCAGCACTACAAAGGGCCCCAGGTGGATAAGCACCCTGCAGCATTCATCTGAAAAGAGCTGAAGAAAGCAACCTAGAGTTGCCCCCAAATTCCAGCCTTGTTGATTCCAGTCCAACACCAGGAAAGCTGTCAGAACCCTACAGTCTCCAACTGCCAACTAGGAGGAGATCCCGAAGCCCAGGTGATCCAGCAGACAAACACCAACAGCTGGACCTCCAAGTGCCTCAGTGAGGGTGGGGGAACTGGTGGAAACCAGCTCAGAAAACCACCAGGTGCCTCAGCATTCTACAGCAAAGGAGTCTCCCTGTGCCTTAACAGAACTAAGGAAGGCAGCACTGCAAGGGGCCCCAGGCAGATAAACACCCGGCAGCATCCATCTAAACAAAGCTAAAGGAATGGAAAAACAGGCAACCTAGATTTGCCTGAAAGTCCCAGCCTTGCTGATTCCAGCCCAACACCAGGTAAGCTGCCAGAACCCTACAGCCTCCAACTGCCAACATAAGAGGCCCCAGCACACGAAGCCAGTGACCAAGACATAGGCTCTCAACACAAGAAGCTTGGGTCAATGCCCTCTGCTCCCCAGCAGGAGAGCTTAATCTCTTTAGAGGCCAGGGAATAAAGAAACACCATGAGTAAAAAGAAACGTATGATAGACTCATATTATGAGAAGAATGAATATCAAGACAGAAATTCTGAAGAGGACAACATTGTCATCAAACCCACATCTGCAACATCATAAGGGAATATGAACTGGTCTGAAGCCCAAAAAGCCCTCTTAGAAGAGCTCAAGAAGGATTTTAAAAGTCAAATGAGAGAGGTAGAGGAGTCCTTAAAAAGTACAATTGGCCAATTGGAAAAAAAGTACACTGAAGAAAACAAGCCCCTAAAAAACACAATTGGCCAACTGGAAAAAAAGTACACTGAAGAAAACAAATCCCTTAAAAATACAATTGACCAATTGGAGAAGAAAGTACAAAATCTAACAGAAGACAACAATATGTTAAAAATTGGAATTGAACAAATGGAAACTAATGACTCTATGAGAGAGCAAGAATCAGTCAAACAGAAACAAAAAAATGAAAAAATAGATGAAAATGTAAAATACCTCATGGGTAAAACAATTGACCTGGAAAATCGATCCAGGAGAGACAATTTAAAAATTATAGGCCTACCTGAAAATCATGGTGAAAAAAAGAACCTGGACAATATCCTTCAGGAAATCATAAAGGAAAAGAGCCCTGAAGTCCTAGAACCAGAAGGTAAAATAACTATAGAAAGAATCCACCGATCCCCGCCTGAAAGAGATCCCAAATTGAAAACGCCAAGGAATATAATAGCTAAATTCCAAAATTACCAGATTAAAGAGAAATTACTGCAAGCAGCCAGAAAGAAACAATTTAAATATCATGGAACCACAGTCAGGATTACACAGAACCTCACAGCCTCTGCATTAAAAGACCGTAGGGTGTGGAACATGATATTCCATAAGGAAAAGGAGCTTGGAAAGCAGTCAAGGATTAACTACCCAGAGAAAATGAGCATAATTTTTCAGGGAAGGAGATGGATATTCAACGAAATAGGGGACTTGCAAACCTTCCTGATAAAAAGACCAGAGCTCAACAAAATTTTGATCTTCAAGTACAAGATTCAAGAGAGACATAAAAAGGTAAATGGGACAGAAAGATACAATATGTTGTTAATAAAGGCAAAATGTTTACATCCTTACAAGGGAAGATGACACTTGCAACTCTTGAGAACTGTATCGTTATTATACCATGTTAAAGGAGTATACATAAAGGGGGTGAATTTAAGTTGACTTTGATGCAACAATAAAAAAAATTTAATCAAGTGGGTTAAATGGATCCAAGTAAATGGATTAGTCTGAGCTAAGAAAATGTACTGAGAAAGGAGGAGGCAGAGAAGGGTAAATTACATTACAGGAAAAGACACAAAAACCTATTAGAGCAGAGGTAAAGAAGGGAGGGGGATGAGCATTGTTTGAACCTTATTCTCATCAGATTTGGCTCAAGAAGGGAATAATATAATCAGTTAGGTATAGAAATCTAACTTGCACTATAGGCAGTAGGAGGGAAAAGGGGAAAGAAAAGGGAGGGGGGATAGAAGGGAGGGAAGAAGCAGTAAAGGTAAAGGAGAAGAAAAGGGAAAGGGATAATAGAAGGGAGGTGGGACTGAAGGAGGCTGTGGTCAAAAGCAAAACACTAGTTGGGGGGAAAGGAGAAAGGAGAAAGAAAAGTATAAATGGGGGAAAAAAGGATGGAGAAAAAGACACAGATAGTAATCATAACTGTGAATGTGAATGGGATGAACTCTCCCATAAAACGGAAGCATATAGCAGAGTGGATTAAAAACCATAATCCTACAATATGTTGTTTACAGGAAACACATTTGAAAAAGAGTGACACATCCAGGGTAAAGGTGAAAGGTTGGAGCAAAATATATTATGCTTCAGCTGAAGTAAAAAAAGCAGGGGTAGCAATCCTGATCTCAGACAAAGCAAAAGCAAAAATAGATCTTATCAAAAGAGATAAGGAAGGAAACTACATCCTGCTAAAAAGCACCATAGACAATGAAGTAATATCATTACTAAACATATATGCACCAAATGGTATAGCATCCAGATTCTTAGAGGAGAAGTTCAGGGAGTTACAGGAAGAAATAGACAGCAAAACTATACTAGTGGGGGACCTCAACCTCCCCCTCTCTGAACTAGATAAATCTAACCACAAAATAAACAAGAAAGAAGTTAAGGAGGTGAATAGAACATTAGACAAGTTAGGTATGATAGACCTCTGGAAAAAACTGAATGGGGATAGAAAGGAATATACTTTTTTCTTGGTGGTACATGGCACATACACAAAAATTGACCATGTACTAGGGCATAAAAACCTCACAATCCAATGCAGAAAGGCAGAAATATTAAATGTATGCTTTTCAGATCATGATGCAATAAAAATTATATGTAATAAAGGGCCATTGAAAGATAGACTAAAAAATAATTGGAAACTAAATAATCTAATCCTAAAAAATGATTGGGTCAAACAACAAATCATAGAAACAATCAATAATTTCATTCAAGAGAATGACAATAATGAGACAACATATCAAAACTTGTGGGATGCGGCAAATGCGGTTCTTAGGGGTAGTTTTATATCTCTAAATGCTTACATAAATAAAACAGAAAAAGAGAAGATCAATGAATTGGGCATACAACTAAAAAAACTAGAAAAAGAACAAATTAAAAATCTTCAATTAAACACCAAATTAAAATATTGAAAACCAAAGGAAAAATTAAGAAAATTGAGATTAAGAAAACTATTGAACTAATAAATAAAACTAAGAGCTGGTTTTATGAAAAAAACAATAAAATAGATAAACCTTTGGTTAATCTAATTAAAAAAAGAAAGAAGAAAACAAAATTACTAGTATCAAGAATGAAAAGGGTGAAGCTACCACCAAGGAAGAGGAAATCAAAACAACGATTAGGAATTATTTTGCCCAACTCTATGCCAACAAATTTGACAATCTTAGTAAAATGGATATATAGTTACAAAAATATAAATTGCCCAGATTAACAGAAGAGGAAGTAAAATACTTAAATAACCCCATCTCAGAAAAAGAAATTGAACAAGCCATTGATGAACTCCCTAGGAAAAAATCTCCAGGGCCAGATGGATTTACATGTGAATTCTATCAAACATTTAAAGAACAATTAATTCCAATACTATATAGACTATTTGGTAAAATAGGTGAAGAAGGAATCTTGACAAATTCTTTTTATGATACAAATATGGTGCTGATACCTAAACCAGGAAGAGTCAAGACAGAGAAAGAAAATTATAGACCAATTTCTCTAATGAATATAGATGCAAAAATTTTAAACAAAATATTAGCAAATAGATTACAGCAACTTATCACAAGAATAATACACTATGACCAGGTAGGATTTATACCAGGAATGCAGGGCTGGTTCAATATAAGGAAAACTATCAGCATAATTCATCATATCAACACCAAAACTAACAGAAACCACAAGATCATCTCAATAGATGCAGAAAAAAGCTTTTGACAAAATATAACACCCATTCCTATTAAAAACACTAGAGAGCATAGGTATAAATAGAGCCTTCCTTAAAACAATAAATAGCATCTATCTAAAACCTTCAGCAAGCATAATATGTAATGGGGACAAGCTAGAAGCATTTCCAGTAAGATTGGGGGTGAAACAAGGATGTCCATTATCACCACTGTTATTTAACATTGTACTGGAAACATTAGCTTTAGCAATAAGACAAGAAAAAGACATTGAAGGTATTAGAATAAGCAAAGAAGAAACAAAGCTATCACTCTGCAGATGACATGATGTTATACTTAGAGAATCCTAGAGAATCAAGTAAAAAACTACTTGAAATAATAAACAACTTTAGCAAAGTTGCAGGCTATAAAATAAACCCACATAAATCATTGGCGTTTCTATATATTACAAACAAAGCCCAACAGCAAGAGATAGAAAGATAAATCCCATTTAAACTTACTGTAAACATTATAAAATATTTAGGGGTCTACCTCCTGAAACAAACCCAGGAATTCTATGAACACAATTACAAAACACTTTTCATGCAAATAAAGTCAGATCAGTAATTGGAGAAACATCAGTTGCTCATGGGTATGCCCAGCTAATATAATAAAAATGACAATTCTACCTAAGCTAATTTACTTATTCAGTGCCATACCAATCAAACTACCAAAAAATTATTTTATAGAGTTAAAAAAAATACTAACCAGATTCATTTGGAAGAACAGAAGTTCCAGAATATCAAGAGAACTAATGAAAAGAAATGCAGGGGAAGGTGGCCTAGCCATTCCAGATCTTAAATTGTATTATAAAGCAGCAATCATCAAAACTGCTTGGTACTGGCTAAGAAAGAGTGGTGGATCAGTGGAATAGGTTAAATATACAAGACACAGTAGTCAATGACTATAGTAATCTATTATTTGATAAATTCAAAGACCCCAGCTTCTGGGATAAGAACCCACTCTTTGAAAAAAACTGCTGGGAAAACTGGAAAAGAGTATGGCAGAAACTAGGTATAGACCAAAATCTCACACCGTATACCAAAATAAAGTCAAAATGGATACATGATTTAGATATGAAGGCTGATACTATAAGCAAACTGGGAGAGCAAGGAATAGTTTACCTGTTAGATCTATAGAGAACAGAAGAATTCATGACTAAACAGGAGATAGAGAACATTACAAAAAGCAAAATAGATAATTTTGATTACAGGTATCTGAAATTCTGCTAGAGGGTGAGTTTGCTCTTGAGGAAAAGAGAAAAGGGCTCTCAAACGGTGTTCCATGGAATCACCAATCCCTAAATGGGATTCCAAAACACTGCAAATCTGTTTTGCTGCCTGAGTCAGTCTCCAATAGTATGTGTATTTGATCATGCAAAGAATCATTAAAGGTGGGTCAAGATACATCATGTGGTAAAAAATTGACTTCTTACTGGTCTGGAATCAGCCATTGAATTTACTTTTCTGTGCATTTCTGTGCACTTTTCTGTGCACTTCTTTACTTTTACTTTACTTTTCTGCACACTTAAAAAAGAAAAACGACATGGACCCCTATATACCTGCCTGAGTACTGAAAGTCAGCTCCTTTTTGCATTACAAGGACAGTATCTGTAAATTTGTGTTAGTCATGTTATAATTTGTTTTGCTTTACTCATATAAATATTCCCAGCAATCTTTTCTCTCTTGCATCTAGTTTGAGTGTCTTAAAAATTTGAGTTAAATATTTTTTTTAAATTAAAATAAGTACAATCGCAGAGAAAACATATTAATAAATCAAAAATCAAACCATTTCAGTAATTTTCATTACCATTTCCATCCTCTAGGGTTGGAAGGCAATACAAATGGCATATAAAAAACAACTCATTCATTCCATGTAAAAGTTAATAATTTAAATCTTCTATGCCTTTTGAGCCTTACACAGAGGAAGCCAAACCAGAGACAGTCCTGGGAAGCCCTAATGAAAACCACCAGAAGGCTGCTAAACATTAAGAGCAGAGTGTAGATAATTAAAGCTTCCACTGAATACTAAAGGCCAGGAGCCAGTGATTGCTAGTAAAGGGATTGACTTCCCTTTACTAGTAGCCCCCTCTGCCACCTACGATTGTTAATCTTTTCTAGAAATGTTGTGATACCATTCCTTCAACCATTTTGAATAGTATCTCTGGCTAAATAGGACTATTTACCATTTCCTAAACTCATCCTATGATTTCCTGCATCCAAGTCTTTGTTCACACTATTCCTCTATCTGAAATGCCCTCTCCTGCCTCCTCCCAGTTCCTTATAACCAATTCCTTCCTTCCTGTCAAGGCCCCGGTCAAATATCTCCTATTACAGGAAACCTTTCCTGATCTTTCTAGCCAGAGGTAACAAAGGATGGTGGAAATAGTTTACAAGTAGTAGGTTACAAGTTAGGAGGCATGTGTTCTAGTCCTGATTCTACTGCTAACTTGTGTGTAACCTTGGGTAAGTCTTTGCATTTCCACTTTCTTTATACTCAGTACCGTAATCTTTGCCCGTTTCTATATTAAGACCTGTCTACAGGTCCTGAGAGGGGATTGGACTACATTGTAAGCTTAGAGTTGGAAGGGACCTTAGAAACCATGTAATCCAACTACTTCATTTATGGTCAATCAAAAAACCATTCAACAAATACTTATTAAGTGCCTACTGTGCCAAATGCTGGATAGATGAGGAAATAAATAATCAGAGAAGTTAAGTGACCTCTTCACAGTTAGAGCCATCCCTTCCGTCTCTAATATTCCATGATTCGAATCCTCCTTTTTTTCTAAATTCCCACAGGTACCTTATGCCTCTCCTATTGTGTTTTTATATTTTACTTGGTGTTTTTATTTATGCCTCCTTCATTACACTGTAAGCCCTATGAGGGAAGAGACTTGTGTCTTATTCAAGATATTTGCTATTGAATGAATTGCAGAATAGCTCAGAGATAATCATGAACATCGATGAGCTCTCCTATATAATGTAGGTGTGTGTGTGTGTGTGTGTGTGTGTGTGTGTGTGTGTGTGTGTGTGGGCTCACTACATAGTGAGAGAGAGTCACACGTGTTCTGATTTGAATCCTATGATTCCTAGCTCACTGATGAGCCATGTCACACAAACTAATTGGTGTCCAGGTCTCCTAGAAGAATGATATAAGAGGGTGCTAACCTTTTACCTCTGGCAATTATAAGGACAAACAGATGCTAATGTATAAATAGGCAAAGGCTGTAGTCCTGGCTTACCTGGTTCTCCTTTGGGAGATAGAGGTGAGCAGAAGGTCATGAATTATTTACAGACTGCTCCCACTGAACTCAACTCAATGAAGGGTAAAGCCTTGATTGGGTACATACATGTAAATGCTTTTCCAATTTTGTATCACTGTAGAAAATTTTTATCTGAAATTCTGCTAGAGGGTGAGTTTGCTCTTGAGGAAAAGATAAAAGGGCTCTCAAATGGTGTTCCATGGAATCACCAATCCCTAGATGGGATTCCAAAACATTGCAAACCTGTTTTGCTGCCTGAGTCAGTCTCAAATAGTATGTGTATTTGATCATGCAGAGAATCATTAAAGGTGGGTCAAGATACATCATGTGGTAAAAAATTGACTTCTTATTGGTCTGGAATCAGTCATTGAATTTGCCCAGTGATCTCTGATGCAGTAACATGGTGGTAGGTCTGTCTCAGGCTAGTCTATGTAAAGTAATTGGTACTCATTTATATTCCCCCACCCCCATCTCACCCCCATTCCCCCCCATCAGGAAAGGTTTTGTGAAATAAATGGTATTTGACCTGGATCTTGACAGGTGGGAAGGAACTGAACATAAGACACTGGGAGGAGGAAAGAAAGAGCATCCACCCATCCCTCTCCCCATTAGCATTTTTGTACCAATGACTATTATGGCTTACCAGATAAAAATGGAAAATTAGAATAGATAAGAAAACAAAATCATCAATAATCAGGATATGGCTGATAAAATAGGACAGGAACCTACTTATAATACTAAATCTTAATTTACACTAAATTAACACTAAATCTTAATATTATGATGGCTATGTCCAATTTAATGCTAATTCTAGTGATTTTGATGAACAATGGGGGTTCCAGTTTCTTTTTGTTGTTTGATTTGGGCATTAATAATTTATTAGTAATTAGTAATAATTAATATCCATAATTAATCTGATTGCCTATTTCCTCATCTATCTAGCACTTAGTAGAGTTGTTTGATTCAGAATTATGATTTCATCAATATAAGAAATTCCGATTGCAGAACTCCTTCCACCAATATAGATCAACAACTAATTCTTAGTATTAACATAGTTACCTGGGGCACTAAGAGGTTAAGTGACTCAGCCATGGTCACATAGCAAGTGTGTGTGCATTGGTGTAAGTTAGATTTCTAAATTAAAAACCCCTCTAAAAATGGTTTTAGGAATACAGCAAATTCAAGATTCATTTATTTTTTTTAAAAAACCTCAGTAAATTAGAAAAGATTCTTACAATAAAGAAAGAGAAAATGTGATTAACTGAAATTATCCTCTCCTACCCCCCAAATAGAGGCTTATATAAGTAAAGGGGGGGAACAAAAATTGTTGCGAAACATTTTATGAGGTGAGCTATCACATTCAATTTTGTTTCCAATTATAAAACACTTATCGATAATGAATAATCTTATCCTTCTCACCAAGTAAGTAATTTATAATATTATTAGATTTAAAATAGCTAATCTGAATATATAAAATAAATACTTCAGTCTTCCCTTATTTGGGAGCCTTAGTAGTTGGCATTAAAAATTATGTAAAAATGAGTTTATTTTGGCCTAGTGGAACAAGAGTTGAAGAGCCAAGTGACCTGAAATTACTTTCTAGTTCTGTGACCACTTGTATAACTGTAGACAAGTCTGGGTTTGAGTTTTCTCTTCTATGAAATGTGGGGTTGGGACTAGATGATTTCTAAGGTTCCTTTGAATCCTAAAATTCAACAACCCTAAGCCCTGTTCAAAGGTTCTACCCTGGCAAAAGTCTGAGAATCATTGAGGCTGCCAACTGGTACAGGGAGAGAAAGTACTGGGGCTGCATTCCAATTCTGTCTCTATCATGTACTACCTACGTGACCTTGGCAAATCATATCATCTTTCTGGGCCTCAGTTGCCTCCTTTGTAAAATGAGGTTCACCACGATGGCCTCTAAGGTTCCTCCCAGCACTAAATTTCTCTTTCTTTCCTGTCAACTGCTTTGCTTGGTTTTGACTCCACCGCCACCTTCGTGCCACTTTCAACTCATTCTCTGAACCTTTTCATAGAGATTGAACGATTTTGCTTTAATACTCAATACCTCCTTGCACCCTCAATTGCCTCTCCCCTTTGATTGGAGGGCTGGAGGGTAGAGCAATAAACTCTACCCTTTCTAGAGGAAATATCATGCCTTCAGACCGGGCATACTCTGGCACCCCACCTGCCATCCCCATCCCTTTCAGTTTTCTTTTGTGTGTTGTCTTTCTGCATTAGATTGTAAGCTCATTGTGGCTTTCTCTTTCTTATTTGTATCACTGTGCCAGGCACTTAACAAATATTTATTGACTACTTACCAAATTGGTTAAACCTATGATATAATAATAAATAATAATAATGACAATCAATATCATCATCCTCATCCTCGTCATCATCATCACTAGCATTTATGCAGGCATATCTTGGAGATACTGCAGATTCTATTCCAGAACACCACAATAAATCAATTGCAATAAAGCAAGTCACATGAATTTTTTGGTTCCTCAGTGCATAATATAAAAGTTATGTTGACACTATACTGTAGTCTATTAAATGTGTGATAGCATTATGTCTAAAAAACAATGTACATACCTTAGTTTCAAAAATACTTTATTGCCAAAAATTGCTAATCACCATCTAAGCCTTCAGTGAGTGGTAATCTTTTTTTTTTTTTCTGGTGAAGGGTCTTGCCTCTGTTTTGATGGCTGCTGACTGATCAGGGTGGTGGTTGCTGAAGGTTGGGATGGCTATGGCAATTTCTTAAAATAAGACGACAATGAAGTTTGCCATATTAATCAACTCTTCCTTTCATTTGAATAGTTAGAGGCCATTATAGAGTTGTTAATTGGCCTAATTTCAATGTTTTGTATCTCAGGGAATAGGGAGGCCTGAGGAGACAGTAAGAAAGGGGAAACAGTAGGTCAATGGAGCAGTCAGAACATACAACATTTCTTGATTAAATTAGAAGTCTTATATGGGTGTGGTTTGTGGCACCCTAAAATAATTACAATAGTAACATCAAAGATCACTGATCACAGATCACCATGACAGATATGATAATAAGGAAAAAGTTAGAAATATTGCAAGAATTACCAAAATGTGACACCAAGACATGATGTGAGCACATACTGTTTGAAAAATGGCACCAATAGATAGACTTGCTCGAGGCAGGGTTGCCACAAACCTTCAATTTGTAATAGAATGCAATATCTGCAAAGCACAATGAAGAGAGGTGCAATAAAACGAGGTATGCCTATATAGCACTTTACAAATACTATCTCATTTGATCCTCACAACATCCCTGGGAGGTAGGTACTATTATTATCTATATTTTATGGATGAGAAAACTGAGACAGTCAGAAGTTGTGACTTGGTCGTCACATAACTAGTAGGTGTCTAAGGCCAGACATGAAATCAGGTCTTCCTGACTCCAGACCTGGTGCTCTAGCTATCATGCCAACATCCATGCTTTGTGATATTTGATTGAATTCATCATAAATATTGAGCACCTCATATACAAAATGCACTGTGCTCAGTACTGGGGTTATTCCAATACACTAGTGGGTCTACAATTCCATTGATACAGCTATTTCCTCCAACATGCAGATCATGACCCTTGCCAGCTTCTCATGAGTTCACCACCAGGGAATCATCCACTGTGGCCTTCCTATAGTCATCTTGATTTTGAGAGGATACCTGTGGAGCATGTGGGCTCTTGGTTATTTGTTGCTCTCACTATATGACTGGTCTATCACTTTTTTTGATCATATTTTTTTTGATCATGTTCTTTACACCACTTCTTCATAATTCTTTGTTGTGTGCTGTGTATATCCATCATGGGCCTCTCATAGAGAACTCATAGATTCAGAGCTTGAAGAGACCTCAGAGGTCATTGAATTTAACTCACTCATTTGACAGTTGAAGAAATTGAGGCAGAGAGGTCATGTGACTTGTAGTGGCTGGTAATTGTCTGAGGCGGGTTTTAAACGAAAAAGTTTAAAATCTTCCTGACTCGAGGCCCAGAGCTCTAAAATTGTGCTGCCTCTGACATGGAGTTCTTTTGTATATACTGGGCCTTTTCCAGCCATGTTTCTTGTTCTTTTCAAGGTCATTTCCACTTCCTCTTTAAGCACTTCTAGGATGTAATGCAGAGTCCAAATGTAGTGGTTTTGGTATCCTTGATGATGAACAGAGTTTGTTATAAAAAATCTTTATAGATTTTCTCTTTATAAACTTTTCTCTTTCATTATGAACTTAGCAAATCATCAATAAATTTGAACATTTCTACATAAAGGAGCAGCTATGTGGCATAGTGGATAGAGTGCCAAGCCTGGAGTCAGGAAAACTCATCTCCCTGGCCTCAGACACTTACTAGCTGTGTGACCCTGGGCTAGTCACTTAACTCTGTTTCCATTTCTCATCTGTAAAATGAGCTGGAGAAGGAAATGGCAAACCACTCCAGTATCTTTGCAAAAAAACAAAAAACGATCCCAAATGGGGTCAAGAAGAATCAGACATAACTGAAATGACTGAACAACAACAAATATACAAAGAACAGAAAAAGATTATATATGAAATTGTGAATCTGAGCATTTTTTTTAAAAATACACAGTAAATTTAACACAAGAGTACCAAAACTGCTCTGCTAGACTGTGCCCCCTTCTGCTCTTCCTTCTACTCTCTTTTATAGGTATGCTTTTTCTATTTCTTGATTTTCTTTTTTTTCTTTTTTTCCTTCACTATTACTGCCCACCAACTTCCAACCCATGACTCCCTTACCCAAATAAAAGCCTTTCTGTGTAACAAATAAGTATAGTCAAGCAAAACTAATTCATATGTTGGGTACATCTGATAATGTAGTCCACCACTTCTCTGTCATGAGATGATAGGAAGTAGAATTCATTATCTGTTTTCTAGAATAGTGATTGGTTATTTCATTTAACAGAATAGATGCTTGTTGACTTGACCTGACTTTCAAAGTTGTGTTCTTTCACATTATTGTAGTCATTTCAAAAATTGTTCTCCTGGTTCTGTTCATTGTACTCTTTATCAGTTGATAAGTGTTTTTTCCCAGGTTTCTTTAAATCTGTCCCTTTCATCATTTCTTATGGTGCTTTTTAGATGGTTTCCATATGTTTTCTGTAGTCCTTCTTTCAGTTTGATCCTTTAATACATTAGAGATAACTTTGTTTAGTTGAGTATCTCACTAGCTTCTTTATGTTGGTTTTTCTTCTAGTTTTTCATTGTTTTCTAGGCAATGCTCCTCCTCATCTTCTACCATCTTTCTTAGATTTTAAAAATGAATTTATAGTCTTAACTGGTATTGTCCTCTCTATGTAGCAACAAGATCAAGACTAATGGGTTTTTAAAAGGCTCTTTTGGTATCCTTGTTGTAATAATTAATTTATGTTGGTTAAACGTCTATGCAAAATTGTTATAAAATTTGTGATGTCCTTTCTTTATCAGTTTCACATTTTTTCAGTACTGACAAAACATTTAAATATGCCAGATTTTCATTGTTTTAATTGTACACTGTGTCTTATAAATGTTAATTCTTTCTTCTAGTTTTTTGTTAATTTTTTTTCTCTAATAATTTGGGGACCTTACAGGCATCAGCCTGAAAAATGACCACACCAATAACAGATAACTTCCTGTATGTTAATGTGATGTTATTCACATTCAGTACCTCTCAATTCTTTATTTTTATTTATTGGAAAAGTATTCTTGATGCTAGATGTGAGGCTTCTCTGCGCTCTACAAGTTTTAGTTTCTGTCATTCCTTTTTCCTTAACAGTATTTTCTAACATATTTTTCACTGTTTTTACCTGTGCCCATTTTTGCTTTGAAGTCACCAATTATGAAAGAAAACTTGCTTGGGATTTACTTGGGAGATTAAATTAAATTCTTCACAGAATTTGTTTAATGTCATCATCTGCAATGGATAGGGGCTTGTAAGCTCCAATTATTTTCATTATGATCTTTTTTTTTTTCAAATCATTACCATGAATGATGTAATATAAGATGACCACATATCCCAGGGGGAAATACACACACACACACACACACACACACACACACACACACACACACACACTTCCTTATTTACTTCTTTGAGGAGAACCCTTGAGCCATCCTTCAATTTAGCTGATATTTTCTTTAGTCTTCTGTTTCAGTTATACTGAGAATGACAAGACAGCTGGTTTACAAAGATAAAAAACAAAAACAAAACCCAAACCCTAGTGTAGTTCTTTGTTCTTAAAGAGTTTCAGTCTAAAAAGGTAGGTGCAACATCTTCACAAGTAAGTATGCTGCAAGGTATAGTTGGATTAGGTAAAGAAGAGATACAGAAAAGGTGCTCTGAGACCATCTGTGGAAGGAGAGAACACTTTTGTTAAGGGGATCAGAAAAGGGTTCATGTGGGAGGGGGCACCTGAATTCAACATTGAAGGAAAAGAAGTATTTCATCAGGTAGAGATGAGAATAGTGTGAGTTCTAGATGCTAGGGCAGTTTGTGGAAATGCAGGGAGGTGGGAGAAGGCATTCTGAATGTAGAAAACAGTAATATAGGCTGTTTAGCAGTATATAGCAATATAAAGTATGTGAAGAGAATTAATATAACAAAGTTGAAATGCTCTCTCTCTCTCTCTCTCTCTCTCTCTCTCTCTCTCTCCCTCTCTCCTCCTAGTGCCTTCCTTCTGAGTTACTTTCACTTTGTTGTTGCTATTCAGTCATTTTTCTGTTGTGTCCAACTCTTCCTAATCACATTTGGGATTTTCTTGGCAAAAATACTGGAGTGGTTTGCCATTTCCTTTTCCAGTTTATTTTACAGGTGAGGAAACTGAGGCAAACAAAGTCAAGTGAATTGTTCAAGGTCAAAAGTGTCTGAAGCCAGATTTGAACTCATAAAGCTAAATCTTCCTAATACCAGGCCCAGCATTCTATCCACTGTGCCACCTAGCTTCCCTTCAGTTTGTCCTGTACATATCTTGTATGTATATAGTTGTTTGCATGCTATCTCCCCCATTACAATGTGAAATTATTAAGAGCAGGGACTGTTTTTTACTTTCTTTGTATCCCCAGCACTTAGTACAGAGTTTGGTACAAAGCAAGTACTTAATAAATGCATAACTTGATTTGAAAAGACAGGTGGGAGCCAGATTGTATATGTTCCTAAATGCTATGCTAAGGATTGTGTATTTTATTCTATAGGCAACAGAAAAGCGATTTTGTAAAATGGGAAGATTATTTTTAATAACTGCATGAGGATAATCTATAGTCATGAAAAAATGCTCTAAATCATTATTGATTAGAGAAATGCAAATTGAAATAACTCTGAGGTACCACCTCACACCTATCAGAAATGTTAAATGCTGGAGAAGATGTGGAAAATAAGGTACATTAACGAACTGTTGGTGAGTTATGAACTCCGAATATTCTGGAGAACAACTAGGAACTATGCCCAAAGGGCTACAAAACTGTGCATACCCTTTCACCCAGTAATACCACTATTAGATGTCTACTCCAAAGAGATAAAAGAAAAAGGAAAAGGATCTGTATGTACAAAAGTATTTCTAGCAGCTCTTTTTGTGGTGAGAATGAATTGGAAATTGAAGGGATACCATCTTTCATGTAATGGCTGAACAATAGCGGCATATAATTGTGATGGAGTATTATTGTGCTATAAGAAATGAAGAAGGGGGCACTTTCAGAAAAAGAAAGTCAAGACCTATATGAACTGATGTAAAATGAAGTGAGAAGAACTAGGAGATCATTGTGCATAGTAACAACAATATTGCAATGATGGTCAACTGTGAAAAACTTGGCTACTCTGATCAATACAATGATCCAAGACAATTCCAAAGGACTCATGATGAAAAAAATGAGAGAGAATCGATGAAAAAGAGAGAGAACTGATAAAATCTGAGTGTAATCTTACTTTATTTTGGCTTTTTTTTGTGATGTGGCTCATATGTAAATGTGTTTTGCAAGGTCCCACATGTATAATTGATATCATTTTGCTTGTCTTCTCAGTGGAAAGGGGAGGGTTGGGAGGGAGAGAGAGAATTTGGAACTCAAAATTTAAAAAAAGAAAAGAATGTTAAAAATAAATTAATAATAAATTTTATTTTTTAAAAAACACATCAAGATTGGAGAACCAGGGAAACTGAGAGTAGCAATCTAATTGGGATCAACTGGTCTTGGCAACTGATTTGATGGAGGGAGTCAGCAAGATGGAAAATGAGAGATTCTTCCAAGGTTTAGCCCCTGAGGGGCTGAGAGGATACTGATGCCATTAACCAAAATAAATTAGGAGGAGGGGCAACTTGTCTGAACTTGAAGTGCTGGGTAACTTCTAGGCAGAAATGCTATATCACTGGCAGATACTTAAGAGATGTGGGAACTAAAGCTCAGGCAGAACTAGGAATTACTCACAGCACTGTGATGACTGAACCCACAGGAGTGAATAAGACCACCAAAAGAGAGAGCAAAGACAAATGACAGAGCGTAGGCACGTCCCCGCATTTAAGGGGCTGAAAGATGCTGGTGGACAAGCAAAGGAGATGGAGAAGAAATGACTGACAGACTAGAGAAGATTAAGGTGAGGGCAGCGTCACTGTAAACCTAAGGAGGAGAAATTCTCCAGGTGGAAGGGCTGTTGATGGCGTTAAATCCTGTAGAAATGCCAACAGAGAAAGAGACAGAGCAGCATAGATGTGTTCCTGACAACTTGTGTATAAATCAATACATCAAGGTTCTCTGATTTCTTCACTGGGAACTCCCTTCGCCAATGCAGGGAGTTCCTTCTAAACTTTAGTAGATAAGTCTTACCTTATGGGACTTCCCACTTAATTCTTTCTTAGAAAGTTCTTTGAGTGTCAGGGAAGTTAAGTGACTTGTTCATTGCCATAGGTCATCACACATTTAGAACTCAAGGGCACCGCGAGAGGTCATCTAATTGAAACCCCTCATTTCACAGATGAAGGTAATGGGGTTAGTGAGAAGTTAAATGACTGGCCTGATGTCAACAGGTAATAACTGGCGGAACCTGAATGGGTATGGACATCCTCTGACGACAAATCTCAGTCTTTTCAATCAATTAACAAACACTTAAATTCCCACTTTGTGCCTGGCACTGTGCTATTGTTGTTTGTTGCTTGTCCTTTGCTCTCCAGGAGGAGCAACGGCCTCAGGAGGGTGATGTCTTGACTTGTGGGTGAACTGGATTTAAGTGAGGCAAAGCTTCAAAGAGTCATCTCCCCATTCTCTCATGCAGGGTCATCGGAGTCCAGTGGCAAGACACAGGTCAGTATGGTTGGTGGTGGCCCTAGATGCAAGATAAAAAAGGCTGCTAAGGTAAAAGTGAAACCGAGAGGTAAGGAGGGAGAGCATTTCAGGCATAGGAGACAGCTAGTGCAAAGGCCAAGAGAAAGGAGATGTAGGGTTGTATGTGTCAGATGGCAAGTGGGACAGGACAGCTACACCAGAGTGGCATAGTAATGTGAAGGAGTAACATATAAGAAGACTGGAAACATAGGAAGGGGCCAGAATGTGAAGAGTTTTAGATGCCAAATGGTAAAATTTATATTTGATCCTAGAGGTAATAGGGAGCCATAGAAGGTTAATGAATAGTGGGGTGACATGATCAAATATGCACTTTAAGAAAATTACTTTGGTATGGAGGATGGATTGTGGGGAGAGAGGTAGGCAGATTAAATAGGCAGCTATTGCAATAGTCTAGAAAACAGGACATGAAGGCCTGAACTAGGATAGTGGCTGTGAGAGTGGAGGTAAGGGGGTAGTGTAGAAGCTCCTACGTATGGGCCAGTGAGTGAAGAGTAAGTGAGAGTGAAGAATTGAGGTTAACACTGAGCTTGTAATCCTGGGAGCCTAGAATCATGATTATGCCCTTAACAGTGACATGGAAGTTGGCAAAAGGTGTGAGGTTGAGGGAAAAGATAAGTTCCGTTTTAGACAGAAGGGGAAAGGAAGGGAGAGAACAAGGATTTAGTCTACTATGTGCCAGAGACTGTGCTAAGGGCTTTACAAACACAAATACAAACTCAACTCTTGTTGAGTTTGAGACACCTGTAGGACATCCAGTTAAGAGTATGAAGTTGGGGGGACTTCCACTTCTGGGAGCCAAGATGGTGGAGTAAGAGGTGAGTCTCTCTTACCCTCCCCTATTAACCCCTGAAAGCCCAGAAAATATCACCCCAGAAAAAACCCTGGAACAGCTGAACCCGATGCCCAGTAGCCCAGGTAGCTTGAGGAATTAACTGGAAAGGCCCCTCTTACTTCAGGGGAAGGGGAGCAGTACAGAATGGGAGGCATCCCAGCAAGGTAGTGGAAAACCTCACCTCAGCATACTAGGAAAAGATCCTGAAGCCCAGGTGGTGGAGCAGGCAAACACCAACACCTGGAGCCCCGAATGCCTCATTGAGGGTGGGGGAACTGGTGGAAACCAGCTCAGAAAACCAGCAGGTGCCCCAGCATTCTACAGCAACCTGGTCTCCCAGTGCCTCAGCAAAACTAAGGGAAGCAGCACTCCAAGGGGCCCCAGGTGGATAGACACCCTACAACATCCATCTGAAAGAAGCTGAAGAAAGCAAAAGGAAGGAAAGGCCTGGGTGAACAGGAAATCTCCAGGAACCACACTACCCAATCCTACCCCTAGAGTTCCAGTGTTGCTGGAACACCAGGCAAGCTGTCAGAATCCTACAGCCTCCAATTGCCAACATTGGAGGCCCCAGCACACAAAGTTATCTACCAGGCTCTAGGCTCCCAACACAAGAAGCTTGGGTCAGGGCCCTGTGCACCCCAGCAGGAGAGCCCAATCTCTTTAAAGGCCAGGAAATAAGCAAACACCATGAGCAAAAAGAAACATACAATAGATTCTTATTCTGGGAAGAGTGAAGATCAAGGCAGAAATTCTGAAGAGGCAACATTGTCAACAAACCCACATCTGGAACCTCAAAAGGGAATATGAACTGGTCTGAAGCCCAAAAAGCCTTCTTAGAAGAGCTCAAGAAGGATTTTAAAAGTCAAATGAGAGAGGTAGAAGAAAAAATGGGAAAAGAAATGAGAGGTATGCAAGAGAGAGTCAATAGTTTGGAAAAGGAAGGACAAAAATTAACTGTAGACAACAAGTCCTAAAAAGTACAATTAGCCAATTGGAAAAAAAGTACACTGAAGAAAACAAGTCCCTAAAAAATAATTGGCCAAATGGGGAAGAAGGCACAAAATCTAATAGAAGAAAACAATTTGTTAAAAATTAGAATTGAGCAAATGGAAGCTAATGACTCTATGAGAGAGCAAAAAACAAAAGAATGAAAAAATAGATGAAAACATAAAATACCTCATTGGTAAAACAACTGACCTGGGAAATCAATCCAGGAGAGACAATTTAAAAATTATTGGTCTACCTGAAAATCATGATGAAAAAAAGAGCCTGAACAGTATCTTTCAGGAAATCATAAAGGAAAACTACCCTGAGGTCCTAGAACCAGAGGGTAAAATAGCCATAGAAAGAATCCACCGATCACCTCCTGAAAGAGACCCCAAATTGAAAATGCCAAGGAATATAGTATTCCAAAATTACCAGGTCAAAGAGAAAATATTGCAAGCAGCCAGAAAGAAACAATTTAAATATCGTGGAACCACAGTCAGGATTACACAGGACCTTGCAGCTTCTACATTAAAAGACCTTAGGGCGTGGAATATGATATTCCATAAGGCAAAGGAGCTTGGATTACAACCAAGGATCAACTACCCAGTGAAAGTGAGCATGATCTTTCAGGGGAGGAGATGGATATTCAACGAAATAGGGGACTTCCATACCTTCCTGATAAAAAGACCAGAGCTCAACAGAAAATTTGATCTTCAAATACAAGACACAAGAGAGACATAAAAAGGTAAATGGGACAGAAAGATGCAATATGTTGTTAATAAGGGTAAACTGTTTACATCCCTACAAGGGAAGATGACACTTGCAACTCTTGAGAACTGTATTGTTATTATACCATGTTTGTTTGTTTGTTTTTTGTTATTACACCATGTTAAGGGGTATACATAAAGGGGGTGGGTATAAATTGACTTTGATGTAATGATGGAAAAAAAATCTAATCAAGTGGGTTAAATGGATCCAAGAAAGTGAATTAATCTGATCTAACTAAGAAACTGTACTGAGAGAAAAGGAAAGGAGGAGGCAGACAAGGGTAAATTACACCACAGGAAAAGGCACAAAAACCTATTACAGTAGAGGGAAAGAAGGGACAGAGATGAGCATTGCTTGAACCTTACTCTCATCAGATTTGGCTCAAGAAGGTAATAACATAATCAGTTAGGCATAGAAATCTAACATGTCCTATAGGCAGTAGGAGAGAAAAGGGGAAAGAAAAGGGGAGGGGGGATAGAAGGGAGGTGGGACTGAGGGAGGTGGTAATCAAAACCAAAACATTAGTGAGGAGGGAAAAGGAGAAAGAAAAGCATAAATGGGGAGAAAAAGGGTGGAGAGAAAGACACAGATAGTAATCATAATTGTGAATGTGATATATGAATGTAATACTATTGTGCCATAAGAAATGATGAACAGGCAGACTTCTGATAAACCTAGAAAGACTTGTACGGTTTGATGCTGAGTGAAGTGAGCAGAACCAGGAGAGTGTTGTACACAGTAACAGCCACATTGAGTGATGACTGACTTTGATAGACTTAACCCCTCTCAGCAATACAAGGATCTAAGACATCTCCAAAAGCCTCATGATGGAAAATGCTATCCACATCCAAAGAAAGAACTATGGAGTTTGAATGCAGATCAAAACATACTATTTGCTATTTTTTTTCTTCTGTTGTGTTTTGTTTCCTCTTTCTGGTGGTTCCTCCTATTAGTTCTAATTCTTACTTACAACATCATTAATGTGAAAATGTTTAATATGAATGTATATGTATAGCCTATATGAGATTGCCTGCTGTCTTGGGGAGGGAGGGAGAGAAAAATTTAAAACTCAAAAGCTTATGGAAGTGATTGTTGATAAATTAAAATAAATTAATAAAAAAAAGTATCAAGTTGGAACCTGGTGATGGGAACTGTATATCAGGAGAAAGCCTATGCATATACATATATGTGCAATAAATATATGCATATGCATCTATATATACCTTTTATCTATCTATCTATCTATCTATCTATCTACCTAATCTAACTATCCATCCAAGTAAATCTCAGAATCACGTGCATAGGAATGATAATTGAATTCATGGGAGCTGCTAAGATCAAGAACTGAAAGAATATACACATATCCCTTCCACATTTCAACTTTCCCCACGACAGTTTCAACATAGCAGGGGACAATACAAGAGATCAAATGGAAATTTTTTTAGAGTTTTGCAGAAACCACAAGCAACAAGCAAGGGCCAGCAGACAATATAGAAAAAGATCTTTTTCATATGGTATTTTTACTTAACATTGACCTACCTATAGCCTATAACAAAATACTTAACCCAAATTTTACAATAAGGTACTGAGAACACCCCATAAAAGAAAAAGAAAAAAATTCAGACTTCTTCTCTGGTATGAAGGGAGGGCCAAAAATTTTTGCAAGAATTTTCCTGATTGTGGGAGTGCCATGCCCTTAACTCCTGAGATATGGAAGGGAAAACTGGAGGAAGAAATAAGACAAAGGCATAAGACAGACCTTTGAGTTACACCCATGATTAGTGAGTGTGACATGCAGGATAATCTATCAAAGGAGGCTGAAAAAGAGCAAACAGGTAGGAGGAGAACCAAGAGAGAGCAGTGTCTCAACAACTCAGAGAGACTTTCTCTGTACTTAACTCGGGATTTTGCAAATCCAATTTTACTTGAAATGTACCAGTTACAAGAAACCCTTGGTGAATAATGTTTGTCAGTGAAGAATTCTTTAATCACATGAATTCCCCTTTTTTCCTCTCCCCCATCAACTTATTTGTTTTGTAAGTTTGAATTTTTGTTCATCAGGTTTCCTTAAAGTAGAAAAATACCTGCATTAGAAAACAGATTTTGCACTAGAGTAGAATGACTATCACTGTCCCTCTTCTACTTCAATGGAATAAATTCCTGAAATCCTAGTTCTGGTCCCTAGATCATGTGAAATTGTCTTCTGGGGGCTGCTGACTTGGGGGTGAATTACTAACTCAGCTGTGGGTCTGACATTCAACCTGGACCAATGATTTAGGCTGATAAGGCTGATAGATTCCTTCACAAGCATAATCCCATTTTAGCAGTCCTCTGAGGTCCCATGGCCCTTTCCTTCTTCTCTCTTTCTCCTCTGGCCTGTGACTCAGATCAGAGAGCTAATGGGCGCTGGAAGGCAAGGGCTGTTTAGTGTCTGGTGGAAAGAATGCTTTCTCCCCTAGTGATTTAAGAACCCTTTTCCTTTGGCTCCTCTACAAGTCAGCACTGCCTTCTCCTATTGTTGGGAAAATTACAAAACCTGGAAAGGTCTCTCCCAAATCCCAGAGGCCATTGGCATCCCTCTTAAGCTTCCTCCTAGGGACAGAGTGGTTCCAGGAAGAGAGGACATTAAGCTTGACATGGCAGTCATTAACATCATCTGCTCCATACTGAGTATTACAGAATGGCAGCCACAGTGGTGATAACATATTGACAATGATGTGGTGGTCCAGCTGCTGCCTTTCCATTGGCTCCTTTGCTGGTCTTGGACTTGCTGGGAAAAACTGGGGCTTGTAAACAGGACCCTGTGTCCATGGCAACGGGCTCTCCAGCTTTTCCAAACACATAAAGATGATTCATTTTGTTTTTCTTTCCTTTCTCGAAACCCAAATTTTCATGTGAGTTGGGGTTTATTTTTATTTTTTTTCCCTAGGTCTCATGGAGTCATGAGAAGGTTTGAATCTATTTTTAATTTGGCTGTCTAACCCCGCCCTGGGGGGGCTGGCTGGAATGATAACACTGTTGGACCACACCAGACTTAAAGTCAGCTCTTCAGCTTTTATGATACAAAGGCTTCAAATGGGTGCTGAAATATCAACTCTTTTTTTTTTTAAGAATACCACTAATGAGCTTAATTAGTGATTACAAACCTCTCGAAGAGAATGAAAGACAAGGAGACTGCTTGACTGATTCACAGCTTTTCAGGGAAAGAGTGGCCTTCTAGCAGTGATGTGGGAAATAGGGCTAGCAATGTCTTCAAGTAATTCAACATTTCTCCATAAACTTTGTAACGTCCTTGGAATTTCTCTTCCCTACACTGGTATTTTATTTTATTCTTTTGTCTTGTTCATTCTTTTGTTCATTCATTGGTTCATTTATATTTTAAGCTCAACAACTGCCAAATCTCACAAATATTCAAATATATAAGCAATAAATCATTGTATATGAAAATGATAAATTCCATTATTTTCAGTTTCCATGCTGGTATTTTAGCCCCTCCAGGTGCCTACTGTGGGTAGAGAGGCTCCTGCTATTGTTTTATTTTTTTTGCAGCACTTTATTGGAATTTTGTCCTTAAATATATTTGTGCCTAAATATATATCTTTACACAGTAAGAGAACCACTTCCTCAGCTTAAATGTCCTCTCTTTCTCTCTGCTTCTATGGATTGTCTTTTCTTAATGCAGATATTTCTTTACCCAGATTTAAGTACCACAAACACATGACACTTCATTATATATCTTGTATTTCAGTTCTTACTTCATTCCTTCTCACATCTGCTCAATGACAACTAATAATTAACTTGTAATAATACATTAAGATAGGACTAGAGTTCCCTTTAGTTAGACATTTGCAATTAGCCTAGGTCAAACTATTGGAATTCTTAGCTCCTAAAACAGTTGTGAGCTTCAGAAAAGTTTTCTCTACCATATATAGTATAGTATAAACCTAAGACTTAATTGTCTATTAATTGTATATTAATCAATGTCCTCGTGTTTTCATTTCCAGGTTTCTCTCTCTCTTGGTCTCTCTCTCTGTAACATATTTCTCCAGCCTACTTTCCTCCCTTATTTTCCCTTCTTTTTCTCATTGTCCCTACCTCTATGTACTCTTCTAGGTCTTTCTCTTCTTGGCCTTCCTAGTTTTCTTCCTGGCACCATTTTTCTCTTTTTGTGTCCTTTTTTCTATTGCTTTCATTTTCTCTCTCCAAGTCCCTTTCCAATATCTTTCATTTCCTTCTTTCTACAGTTATCCCTTCTATACATCCTGGTTTTCCCTACTGTGGTTTCAATATATTGTGGGTCAACATAAGAAATTAAATGGGATTTTTTAGGGAGTTTTGTAGAGGCCAGCAGGTGTTACAAAGTCTATGATCAAATACTTAACCCAGATTTTACAACAAGTCACTGTAACCATCCCATGATAGAAAAAGAAAAAGAAAAAGAAAAAATTTCAGATTTCTTCTCTGGTACGAAGGGAAGGCCAAAGATTTTACATGAATTTTCCATATCACTAGGGCTCTGTGCCTCTAACCCCCAAAATGTGGAAGGGATAATTGTATTTCTGTTTTTGAGTTTTTCTGCCCCCTTTTTGTGACTTTATACCAATCCACTTCCCCAACCCCTTTCCCTCATTTCCTCACTTTGTTTCTAGTCTTTATTTTTGCCATTTCTACTTCTGGGTCTGTTTGTTTTGATCATCTCCTTTTGATTTTATTTGATTCTGAGGCAATAAGGGAAGCCATTGGAGTTTATGGAATTTAGGAGAGGGACACAGTCAAATTTATGCTTAAGGAGAATCATTTTGGCAACAGTGTGGAGGATGGGCTGGAGCTGGGAAGAGACCTGAGGCAGGAAAATAATTAGGAAGCTTTTGCAATTAACCAGGGAAGAGGTAATGAGGGTCTGAACCAAAGTAGTAGCAGTGTGAGTAAAGAAAAGGGATTATATTCAAGAGATATTATGGAGGTCAAAAAGGCAAGATTTGGCAACTGAGTGGATATGTTCAATAATGGGGAATGAGGAATTATGAATAATGTCAAGGTTATGAACTGAGGAGGAAACTAGAAGAATAATGGTGACTTAGGGAAATTTGGAAGAGAAATGTATTTCTCGGTAAAGATTAATTCTGTTTTGAGCAGGTTGAGTTTGAAATGTCTATGGGACATTCAGTTTGAAAGGTTATATGAGATAGGTTTGAGGAAGAGATTAGGAATGGATATATAGATTTAGGAGTCTTTGGCATAAAGATGATAATTTAATCCATGGAAGCTCATTAAGTATGTATGTATGTTGGGGATGGGGAAGAAAGGGAAGAGGAGAGGAGAGAAGAGGGAAAAAAAGATTAGGACAGAACCTTGGGGAACAATGGTACTTAGAGGTAGGGTCTGGTTGATGAACCAGCAAAGAACTGAGAATAACTATTAGACAAGTAAGAAGAGAACTAGGAATGATTGGGATTATGGATGCCCTGATAAGAGAGAGTATCTAGAAGATGGTCAATAGTGTCAAATGGAGCAAACAGATTGAGAAGGTTGAAGACTGAAAAAAGACCCTAAGATTTGGTACTTTTAGAGATCATTTCTAGTTTTGGTAGGACAAGTTGTTAAGTGTTGAAGTCAGAGCCCAGATAGCAAAGAATTGAATGAGTGAGAGGAGGAAAGTAGAGACATTAAGTGTAGATAGTTTTAACTTCCAGGGGTTTGAGAAAAGAAATACAATAACTTGAGGGTACAGGGTATGGCAAAGTCTAATGAGGAAGCAGCTAGGTTGCTCAGTGGGTAGAGCATTAGGCCCGGAGTCAAGAAGACCTGAATTTAAATCTGGCCTCAGACACTTAATAGCTGTATGACCTTGGTCAAGTCACTTAACCTTTGTCTACCTTATTTCACTGGAAAAAGAAATGGCAAACCACTCCTAGTATCTCCGCAAAGAAAACCCCTGGACAGCATTGGTATGCTATGGTCTATGGGGTCACCAAGAGTTGGACACGACTGAACAACAAAAATGGTCTAACAAAAAAGTGTTTGGTTTTTTGTTTGTTTGTATTTTCAGGATGAGTGGTTGAAAGGCATAGGGAAGAAACCAATAGAGAAGAGAAAGTTGAAGATTAGAGGAAAGAGAGTAATTAAAGCTACAATTTGCTGGGAGAAGAGGGGATGGAGTCAAGGCATATGGAGACAGATTGGCTTTGCAAGGAGATGGGTTACCTCATTGTCAGGAACTGGGAGAAAGAAAGAGAGAGTAAGAGTCAAGTTCTTTTGAGATGAAGAGAAAGTGAGAAAAGAGACCTTATGTTGAATAGCTTTGATTTTCTCAATAAAGCAAGAGGTAATTTTCTTAGATGAGAGAGAAGGCAAGAGGTAAAAGTGTGGAAGGCTTGAGGAGAGAAAGGTTTGTAAAAGTTTATGTAGGGAGTGAGATATAGGATGAATTAGGGGACAGTAAAAGGACTGCCTTGTTGCAGTGAGGCTCAGTTGAGGTTAGATAACATAAATTTGAAATGTACTCTGTTAACACGGTAATGTGATTTCTAAATCAAACAGTTGGAAAGTGAGAGTGACCCAGATCTGAAGTTTGGGAAGGCAAGAGTGGTAGTGACAGGAGAAGGGGGTGAGAGTAGGAGACATTCTAGAGTTGAATTGGCTAACTACAGGGCCAGAATTGGAGAGGAATAGAAGTGGAGTCAGCCAGGCATAATGTTCTCAGAAATTAATGAGAGGTCTTAATGAGGATAAGATTGGATTTAGGAGGAGTGAGGAGGAATAGGGAGAGAGGGAATTATTGGAGATTATGGTCAAAAAGAGAAACGTCAAGAGTTTTTAATTAGGAAAATGGAGCCCTTTGGGGGGGCAGTTGTGAGATACTGTGTGTAACCATCTATTAAGACTGAAGTGGAGTGTAGGAATAGGTCATGGAATCTAAAGATGCTGAAATATTGGGAGGTTAGGGATTTTTAAGGATGTTGAACCTCCTAGTGTGAGGGCAGGAATTAGGTAGAGGAGTAAGACGCTAGGCTAGGTGCTGAACTCATTGTGAAAGAAAGAAGAATGACCTGAGTGTCAGTATACAGAAGTTACCATTATCTGAACTGGGTGGAAAATTTTAGTACTACAGGCTTCAAAGGAAGAGCAGTCGCTAAGTGATGATGATTAAGGGAGAGTCTGAAAGTGGCCGTGGGAAGCAAGGAGCGTTCTGACTCCCTCTCTGAGACCAAAGTTTTGGGGAATGTTGGTAAAGGTTCAACCAGTGATAGAGAAGAGGACTGGGGATGAGGTGTTTTCCAGGAGAAGTCAATTCTTACTAGGGCTAATAAAGAAGAAAAGTTTGTTTACTATGGAATGAGAAATTCAGAGTGCACAGTGGCAGGGTTGGACTGGGTCATAGTAGTAAAGTTACCATGAAAATGATGAGGATGAAGGAATAGGAAGATGGGGTTAGGAACAGTTTTCTCTTACAGTTTGTCGTTGATTAATGGATTAATACAGGAAGACGGAGAGAAACAGGTGGCGGAAACTGTTAGTCATAGGGGTAGCAGATAAAAAAATAAAGTTCAGAGTGTCCTAGTTGTTGTTGGGTGAGAGTGGAGGGCCTTAGTCATCTTGCCTTCTCTTCCTGTGAGGGGCTGGTGAGTAGATAGTGTTGTAGGTCCTCTGGGCTGGCAGACCACGCAGGGCTGGTCCTGGGCCCGGGTCGTGTGGTGTCCTAGGTTGTGGTATTGTTGCTGCACCAGCCTACTAGTGCAGGCTCCTCCTCTGGGCCAAGGAAAGGGCAGGCCAAGTGGTGCTGACAGCCATCATCAAGAATTACAAAGCACGACAAGGAGGTAGATGCCCTTCAGACTTTTTATCGATAAGTATTGTAACCTCAGGCCTCAAATCCATTGGTTCATGGGACTCTGTCCTTAATGATGGAGATCAGTGCTGTGTGCCTGCTCAAGAGGAGGGATGGAACTGGCAACAGCAGGAGGGAGGAGAACCCTTCTGCAGTTACTTTTGGCTTCCACTTTCAAGAGAGGAGATGGAAGAGGCCAACCCCGCATCAGGTTGCTGGAGAAAAAGACACTGGGAAGAAGCCACCGTGGAGGAGCTGGCAGTCTCTTTCACATCCCTATCTCCAGCTTGTTACTCTAGAGACTTTGGGGGAACTTTCCCTTGAATGAGATCTTAGACTCCATCTCTCTCTCTCTGTCTCTGCTTCTCCCTCTCTCTGTCTCTTTCTCCCTCTCTCTCTGTGCCTCTGTCTCTCTTTCTTTGTCTCTCTTCTCTCTCTCTCTCAACCTCCCTCTCTGTCTCTCTGTCTCTGTCTCTTAACTAGTTACTTCACCTCCAATGGGAGAGCTCCTTCACTCTTATATTGTCTATTCTTCTACATAGTGTTCAGTCGTTTTTCAATTGTGTCTGACTTTGTGACCCCATTTGGGGTTTTCTTGGCAAAGATACCAGAGTGGTTTCCCATTTCCTTCTTCAGCTCATTTTACAGATGAAGAAACTGAAGCAAACAGGGTTAAATGACTTGCCCAGGGTCACAGAGCTAGGAAGTGTCTGAGACCAGATTTGAACTCAGGAAGATGAGTCTTCCTGACTCCAGGCCTGGCACTCTACTACATAACCCAGCTACCCTCTCTTTTCTCTGATTTCTGTCTAGCTATCAGATTGGATAAATGGGCTTCTTTTAAAATTGTTATATGTGGTATTTGGAACTGGTATTTGGTAGGAAATGGAGTCAAACCTTAGATGTAAAGCTTGGGGTTCTATTTTCCCTCAATTAATGAGACGGCAATCAGAAGTTAGATTGAACCTGAAAATCCCATTTCCTAGACTAGCAATATTTAAAGGAGCAGACAAATAAAATTCTAGCTCCCCTCTGAGAATATCAGAGGGGCCAAGCTTCAACCCACCCTTCCCTGTCCCCTGCCCAATCTTCTCTTCCCCTCCTAGAAGGAAATAGTTTCCCTTAGAGAAAGGTGGGGGGAAAAGAGATCAGAAGTGTATGTTCTGCCTCCCTTTAAGGCACACCCCCATGCTACATGTAGGGACAACCTCTCACAACCATATAAGAAAAATGAACAAAACATCATTGCTCTATACAATACTGGAGTATTTACTGTGGGCCTGTGGAGCACAAAGACCTGGGCTGGTGGTTTTCTTTAAGCAATATTAGTTTTTGTAGTTGATGTCTTTTTAGTTGAGGGAAAATAAACTGTATATTGGTGGAACAATTCCGTATTGTTTGGCATTTGTCCTGTGGAGAAATCAAACTTGTTTGCGATTGATATTCTCTTACAGAGGTGATATTAAACAAACAAGCTAGCCGTGAGCTCTTTAATTTGGCATCAATCAATCAATATTCTTGACAATCAGGGGCGCCACACTTATTTGTGACCACTGGGCCTTAACCTTTACCAGCCTTGTCCAGATAAGTCCTACTAATTTTGGGAATTGGAATCTGTGTATTTATTCTGTTTTTTTTCTTCTAATAATTGGGGTATTTTAAAAACATCCTGATTATAAATGTGAGTTGTATATGTCTTTTTTTGAGGGGGAGGGGCAATGTCTGGAGCTATATTAATTGTGGAGAGGCAGAACGGATTGTGTTAAAAACACCTGAAGTTAAAAAAAAAAAGTCAGGGGCAGCTAGGTGGTAAAGTGGATAGAGTATTGGCCCTTGAGTCAGGAGGACCTGAATTCAAATTTGGCCTCAGACACTTTACTAGCTGTATGACCCTGGGCAAATACTTAACTTTTTTGGAATCTCCATTTCCTTATTTGTAAAATGAATAGGTTGGACTAGAAATCCAACACTTCTTAAACTGTGGGCTGCAACCCCATATGGGGTTGCAAAAAAACTTGGCAACAGTAAAAGATTTTTGAACACGCAACAACCAAAAATTAATTCAAAATCAAATGCATAATGAATCCTAGGTGTTTCTGGCAGCGCTTGGCCCATGTTTCATAGCTTAACTTCGCTGAATCCTTGGTTCTGAACACAAACCATGCACACTTTGCACTGTGCATACCCTGAGGCCACACAACAGCAATGTCCACTGACAAAAACGCAAAAAAGAGGTCCCCAGTGAAAAAAGTTTAAGAAGCCCTGGACAAGCTGACCAAGCTCTTAATTTAAGATCTTATAAAGTCCCTTTGTCAAAACCCCACTCACTGATGAAGATTGGCAATTTACTTGTGGCTTATAGTCTTAGAGAGTTGTCTGGGAGCACCTAAGACATTAAATGATTTACCCAAATCACAGTTAGTGTTTGTCAGAGGCGAGACTTGAATCCAAGTCTTCATGATTTCAAGGATAACTCAATATCTACTGTATCTAATTACTTCTCTGGACAGCCTAAATGGCACAACATGGGGAAATATGCAGATTATTGAATGAAATGTTTAATTTTCATCTACGTGTTTACCACAGCATAGGCACAATCCTAAAACACCAACTGAACAATCTGTTAGCAATGGGTGTGGTGGTTGAAGAACATGCCTGGGGCCAGTCACCAGAGATAAATGTAAGAGATGTCACCTCTATCTGTCACCTCTATCTGTGGAAGAGGAGCTATTACATTTTTTGTTTTTGTTTTTGTTTTTTTTGCTACATTTAGTGCTTATGTGAAATTGTCAAAATGGGGCCATTTTGGTAAGATTCTGGGCAGTATGTATGGGAGAACACTGAAGTGAAGGATAGGACAAAACTTTGGGAGATCTGTAGTACTTCAGCTGTGGTGCTCTGGGATTCCTTTCTTGATTTTCTCCATGATTCTTTTGAATGGTCACGGCTGTGGAACCACTGGGGAAAGTAATCAGGAACTCACAAAGTATGTCTGTGTTTTCTTGTGTCCCTCTGTACAGTCCATGGTTGGGTTCTGTGGTGCTATGGATGGAAGATCCCCAAAGTCCTATAAATTCAGTGGTGTGTCAGATGTTAAGGCTGAGTGGTCCTTAGGGTGCAGTGGCAGGGCAGATGGTAAGGCCTTATTAGAAGGATTGTAATTGATTACTCTGTTTATCCAAGCAATGTGAGCAACCATATCTGCTCCAAAAGGAGAACGACGATGGTACCTGGAGGGGCCTGGCTTACCACCTTTGGGAAAGAGGAAGTAAACCTGTGGGTCTGAGTGGAACAGGGATTCTGGATTCCCTCCTGCAGGAATGGGGATGGAATTGTCAATGTCCAGCCAAGAAGGGAAAAAGCAAAGAAGATATTGGTAGGAATGTTGGGGGAGGACACCCCAAAGTACTTGCTGAGTAGTGATAGAGGGGAAGGAGCTCTAACTGATGGTGATGGTCTTCTCTAGGCACCAGGGGTACCTCACTGACTACTGGCTTCTCCCTTTGGCTCCCACAGTATATTGGGGCCCCAGGGTGATCACCTTGATTTTCCTTAATGCTTGTTCTTGGTACTTTATTTGGGGGCACTAAAGTCATCTTCACTTATGTCATAACTTTGTCCAGAGCAAATCTTTATTAAAATAACTGTCACTTCCATTTAAAATGGCCAATAGTGAATAATCAATATGCTTAATTGCATTGCTTATAATAATTTTTGAAACTAGAAAATACATTTTTTCTATTGAATTAACCAATGTCCCTACCCCCTCCCACCACAATGAGGTACAAAATGGTGTCTGAAAGAATTACCAGCAACATTTAAAACAAAAATAAAAATGCCAGAAGAATGACTTAAAAGTTGCATCTGTTTCTACTTGGATTTTATTTGTGTTTGATTGTTTTTCTCCCTGCATAGGCATCATCAGAAATGTCAGATATGAAACAACACCAGTTCCTCTGTTTCTGTTCTAATGAGGACAACATCTATTACTTCTGACATTACATTGGGCACAGAGATTGAGCCATGAATTTCAATGTTCTACACTTCCCAAGTCTTCAATTTTGAAGAAACAGATTATAGTCCATTTCTATGTCCTTTAGGATTGACAGTAAAATCTCCATGAACCAGAATGTTTTGGGGAATGGAGTGTTCTAGGTAAGTGAACTTCAATTCAGTCAGATTCAGTAAACATTTATTAATCACTTTTAATATGTCAGGCACTGTGCTGGACTTGAATAGTTTGTTTACTGTTTCATTAAATACAATATATTGAATTTAGTTGAATCACTGATGAATCTTTGTCCCATGGATCTCTCAGTCTTCAGGGTAACAGTATTCAATTCCATTCAATTCAACTTAATTTAGGCAAAATGTATTATTAAGTCCCTATAAGGCATTGGGGCCACAAAGATAAAACCAAAACCATCCCTGACCTCAAGGAGCTTCCATTTTACTGCAAGTTTAATAAAAATTTATTAAATGCCTATTATGGGCCAGGCAATTTGCTAAGCATTGGGAATCCAAAGAAAGGCAAAAACAAAACAAAACAAAACAAAACAAAAAACTTGCCCCTGCTCCCAAGGAGCTCACAATCTAATGATCACCAATATTGGTTTGGTAGTACTAGGGAAAAGGGTCTGACGTAAACAGATGAATGTACAAAGTTTGAGATTAATGGGGGCAAAAGAGAGATCCACAAAAATCCTGTAGGCATGTTTTAAGGAAAGAGAAAACATTTTCAGTTAGGGAGATGAGAAGTCTATCACAAACCTTAATTTTTACCAAGCTTCCTAACAGGTCTTCTCAACTCTCCTCTGTTCTCCGCCTCTCTATCCATTCTTCACATAGATGAAAGAATAATCTTGTCAAGTCCCTTCTCTGGTCAAAACAGTCAGTGGTTCTTTATTGCCTACTGAGTAAAAATTATGTTGTTGTTGTTTGAGTCATGTCTGCCTCTTTTTGACCCCATGGACCATAGCACCCCAAGCCCTTCTATCCTCCACTATCTCCCAAAGTCTGTCCAAGCTCATGTTAATTGTTTTCACCACTTTGTATGCATCTCATCCTCTGCTGTCCCCTTTTCCTTTTGCCTTCAATCTTTCCCAACATCAGGGTCTTTTCCAATGAGTCTTGTCATCTCATTATGTGGCCAAAGTATTTAAACTTCAGATTCAGTATTTGACCTTCCAGTGAATAGCCTGAATTAATTTCATTAAATATTGACTGATTTGATCTCCTTGTTGTCCAAGGGTCCCTCAAAAGTATTCTCTAGCACCACAATTCAAAAGCTTTGATTTTGTAGTGCTCAGCTTTGCTTAGAGTCCAATTCTCACAGCCATACATTGCTTCTGGAAAAACTATAGCTTTGACTATACAGACCTTTGTTGGCAAAGTGATGTATCTGAATATGCTGTCCAGATTTGCCATAGCTTTCCTTCCAAGGAGCAAGCATCTTTTAATTTCATGTCTGCAGTCACCATCTGCAGTGATCTTTGAGCCCAAGAATATAAAATCTGACACTGCTTCCATTTCTTCTCCCTGTCTTTGCCAGGAAGTGATGGGACCAGTTGCCAAGATCTTAGTTTTTGTTTGTTTGTTTTTTATGTTAAGCTTCAAGCCAGCTTTTACACTCTCCTCTTTCACCCTCATCAAGAAACTTCTTAATTCCTCTTCACTTTCTTCCATTGGAGTAGTATCGTCTACATATCTGAGATTGTTGATATTTCACCCAGCAACCTTAACTCCAGCTTTTGATTCATCCAGCCTGGCATTTTTTGTGATGTACTCTGCATGTAACTTAAATAGATAAGTTGACAATATACAGTCTTGCTGTTTTCCTTTTCCAATTTAAACAAATCAGTTGTTCCATGTTCAGTACTAACTGTTGTTTCTTGGCCTGCATACAGGGTCCTCAGGAGACAAGTAAGATGATCTGGTACTCCCATCTCTTTGAGAATTTGGCACATTTTGTTGTGATCCATACAGTCAAATGCTTTAGTGAAGTCAATGAAGCAGAAGGAGATGTTTTTCTGGAACTCCTTTGTTTTCTGCATAATCCAATGAACGTTGGCAATTTGGTCTCTAGTTCCTCTGCCTCTTTGAAAACCAGCCTGCTCTTCTGGCAGTTCCTGGTCCACATATTGCTGAAGTCTAGCTTGCAGAATCTTAAGCGTAACCTTGCTGGCATATGAAATGAATTCAATTGTTCAGTAATTTGAATATTTGGAGCCATTCCCATTCTTTAGGATTGGGATGTAAACTGATCTTTTTTTTAATCCAGTGGCCACTGTTATGTTTTCCAAATTTGTTGGCATATTGAATGCAGCACTTTAACAGCATCATCTTTTAGGGTTTTTAATAGCTCAGCTGGGATTTTATCACCTCCACTACCCTTATTGTTAGCAATGCTTCCTAAGACCCATTTGACTTCATTCGCCAGGATGTCTGGCTCTAGATCAGTAACCACACCATTATGGTTATTGATGATGTTAAGATCCTCTTTGTGTAGTTCTTTTGTGTATTCTTGCCACTGCTTCTTAATCTCTTCTGCTTCTATTAAATCCTTAGCATTTTTATCTTTTACCATGTCCATTTTTGCCTGAAAAATTCTCTTCATATCTCTAATTTTCTTGAAGAGATCTCTTGTCTTTCCCATTCTAATATTTTCTTCTATTTCTTTGCATTGCTCATTCAAGAAAACCTTCATATCTCTCCTTGCTATTCTCTGGAATTCTTCATTCAGTTGGGTATATCTTTCCCTTTCTCTTTTATCTTTTACTTTCCTTCTTTTCTTGGCTATTTGTAAAGCCTAACCAGAGAAGCATTTTACTTTCTTGCTCTTCTTTATCTTTGGAATGTTTTTTTGTTGCTGCCTCCTGTACAATATTGTGAGCCTCTGTCCATAGTTCTTCAGGCATTCTATCTGCCAAATCTAATCCCTTAAATCTGTTCATCCTGTCCACTTCTTATTCATTAGAGAATTAGGTCATACCTATATGGTCTGATGGTTTTTCCTACTTTCTTCAATTTAAGTCTGAACTTTGTAATAAGAAGCTTACAATCTGATCCTGATCCATAGTCTGACTTTTAAGGTCCTTGACAATTTGGCACCATCCTACCTTTTGAACTATGTCATACTGATTCCTTCCAGCAGTTTCTGCTCTTGCCAACTTAGACTACTCTATGTCCCTCAAATATTCTTTGTGCTTTTTTGCTTTTATGCCTTTGGCTCACACTTCTCAGGCTCCTCCCAGTTTATCTTTCCATCTCACCTGTTGAATGTCGCCTATTCTACAAAGCCCAACTCAAACACCACCTCCATGAAAACTTCCCTAAAGCCCTTTGTCTATGATGACTTGCCCTGGGTATCTCACAGAGCACTTGCTTTGCATCTCTCTAATGCATTTACTATGTAATATTGTGCATTGTAGTCATCTGTGCCTGGATCTCGCTCCCCCATAAGACTGTAAGTTCCATGAGGGATTCTCATCTCCCCAAGTGCCTAGCATAGAGCTCTGCCACAGTCAGCACTTAAGAAATATTTGCTGAGTTTGTTGGACATTGTGGGGGAAAAACCCGAGAAAATCAAGCCACTTTTCATTCTGAAAATGTGATGCATGTGTTCAATACTTTTGATATAAATTATTTCTTATTTACTATTTTGGGGGGAAATGTTGCCTTCTTTGACATTGTCTTGTCCCAAAACTCTTAGTACAGTTTTAAGCTTTAATAACTTTATAAATATAAAGGCTACAAACATAATTTAAAAAAAACCTATTATTTGAAAGTTTAACTGTTTAAATTTATTTCATACTTATTTAGTTTGTGACTTTTTAATAATAAATTCATTTAAAAATTTTTTTTAGCAAGACAGAGTACCCTGTCAATATGTATGATGTGTTTGATAGTTTCTGGATGCCACTTTTCTCAGACTGGTGGTTTGGTAGAGGAGGTTCTTTTGCTTGGGCATGTTGGTCACCCAATTTATCTCCATTAGACATTTTTTTTTGTGCGATCATATCAAAATTGCCATGTCTAAGTCAAAACCTCATTCTTTAGATGATCTTAAGGCTGAGATTGCAGATGCAATCCTGAGCAACAGCTGATGAAAGTACTTACAAAATTTAAAAAATTGACCTACTATGCATTAGGCATTGTGCTAAGTGCTTTACAAATATTATCTCATTTTGTCCTTACAACAACCCTGGGAGGTAGGAACCATTATTATATCCATTTCATACCTGAGGAAACACAGAAAGACTGAGATTAAGTGAATTGTCCATGGTCACATAGCTCATAAATGTCTGAGGCTGGATTTGAATTCAGGCCCAGCACTCTATCCGCTGTTCTGCCTAGCATCCTCTAGGAGGCTGTGTAGCACAAGACAATGGTTATGTTGAATTTTAATAAGAAACAGCTGCTTTAATATCTTTAATAGCTTTGTGGGGCAGCTAGGTGGCACAGGGGATAAAGCACCGGCCTTGAAGTCAGGAGGACCTGAGTTCAAATCTGACCTCTGACCAAACATTTGACACTTACTAGCTGTGTGACCCTAGGCAAGTCACTTAACCCCAATTGCCTAAAGAAAAAAAAATTGTTTAATAGCTTTAATAACTTTAGAAATATAAAGGCTACAAACTTATTTTTTTTTAAAAAAAACAGCTATTATTTGCAAGTTTAACTGTTTAAATTTATTTCATACTTAATTAGTTTGTGACTTTTTAATAATAAATTCATTTAAAAAAAATTTTTTTAGCAAGACAGAGTACCCTGTCTTCAATATCTTAAAATATAAACAATTAACTTTTCAAATACTGTTTTCTATGAGTTTATAGCATTTTATTTCTGAGGTTGTTAAACCTTAAAACTGCACTAAGACTTTTGGGATACCCTCGAATATCCATGTTCACAGTGAGGGGAACCCCAGAGTTCCATGGATATAATTTGGGAAATGTTCATCTAGAAACAAGTAAATATATAATTCTTTTCTGCGATCACAGATTTTGACATAGAAGAAACATTAGATTTAAAAGATTCTCATTCCCAAGTCATTGAACCAAGTCACAGATAGTCAATTTTTGATTATTTGAAAATGGGGTGGAGGAGTGCCTGTTGAAATGGCTCCACAAATGCTTACCAAGGAGTGTGGATTTCTCACATGCATTTTGGCAAATATCCTAAAAGGGCACCAGACTGAATGACCATCAAGAAATCCAAAGAGAAAGGACAGTAAGAATCTTAATACATCTCAGAACTACATAAAAAAGAAAGCTAGAAGCCTATGAGTAAGCAAAGTAGTATAGCGGTATTGTAGAACTTGTTTAGGGGAGTAAATTGTAAGAAGATTGGAAAGATAGGAAGGGTCTGAGTTGGAAAGGACTTCAAATGCCAAGTAGAGCATTTTTTAATTGATCTTGCAGGTAGAATAGGGAGCCACTGAAGTTTATTAAGTAGACAAGTGATAAGGTAAGATTTGTGCTTGAGAAAGATCAGTTTGGCAGCTGAGTGGAGGATGGACCAGCGTGGAAAAGAGATTTGAGGCAGAGAACATAACCAGGCTATTGGAGAAGTCCAGGCTCGAGGACTGTGGCAGTGTCAGAAGAGAGAAGGTATCAGAGACCTTCTCCCAGATATTCCATTTAAGGAGGGGATCCAGGGCAGCCGCTTCACAATTTGTCACCTGGCTGCTCTCCTGGACTTCATCATTGTCTCCAGAAATTAATTTTCCTACAGTATCATATCAGTTCTGAAACTGACACCTCCTCAGAATCCCCTGCCCTTGGGGACCCTCCCTTCCTCAGATCCTCCATTTAGGGAGGAGGGCCTAGGCAGGCTACTTCCTCATTTTCCACCCAATGGCAAGACTCCAACATCCCTCTCCATCCCTTGCACTAAGTACCTTACCTCTTACCCCTACTTTTCTTTTTATTCTTTTTTTATTTTTGTTCTTCTTTTTATTTTTCTAAGATATTCTCCCCCCCTTAGATTGTGGGCTCCTTGTGTGCAAGAACTGTCTTTGACTTTTCTCTGTACCCCCAGCACTTAGCACAGTGCTTGGCACATGTTAGGAGCTTAATAAATGTTTATTGACTGATATTGGTTGTGGTTGTGTAGTTTGTCCTTCATTCTCAAAGAGGACCACGACATCAGGAGGATGATGCCCTGACTTGCAAGTGAATTGGTTTTAGGTGAGGGAGGGCTGTGCAAAGTCACCAGCCTCACATTCTCCTCTGAAGCCACTGGGGTTCAGTGGAAAGATATAGATCAGGACAACTGCAGATGGCCCTGGATGCAGTGGGGCGCCTTGGCCTTTTCAAGCTACCGTCTTTCCCAGTCTTCACTTTGATTGAGGCAGTGTCCGTTCAGTGATAGAGAGATGTTGCAAACGTAGAATTAACAGGACTCGGTAGCAGATTGGATATGTGGGGGAAAGAGAGAGTGAGCAGTTTATGACAACACCTAGGTTGTGAGCCTAGGTGACTGAAAGATGATGGCACCCTCAGCATCAATGGAGAAGTTCAGAAGGGTGAAAGTTTTTTTTTTTAAGATAATGAGTTCCATTTTGGACATTTTGAGTTTCAAATATCTATGGGGCATCCAGAAAACAAGAAAAAGGTAAAAAGCAACTGACCTAGAAACTCAGGTACAGGAGAGATAACTTAAGAATCATTGGATTCCTTGAAAACTGTGATCAAATAAAAACTCTGGATATCATGTTTAAAGAATTATACATGAAAATTACTCAGATTTATTAGAACCAGAGGGAAATGTAAAAATAAAAAGAACACATAGATCAGCTCTTGAAAGTAACCCCAAAATGAAAACTCTAAGAAATGGCATAGCCTAAATTCAGAATTTTTATGTCAAAGAAAAAAAATACTGCAAATAAGGGAAATAATGAAAAAAGTGAGGAGGAAGGGGGCCTATTATTATCAGATCTCAATATATACTATAAAATCATATTCACCAAAATTATTTTGTAGTAGTTAAAATAATAGAAAAGTTGACCAGTGGATTAGATTAGGTGTACAATATAGAGAAGCAAACAAAGTAGCAGAATGTTCAATAAACCCAAAGACCTCAATTACCAGGGAAAAGAGTAAAGACTCATTGCTTGCAAAACTAGAAAGCAGTCTGGCAGTAATTAGTTTTAGAACAACATCTCACATCATTCATCACAGTAAGTTCCAAATGAATATAAAATCAGTAACTTAGATATAAAAAAGGTTACGTCATAAACATTAGGAGAGCTGAGAAAGAGATACTTTTAGAGGATCACAGGAGATTTTGATTACTGGGAAAGTTGGTTGTGGTTTTTTTTTTTTTGAACAGTTAAAACTAGTAGAAAAACAGTTAATGGGGGATTTTTCTGTTCAGATATTTTCTTTGATCAAGGTCTGATATTCAAGATGTATAGGGAATTAATTCAGATACATAAGAACAAGAGCCATTTCCCGATAGATAAATGGTCAAATGATCGGTACAAGCAATTCAATGCTCCAAATCGATAATAGATAAGAGAAATGAAAACAAAACGAAATAAAACTCTGTGCTTCTACTTCACATTTATCAGACTGAGGAATGGAAAAAGAAAAGGCGAAACCCCAGCTTCAAAAATCTCTTCTATGGAGGTTTCCACAGAGTACAGGGATTCTTAATCTGGCATCTGTAAACTTTTTTTTAAATTTAATCTTGGTAAATGTAGTTCTGTGTGATTGGTTTTCTTTGTAATTGTATGAGTTTTGTTTTATGCTTTTAAAAACATAATTTTGAGAAGGGGTGCATAGGGTTCACCAGATTGTCAAAGGGGTCCATGACACTCAAAGAACCCCTGTTATAAGAGATTATTACTATCCCTTTAAGAAGGTGAGAAAATAGAGGATACAGTAGTAACTATGACTCTGTGAAATGGTTTTTCCCTATGGAGTTAGGGAGTTTATGAGTTTAACTTTGATTTATGAGGATCTGTGAGATAAATGGTGGAGAAAATAGAAATAAGGTGAAGAGAAACATCTTTCTTGTTAGAATGGATTAATTTATTTTTATGAAGAAACTTAAAGAAAATTTTATGAGGAGTGAATCTGAAGAAAAAATTTTAAGAACCAGGGCTTGAGATAAGCAGAAGAAAGTCTTTCCCCATCCCATCTGGAAAGAATCTGAGAACAGAGAGAAAGAAGACAGTTATCTTCTTTCTTTATCAAAATATTGTAACCTTTATCTTGTGAAAGGATGAAGAAAATTCTTGGAAACAGACTTTATTTGTTATCCTGAAAGAATTAAATGTTGTGAGATTATGTTCTTAGAAGTACAGTTTTAGTGGTGGTATAAGGAGGTTCTGTTTGTGTTCTTTTTCACAGCTAAAATACTGTGAATGTCTTTTATTATTAATGTCATTGTTAATAAATTGTATATTTGGTAACTTTAATATTTAGTTATAGGCAATTAAGAGATTTAATAGGGAGGTAGGGTAAACACTACTGGGAAAGGAAGTTTTTCTGGATTATAAAAAATAGCTTTTTGATAAACTGGGGTTTGGACTCTAATCTTAATTGAAAGATATGTTGAAATGTAATTAATTATTTGAAAATATACACACAGCCCTCTGGATTACCTTAGAGCTCAAAATGATAAGATTAAATATGGGAATGAGTTAAAGTAAGAGGCTAAGGGGTGCTTAGTAAATTAACCTGATAGATGGCCCACACAATCCTGTTGTACATGAAGCAATCTTCCTTCCTCCCTTTTTGGGGGTTTGTCTAGAACGGACTTGTTAGAAAATAAGTGGCAACTGTTGCAGAGTCTAGGGCAAAAGAGGATTACTTATGCATTGTTAGTGGAACTGTTAATTGGCACAAGTCATTCTGGAAAGTAGTTTGGAATTATACCCTCAAAGTCATCAAACCGGGAATACTCTCTGACCCAGTGATGTCTTTATTAGGCACATATACCAAAGAAATTAAAGAAAGATAAAAAGACCTGTTAATACGAAAAACATTTATGGCAGTACTTTTTGTTGTGTTGTTGTTGTGGCAAAGAAGTGGAAACTAAGGGGAGAATGGCTTAACCTCCCCCCTCCTAACCTCGACACTTGGAAGGAAGTTTCCCTCGAACTGGATTCTATTCTTGGCTTCAACCACTTCTCAACTCATTCCTTTGCCTTATGTTTCTTTATCTAATCAGTCAAGTCCCCATTTCTAAATTTTAGGACTTGCCCCTTTTAGTTGACTCAATGGCTGGCCCCATGTTCTAGACATGTGAATACACTGATACACGATTTTAAGAAATTATTAAAGGGATCCATTCAGAGAAACCTGAGAAGACTTACATAAACCGATACAGTATGAAGTGAACAGAACCTGGAGAACAATTTATACAATGATCATAAAAATGGAAATAAAAACAACTTTGAAAGAGTTCAGCATTTTCATCAATTTAACTACCAACCTCAACTCCAGAAAACTAATGGTGAAACTTCTGATAGAGAAGTGATTGGAGTAGCAGTGCAGAATGGACATTATCTATCTATCTATCTATCTATCTATCTATCTATCTATCTATCTATCTATCTATCTATCTATCTATCTGTTGGATCTCAGATATGCATGGATTTTATTTTGCTTGATTATGTTTATTTGTTACAAAGATGAATTTTTAAAGAGAGAGATTGGGAGAAAGAGGCAGATAGTAACAGTGATGAAAAAATAAGCAATGAAATAAAAGAGGGTCATTGGAACATTTGAAAATTCATTGAAAAAAAACAGAGTGAAGTACTAACAGAAGTTGGACAGCTAGGTGTTGCAGTGGACAGAGTGCCAGGCCTGGAGTCAGGAAAACTCATCTTCCTGAGTTCAAATCTGGCCTTGGATACTTGTTGTGTGACCCTGGGCAAGTCACTTAAAACTGTTTACCTCAGTTTCCTCATCTGCAAAATGAGCTGGAGAAGAACATGGCAAACCATTCTGGTTCAAATGGGGTCACAAAGAATCAGGCACTATTCAATGATAGAAGCAAAAAAAAAAGCAGAGCAGGTTTGGAACAGCCATGTTAAATTAATTTTACGCTTAAAAAACACTGCATATGACAAAGACTCACAGCTTTTTTTTTTTTTTAAAGAGGATTATTCACTTTGGAGCTGCTGAGTGGTTTCCCAGGGCTTCCTCCTAAGGTCCCTGCAGATCCTGAATTGATGGTAGTTGGTGCAGGATCAAGAGAGGATAACATACAGCAAAAATGGGTACGTAAAAGACTGAACTTGGGCATCTGTGTCTGAATGAAAGCAGCCTAAAGCCAAATTCAAATCGTTCATAGATCTGGTCTTTAGGTTGGCAACACCACTTTTCCTCCCATGGAACACCAGCAAAGGCCTCTGGGAGTGAGCAAGACTTTGGCTCACTGAAGGCTCCTTTTGGCAAACGGGCTTAACCTTTGTCCTGTGCACCTGCCAGGTAAGGTAACTCACAGAAGATAAACATATTAATCTCAGGGATACTTCCACAGAGAAAAAAAAATATATATATATAATATATATATACATATATATATATTAACTACACTCCTACTCCCAAGTACCAAACACAAGTTCATCCTCACTGGTGTCAGAGACAAGGTGGGATTCCCAACCAAATAAAGAGAAGAGGTCTCTAGCAGAGGGTTACAGAATCCTAGGCTTAGAGCTGGAAGAGACCTGAGAGGTAAATCCTTTATTTTTAAAATGAGGAAATCGAAGCCCAGGTAGGTAGACTTGCCCGAGTCACTCTAGTAGTAAGGAGGCCGAGTTAGGATTTACACTCTGGTCCCCTCCCTCCAAACGTATGGCTCTTCCCCTGTTGCCTCTAGGCCTCACCCAGCTTCTCAGTCACTCATGGTCAGATACATTTGCCCTCCAGTAGCACAGGTCCGTGGCTATGGAAGGGTGCTCTCTTTGGAAGCATGTGTTTTCTTCCAACATTAAAATTTCATTCACCACATGTCAGCCCACTTATTAAGGAGCTCCCGGGCGCTTTTTACTTCGACTTGCTGCCTGCCGCTAGCTCTCTGTTTGCTGCTGCTTTCTAATCTATCCCTTTGTATTTGATAAAATGACTTGGTTGCAGCTCAGAATACACAGCACGGTTGGAATAGGGAAAGGTCACGCAGCCCGTATATACCTTTTGGGGAGGGGGGCGGTGGAAGAAGGAAGGGAGAGGGGCTAAAGGGCATGACCGGGTGCTATTCATTAATTTTATCTCTTTGCTTTTCACCAGAGCCCCAAGATACCCTTCCCTCTCTCCTCCACTCCTCCTGCCTGGAACATTTGGAAGGAAGTGGCTCTGGAACTGAATTCTATTCTCGGCTTCAGTTATCTCTAGCTAACCCCTTCCTTATCTCTGATTCCTTCTCCTCTCCTCGTCGCATTATTCAAGTCTCATACTTAACCCCCCCTCTCCCCACCCCCCTCCCCCCCACCCCCCCCCGTCCCCACCCATCCGCCCACACCCGCACTCTCTGCCCCTCACCCCCTATTTTCTAATTTTAGGGATTGCCCTTTTCATAAGTCTCCTTGGCCGGCCCCAAGTGCGATCTAGAGACCTCTAAGGTCACAAGGTTGCTCAATGTCCCCTTCCCAACCCCCAGGGCGGGGAGGGGCAAAAAGCCGGGAGAAAAAAGCCGTTGCCGTGTTTGAAGTATAAATAGGTTTAGTGTGTACATTAAAAAAAAAGAAAGAAAAGCTGATAGCGCTGATAACCACAGGTGCGCTAAATGCCGAAGCCCCGGCTCTGCTGCAATTCATCAGTTCTCAACAAATGTTTCTTTATAATCGTGTGTAATAGGAAACTGCTTGCCCTCCAGCCATGTGAGTAGAGAATGCGCCCCTCCTGATCCCTTCCTGCCCCGCTGCGCACGGAAGGCTGACATCAAGCGTGTCAAGGTTAAAAAAAAAAAAAAAAAAGTGTGCGTGTGTAGAGGATGGGGGGCAGGAGAGGAGAGAGAGCTGCTTGTACTTTGAGGAACGGGCTTTCAAAGGCCCCTCAGAGAAGATTCTGGCTTTTTTCCAGGATGCAGGATCAGCCAAAGGGCAGCAGGCATTCCTCACACAATATGCAACCTTGGCAGGTGCACCAGAAAGCAGGCTGCTCGCTCTTTCTCTCTTTGACCAGCTCCCGCTGCATTAATGAAGAATGACACAGGGGTTGTTGGGTAACAGACCCCTGTTTTCCCTTGGCAGCGGGGAAAACACTCGGGAAATTCTAAGTTTCCCCCGCGTTTCGAGGCTAATTAGCTCAGCGGAATCCACAAAGAGCCTGGTGCCCACTTGCAGACCAATGTTGTACTGGGGCAGATATTTAGAACTGCCCCTTGCAGAGAATTATGGACATGTCTTTAGGCTCTGGCCTTTATTCCAGTATAAGTCTTATGGGTTTTTTTGTTTTGTTTTGCTTTGTTTTTTGACAATTAAGGTGATGTTGTTAGCTTTTAATTTTAAACTGAATGCTTATTTAGCTTATGATCCAAGGTATCTCACACTAGATAGATTTCAGAGGAATTAAATAAATTTATTAAATATGATCGTTTCAATTTCTATGCAAAAATTATATTGTGCTTTAAGGTTTGCAAATTTATAAATATTGTCTCATTTTATCTTCACAACCACCCTGAGAGGTAGGGGCTATTATTATCCCCATTTTACAGATTAGGAAAATGAGGCAAACAGAGATTAAGTGACCTGCCCAGAGTTACACAATTAGTAAGTGGATAGATTTGATGAGAGAGTTGAACTCAAATAAAGATGCTTACATTGTTATAGCACTAAATTTGCAAATTAAAAATAAAACAAGACAAAACTCCAGAGACGGAAGCAGGGGATTAAGCTCAAATAGTGACTTTGGCACATGGAACCAGACTAGTATCGAAGCCACTATATAAAGGTGCCAATTATTCTGGTACAGCTCAGTCTGGGCCACTATAAACGTACTGATGTGAAATTAGTTTTAGGATTGCATGTCACCCTAGTCTTAAAAAAGAAACAAAAATCTCTCCTACAGCTCCCCACCCCATACTACCGGAAAATAGAACTACTGGAAAATAGAATTGTAGAGTTTATGCTAATCAGCTGACTGTCTTCTTACATGCTGAATGTGATAAGATCATGGTGGGATGAAAAATCTGGAGTGGTTAAGTAATCAAGGCAGAATAATTAGGTAGACTAAACCCCAACAGAAATAATCCATCTTTTGGAAAGAAATGTCATTTTGAAAAATTTAAAAATCTTCATCAAGCTATTATGCCACTGAAATATATAAGTGCTTTGCATTATGTTTTCTTTCCTTGAAACATATGCAGCCTAGGCAAGAGTAATTAAGGGTTTTCACTCCATCCCAAGCACTTCATCTCAATGATAGCAGAGCTGGACACTGGAGAGTAATATAAATAACCCATAAATTATCTTTCCTAAATAAATTGTCTATCGGTTTAGAGAGAACATTATTTTGCATTCAGGTACTTAAACGAGTTTTACTATATACTATAAGCCTTGTTAGGATGTTTTTTTTTTTTTTTAATTTCTCAATGAGCAGGTGGATCAAGTCCCTTTTCTAAAGTTTCTGTGAAAATCACAGGGAAACTGGATTTCCCCCCTTTCCATCAACCCTCTTTTCCCATCTCATTAGTGAATTTGTGATTAACTTTCTCTGAAATAGAGGGACTTGTTCACAACAAGGTTGTAGAAGAAAGATTCTCAACAGATTGTATCCATCTCTGAAAAAAATGGATTTTTGCATCAACCATTTTGAAACAAAATTCATTTTGGCTCAAAAGATATTTATTTATCAAATATCTACTATGTCCGAGCTATTGCGCTAGGAGCATTGAGATAAAGAGAAGAAGACTATTCCTGTCCTAAAAGAGCTTATGATCTGAAACGGAGGGGAAGAGGGAGAAAGAACAAGAATAAAAATTGCTTGTGACAAGCAAAATACTATCTAAACCAAAGGTACAAAGTGGTTAAGTGGAATGGAGGGATCCCATCTGATTGGCTGGAGGAAATCAGGGAAAGCTCGAAGGACGTCACAGGCTGGGTCTTGCAGGAGGGGGAAGGCTTCTGTTAGTGCTTACTCCTGTTCCAGTTCTGTTTTCTCTCTGCTGCATCCCACAGAGGGCTGGGGGTCACAAGGTAAGGTAGAGACGAAGGCTTTTAAAGACGCAGTTCGGAAGCTTTATTGTCCCATGGGGTTCATGTTAGTCACAGGAGTGAAAAGTGCCACATATGCTCCCAGCCCTATGCTGTTCCCCAGAAACCACACAGGACTTCTCCTATCCTCCTCCCTTATGATGCACTCAGGCAGCTTCCCGTCCAGCTTAATGACATACATAATGACTGTACATAAACCCTTCTTAAGCTTTTCTAACATCTCATAATAATTAGGGCCCATTCTTCAGTTATCTCCCTTTCCCATGGAGTCATGGCTGTCTCTCAGTTCAATCAGGAACAGTCTGTTTCTCCCTCCCTATATCCTTGAGATAACAAGCTTGCAACAGTATATTCTTAAAACACAGCTAACAAGGTTATTGCAAATACAGTTGAAAGGCTTTCTACTTCCTTTCCCTCAGGGTGGAGAAGGCCCATAGCCCCGCCATTTTTCTGTAGGTGGGGATATGAAAGAACTGAATTTCAGGCCTGGAGAACAGAGTTTGGAAAGTCTGAGACACATTGATGACATTTAAAAGTGGCCCCTTCTCCTTCCCTCCCCTTCCCCCTTCCCCACTCCCCAGGTGTTACAGTTAACCAGAGGGTTTAACCTTTGCTACACAACATTTGTGATACGACTTATTGCAGAATAAATACAGCCAGGTCCCAATTAGTGCCAATAAGGAATCTACCAAAGTGGTGGCACTATTCAAAGTTATAATTAATGTAAATATGGTAAATGGATCAGCCCCCTGAAAATATGTAGTGAGAATTCTAATAATGCAACCACTTAGGGGAGAATTTGTTGTTTGTCCTAATAGGGACCTAGCTGTATCTATATGCCATGAAGAGTGTCATTAAATGTATATGAAGTCATTAAAAAATAATATTAAAATGTGTTCTGTATTGTCCTTCCTAGCCTACTGTGGGCAGCTAGATGTTGAAGTGGATAGAACGCTGGGCCTGGAGTCAGGAAGACTCATCTTCCTGAGTTCAAATCCATCCTCAGACACTTTCTAGCTGTATGACCCTGGGCAAGTCACTTACTCCTGTTTGCCTCAGTTTCGTTACCTGCAAAATGAGCTAGAGAAGGAAATGGCAAACCACTCCAGTATCTTTGCCTAGAAAACGCCAAATGGGGTCAGGAAGAGTTGGACACAATGAAAAATGACTGAACAGCAGCAGCATGTACATTATCCTAGATTGCTGCTTATCAGTTTTGGCTCCATGTATTGAGGGAGAAATCTCAGTTAAGGCTGGACCGATGTAATGAAATCGAAATTATGGCTTAAAGTGATAGTTTTGATTTGGGTCCTCATTTCACTTACTAGCTTGGGATGCTGCACAAGTCACTTTGCCTATTGTGAACCTTGATCTTCATCTCTAAAATGGGTATTATAATAACTACTTCATGAAGCTGTTTTGGTGAATTGAATGAGATAATGTTTGTAAAGTATTTTGTATATATTAAAGTGATATATAAATATGGGTTATTATTACTATTAAGCTTAGTGTCTCTGGATCTTAGTTTCTTCATTTGTAAAATGTGTGTGGTTGGTCTAGACCATCTCTAAGATCCATTCCAGCTCAAATGGTTGATTTTATAAATGGTAGGAATTTTGCTAGGTAGCCACCACCTAAATCAGCCATATGTGAGGAGGTGCAAAATGAACAGCTTTATGTCTGCTTACCAAGGCCTCCCCACCTGTGCACACCAGCACTGGGTATGCTTGTGTGCACCACAGGCAGGCACCCCCAGTTGGTGGGCAAACACTTCAGTGGTCCATTTACAAACTCAGTAAGGAAATACCTCGGGGCTGTCATAGCCCCTCCTACCCATGAGTCTGAAATTGCTGTAGAAACAACCACCTGGCCCTGCTGTGAGGTGCAGCAGATTTATTCCCAGTCAACAAACAGGGCAACTGGAGCACGGAGTTTAAATGACTTTCCCCAAGCCACTCCAGGAATGTAGAGCGGAACAAGAAGAGGGCTTATGGATCCCAAGTCCCTCCTCTAGGAGGTAACCTGCAGACCTCTGGCCCTCCCCAGGTACCTCTGGGTGGCTGCCGGGAGTCACAGAAACCCTTACCTGGAACAGGCTTTCCTGGTTAGTTCTTCTTCCCCCAGCACAATGGTACAACTTTGCTAATTCCCACATCAGCCATTCTCTGAGTCTGGTAATTTTCACAGGAGACCTAATGGTCTCAGCCCACTTTTCAGCAAGATTTAATAGCAGAAGGCCATTGTGTGGCCTGGAAGAGAAGTATCTGCAAATCTGTGGTTTGGAGAAAGCTGTGTTCAAAACAATTCAGATCTTCACTTGCAGCCCATGGATTTGCAGGGGAAAGGATTTCTGGTAAGATTACAATTAATGGGGCTTTATCCAGGCATCCTGTCTTTTAACTCTTTCACTGCTTCTCTCTATGCATTGCTGTTTGGGCTGGCAGAACCATTTTGCTGAGACTGGCCTTGAGCCAAGACAATTTGGGAGCTAAAGTACTGGAACCAGACAGTTAGTGAACCAGTATGGCTTCCCACACCCAGCAGAATGGCAAGATGTCAATCTGCAGGGTGATGTCATAGCATTCTTTTGTATGTGTCAGTTCTGATAGCATGAGAATCCACAGCAATTTCCAACTTAGCTCTCTATCTAAGACCTGGTGTATTCTACATTGCAGATTACATCCAAGAAGTTAGTGCCTCCCGACATCTAGCAACAAACCCCTGGCCTGGAACTCAGAGCTGCTGTTTATGGACTAGTCCTTTGTCTTCATGGTTACTTTGTTCTCTTTCAAGGACTCATCTGGCCACCCTGTTGTCGATTTTCTTCTAGGACATAACCAGGTGATAGGGATGTTTATTGGAGCCTTTGGCTAGGAATTTTTGTCCCTGAGACAAGCACAAATGTGGCTGGGGCGATGATCTTGGAATGCACTTTTAGCTGGGGTGGGAGTGTGTGGGTGTGTGTGGGGGGGAGTAGATTAGGCCCTAGTGGAAACAGAGGGAAGCCCCAGGACACAGTACTTCCTCACCCCTACACCCCATATCTTTTCATACTTGGCATGTAAGAAGCCTTGTAAGTGTGAGGTGAGGGTGGAATTGTAATTCTTATAGCAAACAGATGCTTGGTCCTGGGGATGGAGAGGGCTGAAATCCGGCCACCTCCCTCCCAAAAACACCCCCAACAACTTTCAAAAAATAATGTTAGTATTGAAAGGAGTTTTAGGTACTATTCCAACCAATTCCTTTACTTTTCAGCAGAGGAAAGTGAGGTCCCAGATACAGGAAGTGACTTGTCCTAGTGAAAGGCTCCTTCAACTCTTATTGAAACTGAGGTTGAGGTTAGATTTAAATAGAGGTCAGATCTCATAAGCTCACAGACTATTGGAGCTAGATGGGGCATTATAGAGGAAGGGCATGAACTCAGGTTTCTTGATACCCAGTTCAGCTCCCCTTCCCCTGGTATCTGAAATTTGGCCTTTCCCTTAGTTCTTCCAGAATAATAGCTCCTGATCTCATTACTAAGGAAAGAAAGGGGACATTTCTATCATTCAGGGTACATTCTGGCCCCAAGGTCAAGGCGTCTCTGCTCTCTGGCAGGCAAGTTTGAGAGGTTTGGAAGGATGGAACTTAGGGAGAAAATAAAAGGTGTTGAGGACCTACCTTGTGACATCTTAAGTCCACCTCCATTGCCTGTTCTAAAGGTACCTGAGAACTCCTAGACCTGTGGAGTCATCCCCATGAGCCAGGTAGCTGTGCCACCATCCTCTCCAGGCAGAACCTGCAAGGGTAGGTTTTGAAAAGGGTAGGCTGGTGGTAAGGAGGTGACTGGCTTGTTGAAACCAGACCTGGGTTAGGGCTAGACCTCTCACCCCAAGCCTTAGCTGGTACAGAGCTCAGATCCCATTAGCTCTTGCCTTCAGGTTATCTCCTTACTTGTAGGAGGAGCTCTGGAAGACTGAGTCACATTGCACTGCTATCCTGGTTGAAGCCTCTGCTTTCATTCTTACTATTTCCCCTAGAGTCTACTCTTGAAAGAATTAGACACAAATTGAAACTCTCAACTTCTTTGCTCACCAAAGACTCTGACTACCACCAGATTTTCCTTAGAAGGATAAAAGTGCTGTCAATAGTCTTTTAAATTTCTTGTCTTCAGGCACATTTCCCACTTTTTTGCAAAGCTTGTGGTTATAGTTCTTACCTTGGTTATAGTTCTAGTGTTTCTGTCTCAAGTTTTAGGATGTTTCCGACCAAAGAATTAGAATGAGTAGCACAAAGACCAATGGATAAACAATGGAGGAATTTTTCAAGAAGGACACCATGATAGGTAAGTAGGACTTTTCTTCAGAACCTTCATAAATACATAGTGTTTTTCTGGGTATAGGGAGATTGATTTAATTTTCTCCCCACCATGAGTAAATACCAATATTGAGAACATGAGATGATGGAGCCAGGTAAGAAAGGGGTGAAATTTCATATTGTTGTTTGTTTTTTGTTTTCACAAAGCACCAATGATGTCATGGGGTGATGTCTTGACTTGTGGGTGAATTGGATTTAAGTAAGGCAGAGGTGCACAAAGTCATCAGCCTTACTCTCTCTTCCTGAGTCAGTGATGAGACAAAAGTCAAGATGACTGGTGATGGCCCAGGATGCAGTGGATGATGTTGGCGTCTTTGATGCCTGGGCCAAGCTCTAAGTGCCCCTGCTTCAGCCACCTATGTGGCTGAATGTAAAACTGAAACTGAATGTAGTTAGCTCTGTGAAAGAGAACAAGAAGAGAAGTCATTTGGCTGGTCCTGATTCTTAGTGTTATCTTTATACTGGTATTCCCAAGCCTAACTAGTGCTGTTGGTATTCTGAAGGATCAATAGCCAGCTATTGTCAGGGACTACCTGGGGCTGAAAACTGAGGCCTTGCCATTACAGAGAAGCAACCTGGAGTTCTAATCTTAGAATCAGAAAGATCTGAATTCAAATCTTGCCTCTAATATTAACTGAGAGACCCTTGGCAAGTTATATAGTGGCTTTGACCCTCAGTTTCCTTATCTGTAAAAGGATACCTGCAATATCCACTTCACAAAGTTGTTGTGTGAATGAGATGAGAAAGTCTATATAAAATAATTTGTAAACCTCAATGAACTTCTTAGGTCCCAGCTACTGTTATGAAGGTTCACTAACCCATGTTCAATCAACCAAGGAACATTTATTGAACCCCTATTGTGAACAGGGCAGAGTCCTAGGTGGTGTGAGGAAATATATAATATAATACAGATACCCTTACTATCTAGTTGGTATGACAGCAAACACACACACACACACACACACACACACACACACACACACACACACTGCCTGCCTTAATGATACTAATAATAGCTAACTTTATTATGGCGTTCTAAGGTTTACAAAATGCATTGCATATATTATCTCGTTTGATCTTGACAAACCTGAGTTGTCAATAGAAAAAGTATTATTATGCCTACCTTACAAATGAGGAAGCTGAGGTAATCAATAAGCATTTATTGTGCCCAACACTGTGAATATAAAACCAAAAATGAAATAGCCCTTGCCTTCAAGGAGCCAACATTCTACTAGAATGTAAATGTAATAAAAGTATAAAGAGAAGTTAATGATTTGCTCAAGGATATATAGCTAATGAGTGCAGAGTCCCATGGACTAGACCCAAGTTCCAGCTCCAAGTCCAATGAGCTTACCATTACCTTGTCCTGACCCTCCTGACCCATCAAAACAGAATATATTTGTGTGTGTGTGTGTGTGTGTGTAATATATGTGCATAACATACATGTAAATATGTATGACTACACACACAAATGTAATAGGAAGTGATCAGAGAATGCCTTGATTATCTCCCCTCTTCCCTTACACACATATTGTTGTTGTTGTTGTTGTTTATCCTTCAAAGAGGAACAATACTATCACAGCGTGATGTCTTGACTGATGTATCATCATATTAATGTGTGTCCACATGGGTTTGTAGACTAGATGTGACTTGAAGGGAGGAGGGAATGGATATCTCTAGAGTCTTTTCTGCCTACCCTTCTCCAAGGAAGACTTTGTTCCTTGTCAGGAGGGAAACAGGAGATTGATGACAGAGGTTGGTCACTCTTCTCTCCTCAGTGAAAGAGGGTAGGTACCATGCTAGAATTATACCTTTCCACCTCCTCTAAATATTGTTAGTCTAGAGGAAATAATTTTTAGGTTCGTGCTGCACTGCTGATCACTGTCCCTTATCAGGGAAGGAGCTATATATACAAGCTATACATACAAGACTTAACTCCATTCCCACCAAATACTAGTTGTAAAAAGATATATCATGACTAGAAAATAAACCCATTTATCCAAGCTGATAGCAAACAGAAATCAGAGAAGGTATAAAGATGAGAATATACCAGACAAAACACGAAATGAATGACCTCTCTTACCGGCAGTGAGATATCTTAGCTTAACTAAGTGAGGGTGGAGGAGAGTCCCAGATCACATTCAAGGGGAAATTCCCTGAAGTCTCTAGTGTAATAAGTTGGGGATAGGGATGTGATCAAGGGGCTGGCTCCTTTCCATATTGGCTTCTTCCCAGAGACTTTCTCTCCTTTCAGCACCTCTCCCTGCAGAGAATCTGGAACCAGTAGCTTTTCTCTTGAAGCTGGCAGCTAGAAGACCAAGATCTCTCTTTTCCCAGGCTCTCAAGAACTCTACCCTTCACACAGTCTGGGAGTACTGAGTAATCAATCTCTACCAGTGAGGAGAACCTATGCAAATGAGTTTTGAGCTGTGGGTTAGATGTAAATTTTAAAATGTATGATTTTTCAATCATTCCAAAAACACTGAGTACTGAATCTACATATGGTGCTATTCTAGGCTTTGGGGGGGGGGAAACAAGTAAAATGTATATTTCTAGTCCTTTATGGAGTTGGCAGTCTAGTTGGAAGGAAAAAGCACAATAAACACATGGAAAATTAAATGACTACATGAGTTAAATCATTATGCAAGACAACGCTAGCAAGATTATAACTGGGCAGAAGATAAATATCACTTTGGTTGGACAATGTATCTGTTGCAGGAAAAATATCTGCTATGTACTGGTCACCTAAGATTCTGCCATATAAACTGGGTTAGTTCCTCTTTAGTCTCTGCCACATAGGCTACCATAGTTTTTTTAGTTTTTTTTTTTTTTGTAGGGGAAAGGGTTGTTTGTTTTTATCCCTCCTAATTTTCCTTATACTTATATAGCATTTCTAGGAGCACTAACAATAACTAGGGGGAATGCTCTCCTGGCATTATCTTTATCCTCCATGTCAGCTTTCTTTAGTATCTGTTGGGTTAATCTCTTTGGATCAATGAGATCTTTCTCATATATATACCATTTAGAGGAGTTTCCATATGGCATCAGAGGGGCTCTTACCACATAATGCCATGCTACCATGTCTGCTCATCTGATCATTACATCTTGCTTTAAGATGAAGTAGTATCTTCTCACATGCTCCCCACATACTCTGCATCACCTTTATACCATTTAGTCCATGATATGATCCAAATGCCATCTTGATCAAATCTTACTATGAAATCAAATATTGTGGGTTAGAACTGACCCAAGCTAGTCTGATGGCTTAGGTTCAGGATTAGAATGAGATGAGACATTTATAGACTATTAAATAGTTAAAAAGAAAGAGGTTTATTTAGCCAAAGCGTGGAAAAGATATTCATCAAGGATACTATAGCACTGGTTTAGGTAGACAGTGCTCCTCATCTCCATATGGAACTGTGTGTTGATTTGTATAGTCATGGAGCAGCCATCAAGACTTAAAGAGTACTGACTCTTCATGGGCTGGGGTTTTAATGCCTTGGGTAACTGGGAAGCCACATTAATGGTTCATCTTTAGTCTCCTGGACCAATCAAATCTTGAAGAGAACTTCTGTACTTTTAGGGGAAGATTTGCCCAATCTTTCACTGAGGAGAGAAGAGTGACCAACCTCTGTCATCATTGGCTTAGGGGAAACTTACATAGCCTGTGCAGTAGGGCATTAGGTGACTAGACAGTTATGTTAACGGTGTAAGCTTTAGCCCTCTAGATCAGTCAAATCTCAGGGATAGTTTCCCTGCATTTTATGAAAAAGCCAAACCAAACCAAACCAAAACCAAACCAAACCTAGCCTAGCCTACATAGTAGATATTGGGCAGAGTTTCAGCAGAAGATTCTTAAGAAGAAAAGATTTGACATCATCCCCCTTATGGAGTTCCCAGGAAAGAAGAGGTTTGTTTTTTTTTTTTTTTTTCTGGTGGGCCAAGGATCAATGATTAAGTGTCAGTCCAGAGTGAGTCTAGGCATTGACACAGATCCTAGTAAAGGTTTCTTGCAAGAGTCTTATAATCTCCTAACTATAATATTTCAGATGACCCTGACTGGTTATAAGGATGGGTGACTACATCTCTGTGCTGTGGTCCTAATGTTCTTTGTGCTACTTCTGTTGAGCATCCCAGCTTTACTTTGGGAGAGTTCATTTTAGACTGCCCTTGACATCAACCATCACATGGAAGGTCTCTGATGGGGAAAGGTGAAATCTGGGGTTCCTGGTCTTTGTTCCCTACCATATTCAATCACCCTGGTACTGAATTACTTCTGGAGATTGCACACTGCTTTTTTTTTTACTTTCTTTTTGTTTTTATCGTACATACTCTAAACTTCTCCAGTGATGTCTGTGCCTAGCTTCTCATGTCAACATTGTCTAGTAAAGTCAGTAAGTTGCAGAAACTTTTAGGGACTTGCCACCAATGGGTGAGTGGTGTGGTAGAAACAATGTCTGCCATGGAGGCTAGGCTTTTTTTTCCTCTAAAAGGCTGGGAAGCTGTCCCTGAGACTTGAATGGCTTAAGTGGCAGAGGCTTGTTGCCTAGGGCATTAAAAGGCCAGCCCACAGGAACTCAATAGCCTTCAGACATGATGGATGCTCCATGGTCATTTAGGTCAACATGTCTTTCTGACTAGACAGATGTGTGCAGATGACGGAAGGATCTGAGTCTTCCTGAACCAGTTGATTTTCCTTTCCATGCTCATAGATAAATAAAATTCTTTTCGTTGACATAGATGGTCTATGAGAGTCTCACTGTTTTAGTCCTAAACCCGAAACACCAGACCATCTTGAGCTAGGCATCACAGACATTTGGAGACTGAAGAGTCAGTATCATTTGTACTGTCAGTGAGGTAATCCTTACCTGGGCCAGAGGCAGCTTTGTTAGAGTTGTGAGCAGAGCAGGAATGTGGAGTGAAGAGTCAAGTTGACTTAGTCAGTAGAGTTCTTGGACCATCAAAAACCAACAGGGTTAGTTAGAGACAAGTAGGAAAGCTGGTTGCTGATCAGAGATTACAGGTTGAAGAGCTCCATGTCTGATCCGGAAGTCAAAATGAAGCAAATGTCAAGGTCCTGATGATTTGTCAGATTCACCTTGATTCCCCAAACTTCTATCTTAGTCAGAGTAGGGCAGTGCCTACCACACCTCTGACTAAGTTTCTACCCCATCTCTTCAAGATGGGGCTTGAGCTAAGAAGAGACAGATAGGTGGGGACTGGCATAGGGAATGGTCTGAAGCAGGTAAACAAAGTTTTCCTGAAGTTTTTTTTCCCCCTAATGCCCTGACCCTGATTCGTGAGACCAATGATTTATTTCACATAGAGTCTACAGATCTTCCAGGTAAATAACACATAGTATGTTGTTCCCTGAGGGCAGCTGGGTGGTTCAGTGGATAGAGCACTGGGCCTGGAATCAGGAGGACCTGATTTCAAATCTTGCCTCAGACACTTACTAGCTGTGACCCTGGACAAGTCACTTAACCCTGACTGCCTCAGTTTCCTCTTCTGTAAAATGAGCTGGAGAAGGAAATGGTAAACCACTGCAGTATCTTTGCCAAGAAAACCTCAAATGGGGACATGGAGAATTGGACAAGACTTAAGCAATTCAACAACAGGAACAACATTATACCCCAATGTGTCACAGCCCTATATCCAAAAGCGAAGAAATAAAGAGCCTATCTTTCCTCCCCATTGTCCTCACATAGCTGTCTTCCTTATGGTTATTGTCATAAACATTCCCTGAGAACTGAAGTTTGCCTTCTCTCCTCATGTTTTCCTTCCTCAGGTTGTCCTTATGGTTGTCCTTTGCCCACAATCAGCCTTAACTTTCCATATCTATTTCTGTCATACTATCTGTGAACTTGGTCTCTAGGCAACTGATGGCATGGTGGATACAGTGCTAAGGCTGGAATCAGGAAGACTCAAGTTCAAATCTAGCCTTAGACACTTACTGTGTGACCCTGGACAAGTCACTTAACCTCTGTGTTCCTTTATTTCCTCAACTTTAAAATGAATAAATAATAGCATCTATTTTGAAGGGGGTATCATGAAGATGAAATGAGAAAATATTTGTTAAAAAAGTGTTTAGTCCAGTGCCTAGTGCATAGATAAATGTTTATCCTTTTCCCTTCCCCTCCTAGGTCTAGATCTTTATTTTCTAAGTTACATATTTCCTGGCCTGATCATTAGTGGCATCTTTTGCTTTGGGCCCACCTGACTTCCATTAGCAGCAGAAGAGACGATAGTGAACATCTAAAAAGTCAGAGTTGTTATTATTGACTGAAATAATAACTGCAAAGCTATCCATTTGAGAATGAGAACACTGTAATTAAAACCCTCTCCCACTCTGCCTGCAAAAATGGATAGGCCTAAATGAATCATATTAAGATAGGATTTGACTCTCAGATGATCAGGTTCAAGCTTGTGGAATGTTAGGCCTGTGAGTGTCCTTAACGCAAACCCTGTATGCCAAGCATAACTATAGCATTATCTTTTGGGGATCTTACATTGAATTTTATTAAATCTTCCACAAACATCATCCTATTTGTCTGAGACAACTTGCCAAACTGCCCCAGATGTTAGATCCATCCTTCACCTTAATTTGCCTGCTCTATATTTGTCCACATTTACCTAATTATGGCAAGACATTTTAAGTATCATTTTTGAAATTCTTGGTGTAAGATTTCCTGCCACCCTTGAGATGTCATCTGCATATTCTTAAGAAACAGAACAATAAACAAAGATACTTTAAAAAAATACAGCTTTCCTGACTGCCAAGTAAAATAGAACTTTGTTATGGAAATCTTTTGTTCCTCCTCTTCAAAATCTTAGATTATGTGTTTGTAGGCTCTTTCCTTCAGTAGGGAAAAAAGAAGAACTTGTTGGCTTCAAACCAATCCATGAGACTTTGAACCAATATGAGTCTCCTATCTGATATATAAGAAAATAATACAGTGGGTCATTAAAGCCAGAGGGGAAAAAATTGGAGAGATCACTTTAATTTCAACTACTGGATCATAGCCAGTAGATGAAATGGGATCATTCCCATGTATTTGTTTAGTGTTCAAATGCTGGCTTCCATATTTCATAGTTGCCCCTTCGTAAAACATTCGGTTTACATATAGAAGCCTGGATTGTATACTTCATGCTAGAGGTAAATTACTCCTCATCCTGCATTATAGGAAGATACAAGCTTTCTATATGTAAACAATACTCTGGGGTTCTGAGAAGGATCCAGATTATGATGCTGCAAATGGGTCTTATCATCTATACCCTGCCTTCTAAGCTAATGGGCCATGAATAGTGACTGAGCTTTGTGCACACCATTACTGTGAATTCTGAACAAACACTGTGTGTCTGAAAAGGATGAGAGACGGAAACATCAGAAGGTGGGGGAAAGGAGAAGAGGAGAGGAGAGGAGGAGGAGAAGGAGAGGGAGGGAAGAAGAACAGAGGAGAGGAAAAGGAAAGAGGAAAAAAGGGAGAGAAGTGAAAGGGAGGAGAGGAGAAAGAAAGGGGAGAGAAGGGGAGGGAAGGGAAGAAGAAAAGGGGAAAAAGGAGAGGAAAGGAGAAAAGGAGGGGAAGGGGAGGGAAGGGAGAAGAAGGAGAGAAGAAAGAAAGGGGAGGGAAGGGGAGAAGAAAAGAGAAGAGAGGAGAAGAGAAGGGAAGAGAGGAGATGAAAATTCTGTAAGGCGGTATAGTTGGTCACCTGGGATGTAATTTAGTGGTCATGTTTAGCCCTGAGATAGATGTGCCAAGCTCAGAGCTGGGTGTGCAAGGACTTGTCCCTGCATTTTGATTAATTATTGTCCCTACAGCCAATGGTGGCTGTCTTTCACTAAAGCAGGGGTTCTTAACTTGGTGTCTATGAACTTGGGTTTAAAAATTATTTCAATATAATTGATCTCCTTAGTAATCCAATATATTTTATTTATGCATTTAAAAATATTATTCTGAGATGGGCCCTTTAGGCTTCATCAGACTGCCTGAGGGGTCCAGGACACAAAAGAGGTTAACAATCCCTGCATCAGAGGAAGTACTCAGACAAACCTCTATCACTGGGCACAGACTCAGCGGGCTCACCTCTGCTTTGCTCCGTGTATAGCTTGTCCAATCTATGGTATTTCAGACAAGAATCTAGCTCCATACATCATGTTTTTGTTTTTGCTGCTTGAAGATTTCCTTTCTGTGTCTTGTACCTGGTCATATCTATGGCCCCTGGGGCCAGTCTTTTTATCCCTTGGGGCTTCTTCCACCCTCAGTCCCCTAATGCATTCACAGTGATGGTATTAAATAACACAGGGGAGCCTGATGCCAACAGGTGCTCGGTAAAGCCAGGGAAAACATCAGACAGATCGACAGGCACCCAAACCTCTTTTGGGACTGAAGCCAATATGATCATGACTAGCTTATTTCCAGCATTCCTCCGATGCTCCCAGGGTTGCATTATTATTAATGCTTTTTAAAGTACCAGGCCTCTGCTCATTTGCAAATTGTTGTGCATCATTTGCATATTGGAATTCAGGAGGCCCTAACTCCACATATGTAAAGCGGAATACAGTATAAATAAGATAAATGAATTAGGTCAACTGACTGTGACTGCATTCAAGCCCAACACGTTAGGGCACGACACACATGAAATACAGAAGAGATTTTTTTAAACTAGCCAATTTATTCCCATCCTGGAAGAAGAGAAGCAAACACCCAGATAACAGAACACGCATATACATCGTCATGTGTTCTTCCCACAAAAGGCCTGTAACACACACCAAAAGCCCTCACACAGAGACAGGGCAATACACACACACACACACACACACACACACACACACACACACACACACA